>NC_048600.1:55431700-55796700 GCF_003668045.3 Cricetulus griseus
TGCAGCTTGGAACTGGTGAGGAAGAGATTAAACTGAAGGCATAAACACCTGCCTCAAAGCCTGTGGGGAGCCCTAGCCATTCTGACAGGCCGTTGGTGGTAATTGTCCTGTCTCATCCAATAAACCGGCTATTCCAGCACGCAGAGCTTGATGTCTCCTGTCAGTTGACCGTAATTCCAATCACTTCCATCTCACATATATGTTTTATTTGCATCACACCTGTACCACCACAGAGCAGGAGAGCCCAATTAAACTATGATTAGCACATATGCTGCCCAAATCTGACAAATGGCTGTTCTCAATGAAATCAAAGAACTGTGTAAAGAAAGCCAGATGACCACTTAGATGTGGGAAGATGGGACACAATGACTTTGAGAATATTCGACACACAAAAATGGACTTGAAAGAAATTGATTTCACTAGTTGTATATCCCATCACTACTGATAGATGAGGAACATTGATAGTACATGTTCAGAAAAGGAAGAATGTTTTGTTTTAAATGCTCACTAGTAAATGAAGTAGCAAAGGGATAAATGGGACCATGTGGCTTGACTCAACTAAGTTTAGATTGCAAGGACATCTGGATATTAGCATCTGGAAGAAACATCATCTGGGCTATTGAATCTCAAGCACAAATACAGTACAAGGTCATTTCAGTGATGATGTGTCATCTCATCTCTGTGTCTATATTAGTTAGGACCATGCCAGCTGCTCTGAAAAATAAAACTGTGGTATACAGTAACAACATTCTTGGTAATCAGGCCATACTGCTCCATGTGGACATTGAGGAGATAAGCAGAAACCTCGTGGTTCTGTCAGTTCTTATGATTCCTGGAATCTCCTGTGTCCAGGTAACAGGGGGAGAGCATGTAACAGCTATTGACTTCTATTCATCTTGTCTTGGAGGAGGAAAGGGCTTAGAGGCCACATCCCTCTGTGAGGTAGTTAACATTGCAAGGGGCTGGAGAGACATTATTTACAGTGGTGTGGCAACTGATAAGGTATCCACACTTCTGTAAATAACCCCTCACCCATGCTTCTATTAGCCACCCTAATAAAACTCTATGAGTCACACACACACACACACACACACACACACACACACACACACACACACACACACAACCACTTGAAGCTAGAAGAGGGATGAGTATGGGAGAGGAATGGGATCCATGGGCATGGGAGGGAAACAAGAGAGGACAGTATAGAATAAACACATCATATAAATGCTTGAAATATAATAGTGAACCCTCCTATAATCAAATTTATTTTAAAAGAGAAAGATTGACTTCTTAAAACTCAGATCAAGGAAATAATATCCCTTGCCAGACACATAGCCGCACCCAAATGGGAAGAAAAATCACGAAATACTGAGTCTAGGTAGGCTATGTCCTGCCAAAGATGACCTTGCATTGTGGAAATAACAACTGTAAATTTAGTGGACAGTCTCTTCTACACTGATGTCTCATAATGTACTGTTGGGAGAAGGAATATGACACAGCCACCTTGGCTACAGAAAGACACTGTTGCTGTTTCAACCTTTCCTTCATTAACAGTGGTTGGTGACTGATTCAGCCACAGGAACTCGGAATTCAGCACCCACATAAAAAATCTGGGTATAGCTGCATGTATGCCATAGAAGGCAGAGACAGGAGGATTGCTGAGACTTTCTGGTTGCCATCCTAGCTCTAGTTTCATGGAGAAATGGTTTCAAAAGAATCAGATGGGCAAAGACATAGAACAGAACACTCAACACCTTTCTGTGGCCTCCATACAGGCACGCAAGTACACAGACATGAATAGTGGTATACGCAGGTACATCACACACATATACATAAGAGACTAGTCTGATAGACACCAGGTAGAAGACATCTATGTCACTTAAGTAGGGATGATGAAGCCAACCTGCAGTCTTCCAGGGAGGAGAAGTCAAATATTTTGGACATGAATTAGAAAATTCCATGTCTATTTAAAAGGATATCTGAGAATGCTTGCTCCCATGAAATCATATTATTTGTACCATGAAACAGAGCTCATGAGCTACAGATTTTGTCCAGATTAGTAATTCATTAGGATCCAGGGCTGGAGCTTCAACTTCTCAAATGCAGGATGGAACGTTCTGTTGATTATGGAGTTTGATTTCCTCGTCAGCATCCACCAAAAGCGGCAACTGAAAGTGCCTCTGCTGCACAGTTCTGCTGACTTATGATCCCTGCGCTGCCAATGCTCATCTGCTTCTAGGCACAGCTGTTTTCAAATGGAACTGTGCTTTATGCAGACAGTGCCAGCCTGCCTGGCCTCCGAGCAAGAGAAGAGAATTTGGGCATTCAATATTTTATAGTGGGAGCCAAGATTCTGAGCCATCACCTGCAAATTCAGATCCCTGTGATCTGGTCCTTGCCTGCATAGACAGCCACAAGCAGGTCGTAGAGAGAGAGTCTATGAGAACCCAACTCTCTAGGTCATTGATGACTTCTTTCAGCCTGTCAAGAAGCTGCATAAATTGATGGATAATGAAGAAGACTGGCATGCACGGCACCTTCTCTACCTTTGCCCAAGCAGGTAGAGAAAGCTGCACCCAAGTTGGAAATTACAGGATTTGAATCTGGCCGAGTTTGCTGTTGCCATTTTGCTATCGAGTTCACCAATTCAGAGCATATATTTTGATTGTTTCTGCGGGGTTTTTTTGTGCAGAAGCCAGGAAAGGGTGTCTGGTTCCCTAGACTTAGAATTACAGGTGGTCGTGAGCTGTCCAATGTGGGTGCCAGGAACTGAACTTAGATCCTCTGCAAACACGGCAAGTGCTCTTAACTATTGAGCCCTCTCTCCAGACCCTAGAGCATATATTTTTAAAAAAGTAAAACATGTAACCATAGTGAATTCACTTTGTAGGACACTTGGAAGAGAATATAATATCAGGGCCGGAGAGATAGGCATTAACAAGAGTAAGCCCAGTGAAGAGTCACATCCCCCATGGGACTTAGCAATGTTTCACAGTATCAGCACTTCCCTGTCCTCTTCTTGATGAACACCAACTGCCACTGCTCTACATCTCCCAGGACTTCCTAAGGCTGTGATTTGATCCAAAGGGCCAGATATAAGTGTGTTTCAAAGCCATAGCTCTGGAGTGAATGCACCTTTGTTTATTCCACACTATTACCACTTACTATATAACAGAGAGTTATTCTATCATATCTCATCTCAAGCCTAATTCATACACTGAGTGATAAAATCTAAAGACATGAATTGCATGCGTGTGTGTGCACATGTGTGTGCCTGTTGTGTTCTCACATGCAGACAGAGGTCAGAGGTTGATATTTGGTGTCTTTGTTTTTCTTATTGCTTTCTTTGTCAGGTGTATCTCTCACTGAACCTGAAAGGGATTGATTTGGTTGGACTAGCTGTCCAATGAGCTACACAGGTCCTCATGTCTCTGCTCCAAACTCGATGTCAGCACTGGAGTTGCAGGCACACACTACTCAGATCCTCTTTATTAGATGGGTTATGGAGGTACAAACTCAGGTTTTCTTGCTTACATGATCGACACTTTATCAGCTGTACCATATTCCAGCAAAATGTATACCCTCAAAAAGTTAGTGGGGCTTACTGTGACACTAAGCATTTAATTACTTCTATTTATCTTCCTTTTCTAAAATAGTTTACAGTGAATATGTGTTATTACTGTATTAAAAAGACAATTGCATTATACAATAAACTTAAGAGGATGGAAGTAATGGTTTTAATGGAGAAGTTATTGATAGATCCAAACAATAGTTAGCAATTTTTCCTCAAAATATTAAAAAAATAACCAAGTTTAGTTTAAAAATCAGCTGATAAACTTAATTTTAAATATAGGTATAACAGAACAAATGAAAATATACAGTCCACTTCCCATGCCCCATGCTGTGGTTTGATTTCATTCCTTTGAGACTTCACAGGCCGATGGCTGGTTCCCTCAAAGAGCCACATAACCTTCTGAATCAGATTCCATGCTGTTACCAAGATATATTTCTCTTTGGTTTGCCACAAAACCATCCTTCTACTGGAATCTTTTTAAACAAGTTATTGAGCCACAAAAAGGACATTACTTTCAAAGCTGTAGTCTAGTCCAAGAGCCCTGTTGGTGTTCTTGGCTCATTCTCTGTAAGTCCTGACATAAAATCAGACAGAGGCAGCACCTCTTGTGATGGTTACCTGAGCAGAGGGTGTGCCAACCAACCTCCTCACTAAGGAAGTTCTACAAGATAAACAGCCCACACCACAAGACTGACAGTAACTCCAAACAAACTGAGAAGCCCTCAGCTCCGTGCAGACAAGAGAGAAGGCCAAAGACAGCAGAAGCCCCAAATAAAGTCAAAGTTATGGCACAGTGGGAACATTCTGGAGACACCACATATGCCTGATGACTTCATTCATGTTCATTTTCTATAATTCCTATTTAGAAAATTTGTCCAATTTTGGCTTTATTTCAAATGATAAAAAAAAAATGCCTAAAGTGTACTAAGGATATAAAGGACTTGAAGTCCAGTTGGGTTTTACTACTGTTTGTGTGTTCTCTCTTCACATATGGGTATAAATCTAAAAGATGACATTTACACAGGTGCACTTAAAGATTTAGTATGTAGGTGTCTTTATCATAGCTGTATGTGTGTGTGTACAAATGCTGAAGAAGCTTTCTATTGAAATGTCCATAAGAGCTTTTTCCAAAAGTCTGTTCTGGGCTGAGGATATTTCATCATTGCTGTGGATCGATGACTGCTACAGATTCCTCATGTTTTCATTTTCCACTTGGGGTTCATCACTGGGACCATTGTGTTATTGTTTACGAGATACATGTGATAACAACTCATCATTCAGTCAATATGTTGTAAGACAAAATCACATCCAACCACAGCTAGCATAGAACCACACATGGCCAGAGAGTGACCTTTGACTCTGATGCTAACTGAATAGGGCTCGGGTTGCATTTCTTCAGGAGAAGTATGAGAAGAAATGCATTCCTACATATTAGGAACCTAAAGAAACTGGCCAGGATAAAGATTAACAGTTTGTGAAATTCTGTTGCATTTCCCTCTTAGGGTGACAGTATCTTGGGAAATGATTGCTAGATGCTTCACTTCTTAGTAAATATTGCCATTATGTGTTGGTCATGTGACTAAATACAACCAATAGAACATGAGCAAAACAGAAGCCCCCAACTTCCAGGTCAGCTACATAAACCTCCCATACAGTACTCTATCTATATTCCTTATGCCTTTTAGCTATCTAAAAGGGAGATTAGACTTTAAAGTCGTCTTAAATTTTTGTTGAAGGCAGAAACATTTCCTTCTGTCCCGGAGCCTGAGTAACTAAACAGGTACAGGCCACCCCACTACAGTCTTTCCATTGACAAAATCATACTCTGTGAGCAAGGAGGAAGTGTCAGTGATATCTGCCCTTTTTCCTTTTGGACCTCTTTGACAGAGTAGTCAGCATGCACTAATGCAGAAAGTGGTACTAGATCCTCATGTGTAGTGGGAATTAAATGAAAGCAAGAGGGAAGAAAGTTTAGCACATTGTCCTTTGTTTTTAAAGAGCTGAGTGAGTGTTAGCTTAGTAAGAACCCAGGAAGTCGCTGCAAACTTCAGAGTCTTCAAAATGATTAAGTTTCAAGAGATGAGCTCTTGAAAATAAAGAAAAGTGATTGATGATGGTCTGCTCAGTCCATTTCTTCCTGCTAATCACTCCTTCCTCTGAAGAATCTTCTGAGTTCGGTTATATGAGTTGCACAGTGGGCAACCAAAGCACAATTGAGCAATAACGCTGAGAAACAAGCTCAATACGCTAACCATCAGGGACAATGATGAAGCAGCTGGAGACTAGAAGACGAGTACGCACATCAGCACATGGAGAGTGGGAAATCATATTGAAATATGTATATTAAAGGTTGTTATTTTTCCCTGCCTTATCTTTATGTGGCAAGCACATGTGTGTGTGTGCGCACACACACACACACACACACACACACACACACACACACACACACACACTCATGCACACTGGCATGCAGATAGAATGCTGTACTGCAAAATGTATTGGTGATTTTATTGATGAATCTCTCAAGTCATCACCCAAACAAAATAAGCTGTTCACTTCACAGCTGGAGTCAAATGGAGTGAAGACTGTTGTCTCCCCCTTCTCCGATGATAAATGAGCCTTCCCCTGCTTATTCGGGTCCTTGACCGAAATTCACAGCTCTTCCAGTGACCCACACAGACCTTTGAGAAGAAAAAAGCCACACTCACAAATGCCTAATGAAGCTTGTCAGGGCCATTACTATTGTACCCTGTCGCTCTAACTATAATTGATTTGCTAAACTAACTTTTTTTTTCATAATGAGCCCAGCAGACAAAAAACACCTGACAGAAATGAAACACCTTGTCCTCTTTTACTCTTCCACTTTCCACAGCCTTTGAATCTCATGTGGATTTAAAACTTTCAGTGAGATTTCAAATTCCCTTTTTTATGATGGAAGTAAGCATATGAGTATCTGGTCTTTTAGAGTCTTTGATAAAATAGGATCTGAGGATCACATAAAGAGAATATTTTGCCCACAGGGCAATCATTTTCATTGAGGCAGAAATCTCAATTGATGAAGACTCTCTAGAACACTCTGAACACGTTTTAGGTATTACCTCAGGGCCTAACTGGACAGAATGCCATAATCAAATAGGAATGTCAAATGTGACATATTAGAGGTTATTTTATGTATTTGTCCACCCTAGGAGTCAAGGTGAAATGATACATGGAAAATTCCAGAAAGCAATACATCTAGTCTCTCATGTAGAGGCTGAGACATTTAATATCTACATCCTCCACAGAAGACAGCCAACCTCCCTTCAAACTGTACTCGGTGGCTCCTTACAAACATTTACTTTAAACTCTTCACAAAGGTAAAATTAAACAACTTTGTGGGGGAGAAAATGAAAAAGCAAAACAACCCTTAGACGAAAGGGCCTGGGGTTTCTGTATTTCTTTCACAGAGCCAGCTCCCCACAAGATCTTCAAGCCTGAGTTTCCCCTGGAAGCCATGTACTTTGTGGCTGCTGGGCATCTTTCTTCAACAATGGGAAGGCATGTGTTAACAGCCTGTGGTGACAAGCCTCCATTATTTCCAGAACATAACATCTCAGAAGGACTCCTAGCCACCCAGAGTCTGAAGAGAGTTCCATTCAGCCATCTTTGTGAGCCATGAACACCTGAGACAAGATGAAAGCAGAGGAGCCTGCCCTGGGGAGGAAACGGCTTTTTCCCTTTCAAGTTTCTGAACTTTTCTAGTTCTGTGGAGGTCCAAACCACAGAACCAAGAAAGCTCAAATGGAAGGCAACAAAAGAAGTTACAAATCAAAAAGCCTTCTCCACTGCCCAGCTCCTGCTGTTCTGCTTTCATTGCTTACCAGTGTCCCTCGAATGGACAGCAGCACATCAGCTTTCCTATACAAAGTCAACACATTGTATCAAGAAGTGTACACAACTTGTAAAGGAGCTTGCCGGCTGCCTCTGGACTGCTCTGGTCATTCTCTCTCTCTCTCTCTCTCTCTCTCTTCTCTCTCTCTCTCTCTTTCCCTTTCCTTGAGTTAATCACTGGAATGGGCATCTCCCTCCGGTTTCAGTTTGCATTTCTCTGCTGACTGTGAATGCCTGATATCTTTTAATAAATTTATTTTTCATCTATTCATTTTATTTATGTTTGTGGGGCTGGAACCTAGGTGTTTTCTCTGTCCTGTGATTATGGGAATGTCTCTGGAATCTTTATATAGACTTACCCCTTATATACTTCCTTTCATGAATGTGGCCATGCTTTCTCACTGTTGTGTTACTTTCCTTAGGGAGATGATCAGAAACACCTGATCATTCCAGATAAGAGAGTGCATCAACAAGACAGAGTTCAGTGAGCCAGTGAACTTACTGGGGTCATTTATAGGAGCATGGGTGAAGTGCTACTCAGAGGAGTACGATTTAAAGACATGTTCATCACCAAAATGCCCCATCCCAGCATGGATGACAACTTACAAATCCTGCATCACTACAGTTGCCTACACAACATGGTGGCAAGAAGAGCCTGCTTTCAATCGGTGTTCATTTTTTGCTTATATTCCCTGCACGAGGAACCCTGTGAATATTCTGGGTTTTATAAGTTTCTTTTGAGTTTTATGAGCTGACCCTTAGGAAATAGCTACATAGCACCCAGAGAGCTATCTTAGAGAGCTCTTCCCACCTACCATATAGTCTTCTTCCCCTTCCTAATGAGTCACTAGGTATCCTTTTTAAACAAACTTCAGTTATAGGTAACACAAAGAAGGAACATCCAGAGATCACGTAACTAGGTTAGTTCATGGAAAAAGAAGAAGAAGAAGAGGAGGAGGAGGAGGAGGAGGAGGAGGAGGGGGAGGAGGAGGAGGAGGAGGAAGAGCAGAGATATGGTGGTTTGAAAGTAAATAGCCCCCAAAGGGAGTGGCACTATGAGGAAGTATGGCTTTATTGAAGTAGGTGTGGTCTTGTTGGAGGAAGTTTGTCACTGTGAGGCAGGCTTTGAGGTCTCATACATGCTCAAGTTGGGCCTAGTAAAACAGTGTACATCCTGTTGCCTGTATTTCAACAGGTAGCAGCTCCTTCTCCAACACCATGTCTGCCTGCATGTCACCATGTTTCCTGCCATGATGATAATGGACTAAACTTCTGAAAATGTAAGAGACATCAATAAAATGCTTTTCTTTTATATGAGCTGCTGGGGTCATAGTGTCTCTTCACAACAATAGAAATCCTAACTAAGACAAGAGACAAAACATGTTTAGTAGAATTTGAAGATTTATTAAGCAATGGCAGTATTGATGGGGAGTGAGTCTACCATTTCAAGCACAATATATGACAATTACATAATTTAAGAAAGAGAATACTCATTAGGAATAGGAAATTACAGCATCTTGAACAACAACAAAAATAATGCTAAAAAATACCATGGAAGTCCAGAAAAAGTACCCTTGTGTCTTTGTTAATTAAACCAGTGACTGATAAAATTTCTGTAATAAGTTTCTCCTACTCCTTTTATCTATTTGCTCTTTGATCACCCTTACATATGACAATAAGTTTGCAATGTAATTTTCCTTAAGAAGATAAGTAGTTTGGTCTTTCTTCCAATTTTATGGATCAACATCTATTATTGAGGGCCAAAGAATGTAGCTCAGTTGGTAGACTACTTGCCTAACATGGACTAAGCCCAGGGTTTGATCTCCAGTATTGCATAAACTGGATGTGGTAGTGTACATCTGTAATCCCAACACTCAGATATGTGAAGGCAGGAAGGTCAAAAGTTCAAGATCATCCTTGGCTACATAGTAAGTTCAAAGCTAGCCTGAGATATAAGAACCTGTCATATACACATTGCTAAATCTGTGTACAGAAAACACCACCACACACAAACTTACCCACTGTAGTACTGACAGTGGAACCATTAAAGTAGGAACTAACAAATTGCATTTTGTATCAGTCACCTCAAAAGAAAAATGTGCACTGTATAATAATGCATATTTCTCAATCCTTTCCTTAAAGGATCATATTTCTAATGATTGCATGTACAAACCTCTCCCAAACGTTCTCCCTGTTGCATTGGGGACACACATTTGTTACAGGGACCATAAGACATGTTCAAACATGAACTCTATCTCATTCTCCATGCTTTTCTGTAGGAAACAATTACAGACTCAGGGGTGGGAGTGAGGGCTACCGAATGAAAGGAGAGCCCAATTCAGATGCTCAATCAGCTGTCCTTGTGAATACAAGAGTGTGGGAAGCTGACATCCTCATGGTAGAAACAAAAAGTGACAGAGTGAGACACCGTCCAAAGAGAGAACCAAAGTGATCTTCAAGCTGATGTGAGAGGCAAGAAAAATAAGCTTGGGGTGGTACCTAAACAATGACATCTTTACAGGAGCTAGATAGATATTCAACGGTTCAAAGTGAATAGAATTTTGCAAAGGAATCCAGTTCAGTTCCCAACACCGGTACTGGGTAACTCCAGCTCCAAGTGGATCTGAAGCCTCTGACTCACAATCGCATGCTCATATCCCCTAGACGCATGCACTCATGTACACAATTAAAAATAATAAAACCAGTCCTTAAAGAATTATCAGTTGAATCAGAGTTTTTTCTCTTCATATCTTGAAAAAAATCATATGGAGGAATCCAAATTGTTACTATTATGATGTCAACTAATATTTCTTAAAATTTCTCCTGCCATTCCCTGAAAAACCTGATGAGATCAGAGACGAGAACAACCAGTCACCATATATTAGCTATGGCCCCTGCCTTCCTCTGGCCTTCCTGATACTTAGCTTGTTTCTGTTATCCTTAATGCATAGTAATTTACCAAATCTTCCAGTGAGCCATATGCAGGGCTTCATAACTGACATATAGAAGATAGAGTCTAAAGAAACCTTAAGATCTCATGCTGTGTAGGAAAGTTGTAAATTAGTATTTACTGTAAATGCAAATGTTTCCTTACATAAGATAGCAAATAGTGTAGTTGACCCACTCAACAATTTCCATTTTTTTCTACTTTCACTACCTGCCCTGAGAGATAAAAACTCACTATTTCGGAGACTGTTGCAAGAAGGGCAGGGAATGTGACACATTTCTAGTCAAGGAGAAGAAAATATCTCTTGGGAACTTCGAAGAAAAAGAAATGTTCCTTTCTGCTAGCTCCTGCCTAGGATGGATGCATAACTGTGAGAGCAGTGCAGCTATCTCAAGATATTAAGAGGGGGAAATGAAGAGACTCAGAGACTTCAGCCTTGCCATCCATGCCCAGTAATTCACTGGTAAGGTTCACACAGTTCCAGCACTTTTGTATGAAAAACTTAGCTGTATGTATTCATTCCACTATCAGCCCATCTTTCTGCTGCAGGCAGACAATTCCTAACAGATACATAGGTGGTTCCCTAAAATAGCTTATTTCCTTTAACTAAATCTAAATTAACTTCTCATTTGTAAATTAGCTATTTTATCTCCAATACCATAGTTTAAGAAAGAATTTAATAACAATCACCTAAGAGTTCTGGATAGTGGAAATTATCAACTAAAGAAGGAATCATATTAATTTTATAAACAAAATATAATTAACATACAATAAACTAGTGAAATAAGAAGATCTGAAAGTAGAAGTAAGACAAAATCCCAAGGTTAAAGAGTTTAATAAACAGCAACTGATGAATGTTACTTACAGTCAACAGTCTTTACCTTGGAAAGCCCCAAGCTCATCACTGATCTTTGTTAACCAACCAGCTTTGCGACTCTACACCTGCCTGTGTGCTCAGAACTAGAAAATATCACAAAGTTCCTCCCTAAAAATGTTTTCATCTTGTCCAGAGACATGGGAGAAGCCACACACCCCAAACAAGCAGCAAGCAGGAGATATGGAGGCTGTGAAAAGGTAATGGGCAGAAGACAATCTCACCAAGATTACATTCCATAAAGCGGAATTGGCAACATCTGCTCAATCTACTGTAGATAAACAGTGAACTATTTTCCATCTCATTAACCGAGAGGATGAGATATTAAATAAACCCCAGGGGCCTTGTGCTTTGTTATCACATTTAAGCCTTGGCCCAGACTTGCTGTGTTGGCTAATCTCAGTGGTGGTTTATAGACTAAAATTCTCTCTCTCTCTCTCTCTCTCTCTCTCTCTCTCTCTCTCTCTCTCTCTCTCACACACACACACACACACACACACACACACACACACACACGCACACTTCCAAATGGCTTAAGACCAAAAGTCTCTGCTTAATTTGACTATTTCTCTAATTACTAGACACTTAGCTTACATTATTAACTATGTCTTCAGCTGTGATATATGATACCTGTAGGTCTCCAAACAGGATTCTAATAGAATTATCTAATTCTATTAAATTGCAAACAACTGTCCATTAAATATTTATTAGCCAGCTTGCATTCACTGAAGATAGATTAGCGTGTCAGCAAACCCCTGGCTCCCCTTTCTCAGAGCCCAGGGGCATGAGGGCTCAGCCAAAGCAGCTCATCAGAACTATGTGTATTGATCACCTGCCAATTACCTGTTTAATCAAAATCAATGGAAACAAAAATAGTTTAGAAGAACTTACAAGGTGTGATATGGATTTTTTCTAATACTTGGTTAAAAAAGTAAATTGGCTAGAATCTAGCTAAGTTGATTGTAAACACTAAAGGCTTATTTCACCATGGGAGTAACTACTGGCAGATAAATAATTAGATTTTCTTTTTCAGATTGGTGAATTTGTATTTTTAATAGAGAGTTGAAGAACTGTTGGATTTAGTCACCAGGGAGAAAAACTCTTTGACATTGAGGTTTGGGGCTGAAATACCTACTCTTTTAGAGCCATATGAAAGATAACCTGACACCTTTGGCAGACAACCCTTCTTCAGATGGGAAGCATGTGGGCAGTTTTAGACAATCAGATTATGCAAGATGGCATGTATCCTCTCACTAAAAATGCAAGAACCAGCTGGTTTCTTGCTGAGGATCTGGGAAGAATGAACAAGGAATATCAGTGCTCCAGAAAATCCACTTGAACAAGAACTGTTCAAAATGTGAAACTCTAAATCAACTCTAAACCAAAAAAGAAAAAAAAAAAGCCAGAATGGAGAAAGAAAAGGAACAGGAGCCATGACATCAGACCTTTGTTCAACTGTCCAATAATCAGAGAAAATCATACCAGGAAAAAAAAAAGGCATTGCTATGGCATGTGAGCAGCAGCTGCAGGCACGGCTCACTCCCAGTGGCTACCTTAATGGAGTCATCCCCAACCGCAGCTTTAGAGTTTGATTTTAAGAAATGCTACTGTCCAGAGTACAGTAGCTAGGAAAATTGTGAAAATTAGCACTAGACTCTGCCATCATTAAAAGCAAACCAACCAAAATAAAATAAACAGCTAGTGCAATCCAAAAAATTAACTTCATAAGCTTGCCCTGAATGAAACTAGGCCAAAATAAATGGGTGTTCTGTATAATTGTTCATTTAAAAAAATAAAACTCGGGGTGCTGAGGCCGTAGCCTGTAGGTCCTGAAGAATGAAGATTTGAAAGCAAGGCCATGGTTAAACACCTGAAGTTCATTGCCTGGACTGTGATGGTTCACGAGGGGAACGTGGAAGGTGCATACAGGACCCTGACCACAATCCTCACTATTGATGGGCTTACAGAAGTCATAAAGCAAAGGCACTACTGTAAGAAACCCTGCCGCCGCTGCCAGCGGGAGAGCTATGAAACATGCCGGAGGATCTACAACATGGAAATGGCTCAAAAGATTAACTTCTTGATGCGAAAGAACCGGGCAGATCCATGGCAGGGCTGGTAAGGCCTGTGGATAGAAGGCCTACATTAATTCTATGTCTAACTCTTTTCTTTATCCAACCCCATTTTCTGTTACCTTTCTCTTCAGTAAACTCAATCACACATGAACAAGAAGGCTTAAACATATAGAAGCTATCTCATCAGTCCACAATGAACCCTTTTATTTAAAAAAAAAATCCATCAAAAAATGGAATAGGAGCCGAACGTTGGTGGCGTACGCCTTTAATCCCAGCACTCGGGAGGCAAAGGCAGGTGGATCTCTGTGAGTTTGTGGCCAGCCTGGTCTCCAGAGCGAGTGCCAGGATAGGCTCCAAAGCTACACAGAGAAACCCTGTCTAGGAAAACCAAAATCAAAGCGAGCGAGAGAGCTTGCTCCTTTATAGAGGGCCTTGGTTTGGTTCCATCATCTATTGGCTGGCTCACAAGGTCTTTAACTTCAGTTCCAGGGGACTTCTCGTCACCTGGTCTCTGGAAGTACGTAGTACACATATTTACAAAACTTTTTTTTTTGTCTTTCAAGACAGGGTTTGTCTGTGTGCAAAACACTTTATAAAGAAAATATAAATAAAATTTTAGTGAATGTGGAAAATAATAAATAAAACTCAAAGCCAGGAAAACTTAAGCTATTTTTGAGGAGATTATGGCTTCCTTTGGTAATGAGGAAGCTTATAGTGACTGGAGAAGGGGTTAGCAGGGATGGCTCAGATATTGTTTGGTAATAATTTCATCTTGAAGCTGGTTACAAGGAACTAATCTATCTCAGTTTTTTTCCACTTTCTGGATGTATATGATTTTTTCAATAAAACGTTTACTGTCCCTGTCCCAAAAGTGAAACAACAGAGCAATTTATTTGAATGGCCTCTGGCAAGTCACTTATCTCTGGACTTCAGAGTTCCCATCATGTGTAAAATAAAGCAGTTGAACAAGATGATCTTCAGATTTCTATTGCAGAAATGCACTGATACTACAAAAACTGCAAGTCTCTCAAGAACAAAATGGATCAATAAATCTGTACAGCCATCAATCCCATGTTGGCCATCCAATCTCACATTTTACACCTTCACCCTTTTCTTTGGTTAAATAAGGAAAAGAATTCTAGAAGGTTTGGAGGTACCCAGGCAATTATATCTCTGTCTGGATTAGATAGGTAGGAAGATAGATAACTCAGTAGATAGATGGATGGATGGATAGATAGATGAAAGATAGATTATAAATACATAGAGAGATGATGATGATGAAGAAAGATGATTGATAGATAATAGATGATAGATAGATAGATAGATAGATAGATAGATGATATGACAGATAGATAAAAAAACTAGTCTTAGAAAATCAGACAAAACATTTTGCAGCAAAACAGATGTAACTGCAGACCATCATATAATGTGAAATAAGCTTGGAAAAATAAATAATGCATCTTTTCTCTCATATATTGAACTCCGAGAGGAGAGAGAGACAGAGACAGAGAACATGAATGGAAAAAGGAGACTATTTTGGAAAGTAGGACTCAAGGAAGTATGGAGGAGACAGGAGAAAGTAACAGAGGTGAACATGACCAAGGTACATGATATATTTGAATAAAACTGTCCTTATGAAATTCATTCACTTTGTATAATAAATATATGCTGATAGGTTTATGTTTGGTTGTAAAATAATAAATAAATGACCCAGAGACTGGTATTGGGGTTCAAGCTTCAAGCTTAAGGTCAGAAAGAAAAGCAAAGTAGCCAGTCACTAGTTCTTTCCTCTACCTCACCTCAGACCAAAAGGGGCAATCCTCAAACTGCTCCTGACTTCACTGCTCCTCAGATTCACTCATACTGCTAAACTCTCTGCAATGTGGCTAGAGACTAATCCAGAGACTGAATGACTCTACCTTTTATACCTCTCAAATCTGGGGATTAAAGGTGTGCACTCTGATTCACTCTCGGGTAGCCCAGGGTTGTCTTGAACCCAGAGATCCATCTACCTCTTAATCCCGAGTCCTGGAGTTAAAGGTGTGTATCACCACTGCCTAATCGATATAGTTTGAGACTGGCTTTGCTTTCTGAATCCTTAGTCATGCTTTAATAAATCATAAATAATATATCACCACATTTTTGTTTGTTTAAACAATATTTTACATAGCTCAGGCTGGCCTGAAACTTGCTGTGTATCCAAGGCTAGCCTTGAACTCCTGATCCTTCTGCCTTTACCTCCCAAGTACTTCAATTTCAGGCATGTGCCACTGCACCCAGCAAAACTATTTTTTAAAAAGGAAGAAGTTCAGATGAAACAAGGGAAGGAAGACAATGAACAGATAATTCCAAGCCACTTAATTTGCTGCTTTCTTTTTAACTGTTCAGTTCTTCCTTATTCTCAAGAATCTGCCTCTGATGTTTCTTTCAGTTCTCCATCCACATGGAATGTGGTCCCAAGTCATTTGGTCCTAAGAATTCATAGTTCATTGCCCTGAAATTAGGTAGTATGGGCTTCTAAGGAATATTGAAACAAAATAACACATCCCTCTGCTTTTCCACCTAATTGCCTAATGTTCCCTCCCTCCTTTAGAAAATGTTCTGAGATTGAGGCAATTATATCATGAGCTTCATCCACAATGAAGACAATGCTAGGAAGTCAAGAGCCTGGTGCATTTACAGAAGAAACAATACTGACACATCTCCTCCTACTCAGCCAAGGACCAGAAGAAAGGAGAATGTTGTGACAAAATGAGGCTGGCTACTCAGTATTCATTCCCCACTTGGCACCATATTATTGCTAATTCTCCTTGTATGCCTACAAGAAAAAAAAAAACTTGTGGATTTAACCACATGGTGAGAAAACAAAATTCCACCAATGGTCTCCTTTCCATAAATAATTGTAAGCCATAGTAAAGGGTTCCATTTCTCAACTATTAGTTACCCATGGAACTGTACTGGAGCATGGCTGAAATTTCTGTTCATCTGTGGTAAGAAGTGGAGCGTAGGTCTCTCTGCTCATAGAGCTTTATTAGGGCATGCTTGAGATTCATTGGGGAATGAGTAAATGTCACCAATTCATAGCTAAAGTAATGGACAGATAGGACCTAAGCCCCTCAAGTATGAAATATTACAACTTTTAAATTCCCTAGTAGTGCATCTCTTAAAAGGACAAAATAAAGTACAAATCAAGAATTGTTCTTTGGAGGAATATTCCTAGATCATGTTGTCAGGAAACGAATAATATGTCATTCCTCCTTAGCTTCCTGGGAGAGTGGAAGTGTCAGGAGAATATGCAATGAGCAAGCTACCTGATGCTGTGCGTTAGGAATCTTAAACAGAGACCAGAAGCAGGTGGATTGCTTTTCCTTAACAAGACACAAGCATCTCTGGAGAGCACACCCTCCCCAGGCAACAAGCTGCCTTTCTAAATGTCTTTGTTTGATTCTCTCCAAACTAGGGCTGAGGTTCTGCTTTCTGCAGAAGAAGATTTTGAATGCACAGTTAGCCCTCCTTAACCAGAGGCTCTACATCTTCTGACGCAGCCAAAACCATACACCAAAAATATTCAAGATATGAAAAAAACCAACCTATGTATGTCCTGAATATGTACAAGCATTTTTACGGCCATTTTACCTTAAGCAATACATCATAGCCCCTACTGATGTAGCATTTGCACTGTGTTAGAAATTGTAGGTAATCTAGAGATGGTTTATTGAGGGAGGGGTTGCAAAGATTATACACAAATACCACAGCATTTTACATGAGAGATTTGATCACCCATGAATTTTAGTATCCCACAGGATTGCCTGTGGATCCCAAGGAACAACTCTATATATTTAGATGTCAATCTGCTTTCCAGATCTTTGGGGGGAAAAGTGATTGTTCCAATGTTATTAACCCATAACAAATGTCATTAATCTAAGCCCATTAAACAAAGGGTCTATGGCTGAACAGCCTTTCCTCCCCTCTGGAAGTGGAAAGGAGTCAGTGGGAGAGCTGGACACATAAAGAGAGTCAAAGAGGGAAAGGAGACTCACTGCTACAGCTAAAACTACCCTCTAAGGAGCTAAGGGCTACTCAGATGCTAATCCTCTGGAGGCTACAAGTCAACCCTGAACCACTGCTGGGCCTGAGATTTCTAATCGTCCCCTCCATGCTTGTCTTCCATAGTAATAGAAGTTTTATCCGTACACATAGCTGCTAAATTAGGCTCCATTTCCCAGGCTTCCTTAAAGGGGGCATGGCTGTGCAACAAGTCAGAGAGGAATGGAAGCAGAAATTTCTTGTACAGCTTCCTAGTAGTCATGTTTGAAAGACAAAGCACACGCAATCCCGTTATTCTTTGTCTTTCCAATTGCCAGAATTCAGACATGGTGATAGGAGTTAAAGAACCCACCACAGACCAAGAGAAAGAAGTCACATGGTAAAGAAGGAAAAAGTAGTGACTAGAGAGATGCCTCAATGGTTATGCCACAAGAGTGTTTGCTGCTCTTATAGAGATGCAACCTCATAGGACAGCTCCCAAGCACCTGCAACTTCAACTCCACCTGTAACTCTATCTCCTTCTTCAGGCCTTTGTGGGAACCCACAGACAGATGACATCCACTGACACAGACACATATATCATACATAAAAATGAAAATAAAATCTATTTTTAAAAGGGGATATGTAACAATGAAGAAGGGGCTGAGTCCACAAACTGAAACCCAAAACTGATTACACTCAACAGCCAAGCCTGGATTGTACAACAACCAACAGTCCTGTCCTCTCCATCTTTTGTGCTATTGGAAGTGATGATTTTCTCTTCCCTTTACTTTTTCAGGCAAAACAGATTTGCCCAACCCCCCAGCAACTCTACCAAAAACACATTAATACACATAAACAACTTGTAGAATTGTGGTCATCTGACCCACAAGCACTGTCCAGTGAAAGTGGAAGCACGATGAACCGTTTCACAAACCACCCACTGATGCCCTTCTCTCCAGCAAGGAACCTTAAGAAGCAAGCCCGAAGAGGAGCACCTAAATGTATTACAACTGCCATAATCCGGTAACTGAATAAATAAGTGCATGGGGAATGGGAATGGAGGGGGGTGCTGGACCTAAAATAAATTTAACAGGCTGCCTCCTCTTTGTGTTCTGCTTTTAATCAGTTGGTTTCCAGGCCTGGCTTTGCAGAGGAGGAGATGTGACTCACAAGCACACTTGCCAGAGACAGATGCTTGTGGGTTTTTTTTTTCTTTTTAATTCTATCAGACAGGGATCTGCAAGAAATTTGGATGAGGAAAAAGGCCAATGGTAAACATGCTTGGAATGGAGGCAAATTTTCTGAAGAAATTGTGCAGGATTTTTTTATGCACTCAGAGTTGCTAAAAACTCTTTTCAAAGGCAAAACTAAAGGATGGATCAGGGCTTTAAAGACCAAGATAAAGTACTCAGAGGCCATTCAGTTCAACTCTGTCTTCCCAAATAAGCATTGTGGCATGTAATACAAAGTGGGTAAGTACCAAGCATGTGTATTGCGGTAGTTGAATGACCAATTGCCTGACTAGCAAACAAAAGGGACGAGGACCTTGTCCAAAATCACACAGGATTCAGGAAAGTTGAGGACAGAACTGACTCAGCCCCAGGCTCAGTATGTTTATTATGCTACCTTTTTTCATTCAATTATTTAATCTTTCATTTTTAAAATTGGCATGAAAATCCATGTCAACACTTTCCCTATCCCAAGGTTTCTACCAATTGGGATAATTCCAGCTTTAGATAACAGGAAATTAGCAAAAGGCAACTGAAATTATTAGATAACTAATTACCTCTCTCTCTCTCTCTCTCTCTCTCTCTCTCTCTCTCTCTCTCTCTCTCTCACTCACACACACACACACACACACACACACACACACACACACACACACACACACACATATACCACATATACACACACACACAAACCACTCTTACCAGGTCTGATTCAATATCATCCAGGACATATCAACTTTCCATCTTTCTGCTAGCCCTGCTTGCCTGCGACTTTCACCATTGGGAATGTTTCTCCACACTTGCCAAAGCATTGTAACACATTTGTTCATTTCATGAAAGCACCAAAACAGAAGGAACAAAAGGATAGGGTCCTAGTTGACGTCCTTCCTATGCTACTGTGGTTTGTCTGTTCATTTGTTTGTTTGTACAAAATCTTACAATGTAGCCCAGGCTGGTCTTCAACTCAAGATCCTCCTTTCTCTTCTCAGCACCTTGAGGGCTAGTATAACAGGCATGCATCAATGCAATACCTGTTAATAAAAATAAAATAAAATATTTCCCAAATCCTCATACTTCTGATGGTGTCTCATTGTCCAAGATTAGATCATGTGCCTATGTCTGAGTCAATCACCGGCAAGGAAATGAATGAGGTGGCAATAAAGGGCATAAACCAATCATGATTCACCCTCTAACGCTGAGCATGTGATGCATTCCAAGCAAATGTGTTAGCAAAGATGAAGAGTAAATGGCTGTTTGAAATCATCTTGGGGATTCTACCACATGCCTGGATTATTTTAACTCCTCTTTTTCCCAAGATTAAGAATAACCTATTGGCATTGAGCTCCAGCAACATTAGACATGAGAGAAGACGTTCAGCTCAACAAATATTTGTGAAGCACTGCCCTTTTAAAATTATTGTTAGCTCTTTGAGAATTTCATAGAGTGTGTTTTGATAATATTTACCACAACTCCCTCAACTCCTCCCGGATCCTCCCCTTCCCTTCCCTTCCCACTGTTTGTGTTCCCTCTTTTTTTTTTTTTTTTTTTTTTTTTTTTTTTTGCACATCAAGTGCAATTATGCTTCCCACAGTCTAGGATGTGTGGCCTTCCACTGGAGAGTAGTCAACTCACCAGAGGCCACACTCTTAAGGAAAACCAACGCTCTCCCAGCAGCTCTCAATTGCCTATAGCTCCATGGCTAGGAGTGGGAATTCAAGCCTGCCTTCCCTTTCCATGCTGCTCTGGCTCAGGGGCTTTCACAGGTCTTATGCATGCTTTTGCAACAGGGGTAGTTCATATGTGCAGCTACGCAGCTGTGTCCAAAGGTCACTGCCTCCTTGTAGTCATCCACCACCTCTGGCTCTTATACTCTTCCCCCCAGCCACTTCAGCCTCGGGAGGAAGAGGTGTGATAAAGAAGTCCCAGTCAGAGCTTAGCATTTTTCAGTCTCTGAACCTTGGTCATTTGTGTGTCATTTGCAGTCTCTGTGCTAATCGCTGTCTACTGTAAATAGAAGGCTCTCTAATAGTAATTGACAGATGCATTCATCTATGAGTATAGCAATAAGTCATCATGGATCAGTTTAACATTGTGTCCATTTAGCAGAATTACAGTAGTAGGTTCTTTCCTAGGGTCTATGACACCTATCTAGCTGCAAATTATTGGCTTGTTAGTGATGGCAGGTAAGATTTCAGTGTGTAGAAGGGTCTTACATCCAATATGAACTTGGCTACTACGATGATGCTGTACGAAGCATTTTCTATGTACTAGGTCTTCACAAAAGACTGACAACTAAAACAGCAATAGTAATGATGCATAACCTTGGGGAGTTCATTATATAATGGCAAATGAAGACCACAAAATACATTACTACAACACAATATGATGTTTGTTCTTACAGAGAAATCACCTAGAACCATGGGATTTTATAAGAAAAAGAAAAAAAAAAGAAAAATGACATGATCAGGCTAGATGTGGATGGTCATGCAAGGCTCCAAGGTCAGGTGCCACCTTCAGAAGCTAGCACAAAGATGCACTAGGAACAGCAGGGTGTGTTCCAGATCAAAGACAGAGGTCAAGTACAAGGAACCAGTGAGACTATGCTGGGTATGAAAGTTGAAAATTTAGTATGACTACAGCACAGAACATAAGGCAGACACATCAATGGTGATTAGAGAGGTAAAGGCTGGAAGAGGAAGTAGCTTGGGAACAGTGGTAGCTGATTTCAGGTTCTTGACAATTTGATGAAGGCTCCACCAGCACGGCTGTAGGTGGGGTCACAGGTGTGAAAACAATGAAAAGACAGCAGACACAGAGGCAAACTCAAGACATTGCTACTTGGTGGCTTGCAATTCCCTTTGCCAATTCTCCGTCTATTGAGGCTATTACAGACCAGGCTGAAACTAATGTACCAGTTCAGTGTGTCAACAGCTCCCCAGCAGAAGAGCTAGTGTGGGCACTGAGTACAACCTGACAGCCCAAGGTCAAATATTTAACATTATTACAGAGTGTAAGTATGAAACACTGAACGCTGTCTTAGCGCCTTGCTTGAAAGGCTCGCAGCTGCTAATATTTACAGAAATAGGAAGCAATTACAGTTCGCTGCCACAGGAGGAACTTAAATAATTTAAGGCTCATAATGCCTCTGATTCTTTTCAAGCCATCTTTTTCTCCAGAACCAGCTGCTTCTAGTTCTCAGAGAGCCCTCTCTTCAGAAGGCAGAGTCAACCTGATGTGAGGCTCTACTCTCGTTCTCCCAAAAACTCAAGCACACAGATTTTTTGGCAGCTACTCCACTTCTCCCACACTTGTACATCATCTCTGGAAAGAACCCCTTTTTTCTCACCAGCAATGAAACTCCACAGCCATCTGCCTGGGCTAATCTGGGCAAACTGGCATGAGCACAGAGAACCGTAGTGTAATTTCAGAAATTAAACTAATTTATTTCATTTGCCATTTCCATGACATAGATGTGGCAGCAAGAATAGAGAAGAAAAGGAAATGGAGGGAGAGAATTGAATGTGTTAAATGTACAGAGGAAAGGCAACGAGGGTCAATTTTGAAGTGCCTCATCAAACTTTATGTGTAAATGACTACGGAACCCTCTTTGTGTAATTCATTTGTGGAGTCATTGTTTTTCTATAGGAGGAAACAAACTGGTGGCAATAAGGGATAGACAATAGTTCATTTGGGATTTAATTGATTCGTCTCTAGCATCATTCTATAGTTGTTATAAGAATGATAGAATGTTGAGCTATCTGTTTCCACTATAAAATTTCATCACAGTCCTAATTCCTTGGCTAAGTTGACTCAGGTCCACTGTAGCCACTCTTAGCATATTGGATATTCTAAGACTTCTGGCTTCTGCCACCTCTCAGTTCTCATCATTCATTTTCATGGTTTGGCATCACACTAGAAAGGAGTAAGCTTATTCTCTGGTACCTACAATGCTATCTTTCCAGTCCCAGCTTAGCATACCTTTGGCTCCAGAATCCAGTCACCAGTTTCTATGTCTAAAACATAGAGATACAGTCACCAGAATGTTTTAGTAAGAATTAAATTACTGGAAGTGAAAGGATTTGATGTAAAACCTCACAGGACCAGACTATTGAAAATACCCAGTGATGTTATCCCCTTTCCTTCTCCCATATTTCCAGTTCTTTTTAACATTTATTTTATTAATATTTTTGAGACTGTCATACCAATTCTATAATTTACAACTGGTTAACTGTGTACCTCTTTAACATCTATTACATTTCAGGAACATGCTAATCACCTTTTCTTCTTTGTACTTTGAAAATATACATACATTTTTTTTTAAGTTTTGTGTAAGTGGGAGTGCACGGACCTCAGTCTGACAGCTGAGGAACTGGCAAAGGGCCAAACCAGGCCCCCCTGAACATGGGTGTCAGTTGGGAAGCCAGGGCAATCTATGGGACTTCTGGCAGTGGAACCAGTATTTATCCCTAGTACATGAACTAGGGCCATAGGGAGGCCATTCCCTATGGAAGGATACTCTCTCAGCCCAGATACAAGGGGGAGATCCTAGGCCCTGCCCCAAATCATGTGACAGATTTTGATGATCCTCCATTGGAGGCCTCACCCTCCCTAGGAGGTGGATGGGGAGTGAGTTGGGGAATTTGTCGGGGGGCATGGGAAGACAGGAGGGAGATGGAACTGGGATTGGTATGTAAAATAAGATTGCTTTTAATTTAAATTTAAAAAGTTTTGTTATATAAAATGTCTCTCAAAGGGCTCATGTGTTGAAACCTGAGTGACAGCTCAAAGATCTAATGACTGAAAAGTGACTGGAGCAAGAGGACTTGACCAATCCAGTGAGGATTGTGAGATGATGGCATTGTACGGGGGTGGTGAAAATCAGGTAGTAAGGCTAGTTGAATGAAGTAGGTTGCTGGGTAGAGGTGGGGGCAAGGTTAAAAGGTGAGTCTTGTCTTAGTCCTTTCCTATAAACATCTCTGCTTGCTGGCTGCCTTGAGTCAAACTGCTTTGATCTAACACATTCTTTTCCCATGATGCTCTGCCTCACCATTGGCTCAGAGAATAATGTATCAAGCTAACCACAAATTTTAGCCACTGAACTATGAGCCACAATAAATTCTTCACCCATTGATGTCACTTTGGGTGTACTTAGTCATAACAACCAAGTGCCTAACAAGGACCCTTTTTATGAGACGAGTTGTATCCCATGATATTCATCAACTGCACTCTTAATTACCACCACGTTCCTGCAGACATTGTTAGTTATTATGAGGTCATAGTGGAGTAGGGTAGATTCCTAATCCAATATGGTAGGTGTCCTTATAAGAAGGGAATAATCAGCCATAAATACACACACAGGGAGAATGGTATGTGAAATGGGGATAGAAATCAGCATAATGAAGTAGATATCTAGTCAAACTCCAGACTTAGAAAGGAGCACAGAATGGGATATCCCTCACAGACATTAAGAATACAAACTAGCTGACACCTTAATACCATACATCTAGTCTCCAGAACTTATTGATGACACATTGTTGCTATTTGATCCACCCAGTTTACAGGATGATATTACAGCATCCCTAGAAAACTAAGCCAGATCCATTGATATTTGTATTTTGTGTACACACTAGCTGCTGTCACCATTGAAGCACTTTTTGTAAATTTCCAATGATATGAGGAATTTGGTTGCAAATTCAATCATATCCTGTGCAAATAGCAGCTTGACATAGACAGATTTTGGCTGGGTGGAAACATGAACACTCACCATTGTTTCCTCAGTCTCAGAGCACATCACAAAAGAATCAGGCATGCTGGGTTATGTCTCTAATTCCAGGACTCAGAAGGCAGAATCAGGAGAATTTACATGAATTAGGGGGTTCATGGTGAGTTGAAGGCTAACCTGGACTACCAAATGAGACCATGTTAAAAGAAGAATAGAGATAATTCTCATTGATTCTATTTTGTGTGTATGCATTGTATTCCGCTTGTTTGTTTTTTGGAGACAGGGTTCTTCTGTGTAGCCCTAACTGTTCTGAAACTCACTCTGTAGACCAGACTGGCCTCCACCTCAGAGATCGCCTACCTTTGCCTCCCAAGTGCTGGAGTTAAAGGTGTGTACTACAACACTCAGATTGCGTCTGTTTTTTAATTCAGTTTTCCACTAGATTTCAAGTTTCCTGGAGCCAGGTAGCATGTCTTTTTTTCTTCATATTCCCAGCATAAAGACAGGAATGGTTATAACACCTTTTGAATGCCTAGCTTCTGCCAAAGACTATGGTAATTACTTTGAAATTAGAGTCTACAAATTTGTTCTTATACCTGTCATTTGCCATAAAGCCCCTCTCTCAATGGCCTTAAAAATAGCCTAGGACCAATTAGTTAGTCACCTGAGTGACTAACCACTTCAAAGTGGTTTTCCAATGATCCTTGTTACTGACAGATGCAAGACATGTCCCCTAGACCCTGAGAGGAAGGCACTAATATTCTGTTTCATAACAGATAAACTTGGGCTCCACACATTAAAATAGCAGATGATGACATCTTTTTAATCTGTTGGTTTTAAGAACAACAAAAAAAAAGCCAAATTGAAAGTGGAAGCTTTCTTGAATCATGGATTCAGTGAGAACAAGAAATCTGATCGAGAAGAGTCACTGGAAGATATATTCTCCCAAGTCAACTTTAAATAAACCACAGATTCTATCAATAAGCCCCACTTAGTAAAGATGTAATTCCATCCCTGAGCAAATAATGTACAATCTAGCATGTCGTTGTTCTTGAAAGGAAGTCTGACTCAAAACAACTGTTTCCTTTCAAAATTACTCAGTTATGTATTAACTAACCTTAACCCTAAAATTATGATCTAAACTGCCAAGTTAAATTTGTAACTTTCTTTTAACTCTTCAACACAGCAACTTGTGAAGCAGATAAATATTTCAAGACCAAAACTAGATCAAATGCATGTGTGTAGATAAAGATTAAGTTGGGTAGAAGGATTTCTGTACCTTGGAAACTTGGAAGTTGCTTTGGCATAGATTTCTTTAAATAAACTCATTTACCCCAATATAAAATTTTTTATTTGGAAATTTCATACAATGCACCTCAATCGTACTCCCTTCCCATTCCTCCCAGGTCTACCATCCCAAATTTGTGCCCTTCTGCCTCCCCCCCAAAAAAATACATCAAGTCCAATTTGTTTTACCCATATACTCATTGGAGCATGGTCAAACTCACAGTGGCCAGCCCCTCAAAGAAAACTGAGTCCTTCCCCATCCTCACCACTACCAGACGCTATGAACTGTGAATAGCAACACTTCAGCATCCCTATCATACTTTTTAAGGACTCTCTTCTATAGCTTCCTGTCTAGACTGCTTATTTGAGGCAGGAGTTGTCACAGAAGTCCTCAGTATCTATCATTCTCAGTTATGAGTCTGTCATCGTCAACACCACTGCCAAAGATGCTTCCTTGACCATACAGCCAACCAGCCACAGCATGGATCATGGACTTCCACCTGATTCCTGGTGGCATCATGGTGATGCCTATGACAGCGGATAATACAGGCCTCAACCTGGCTTCTGGAGGCAGTACAGACCACAGGCACATCAACACAGATTATATTTATAACCCAATATCTTGATTATCATGATTCTTTATTCCCAGAAGACATATTTGCTAGCACAAATAAGAGGCAGCCCAAGAATGCTGGCTAGGTAGTATCCACAATGCCTTCTAGTTGCCTTTCAAAATGACCTAGAACCAACCTGAGCCATCTGAGTGCCTAACCACCCTAACGAGCATTCCCTGAGTTTTGAATTTCTTGTGCCAACTTCACTGCTTAGAAGCTGATTTCCTTCCCTTCCAAGCTCTTCTTTGAGGTGGGGGCTGGGGGTGGGCTGTTATGTAATATATATTTTATAGTATATAGTATATATAGTATATATATGACAGAATTACAAAATTCTTAGAAACCCTAAAGCACCTCCCCATATCAGGCCCTTGAAAACAAACACCAGAAAGTTTCCGAATTCACTTAGACAGTTCAAGGGGGAAAAAATCTCAACTGTGGATATTCATGGTGAATTACTGCTGAATCAACACCCAACTGGATGCTTAATGATTAACTACATTTCCGTGTTAAAATATTCACTACAACCTTGCCTAGCAATTACATCTTGTTTTAGAGTGCTTCTCAGGAGTAATGGTGAAGGATAACCAATTTACAATCTTTTTTCTATAAATAAAAACACATATAAGCAATGAAAATATCTACAGCGGATTTTCTTCCAAAGCAAGGAAGTAACTCTCTGGGGACAGGCATTACATATAAATATCAGTATTGAAGGCCCACCATGCTGTTTGGTATACTATTTGCTTCTAATAGATACAAAGTATCTATTAGATAAGTAGCAGGGAATGTGCTGAATTATATGAATATTGATGATTGTGACTGATATCAAAAGTGAACAAACGCTATCAGTAAATCCTTGTACTTGTATATCAATTCCCAAAAATTGTGGATTTTTTTAATTTTTAATTGTATTTTATGTCTATATGCTGTATCCATACCTTGTGCCCATGAAGGCCAGAGATGGTGTCAAATCCTTAAACTAAAGTTATAGATGAGTCTGAGTCACCACATGGGTGCTCGGGAATCCCAGGTCCTCTGGAAGTGAAGCTAGTGCTAACCACTGAGCATTCTCTCCAGAGCCAGTGGATGTGTTTTTTAATACTTGCAGGTACACCAAAGATTGAGAGCAATGATTTGCCAAGCCTGATTTCCCTAAAGACAAAATCTAAGATAATCATTCACTTAGAAGCCAAGTTCAGTTTAAGATGATGATTAAAAACATGAGGCTTGACTATGTCAACTGAACAATTAATAACATTCTTTGAACTATACATGTGTAATGTATTTGTTCATTCTGCCCACGTGTGCATTAGAAGATTTTGAATCATGCCCACAGGATAAACTATGCTTGTATTTTTAAACATTTCTGAGTGCAAGAAATTATACATACTAGGACAGAGAATGATGCTATTGGAAGTCCTCTTAACACAAAGGTCATTACTTTGTTTGTTCCATAATACATTCATCTGATATTACATATAATTTAATTCAAAAAATGGGATCATATATATTCTGTTCTTAATGAGGTTTTTTTTATTTGTTTCTTTCTCGTCTGCCTCCTATGGTTTCTTAAATCAGATTAAAGCACTAAGTGATTAACTAGCAAATCTACCCTAGTAGGCATTTATCAATTATTTTTCTGAGTAATAAGCTAATTATTCATTATTTTTCTAAGCAATAAGTTCATGATATATGTGTTCAAACTGCTAGCCAACTGAATGGTGTAGAGATGGCATTATGTTCAGAAATGTAAACTTGAGCACAAGTATTATGTTAAAGCTCAAGAGCTTGTCAACAAAAAGCCGAATTGCTTAATGCAAGTTAACCCTGGGTGACTCTGATTGACCTAAACCTTTTCCATACAAGATAAGGAAAGGTCTTATTACCACATCAACTCTGCATTTAGGCTTTGAAATTCCTGACATCAGGGATGAGGTTGAGAAGAAAGAGAAATGAAACATCCAGACAGTGAAGCATTTCACTAGTAGGTTCCCAGTCTATGGTACATAGGCCCATCAATTATATACTCTCCCTCAACATTTTTTAAAAGCAATAAACAAAGAAAAGGTCATTGTATTAACAGCAAACTGCAAAGCTAGTCAAAGAGAACAGCTGCCAGCATCAGGCAACATTTGACCAATCTAAAAAAGAAAACAGGAGCCCTGAGGACTGCTGTAGGATTTAAGTCTATGGGTAGTGATTTCCCTCTGCTGGCTGCCATGCCTGCAAAGATGGCAAGTGGAATGATCAGTCAACCCGAGGCCCTCTCATTGACATTTCTCCCTCCCCGAAACGCAGGCCCCATTTTGTGGGCCTCAAAGCCTAGAGTTTGGGTTATAGTCTATGAAATGTTGGAATAAGATCCTAAGGCCCTAACAGCTAAATCTGTGGCCCACAAATAGTCCACAAGGCCTCCTTTGAGGGAAAGTAATTTTATATGGAAGTTCTCCAGAACGAATCTCTGATTTAGGTAACAAAAAGAGCGATTACGTTTATGTCAATTTTGCCTCCAAAATAGATAAATGAGAATATAACATTTGGAGGTTTCAGTTCCAAGAACGGAGATAATTTCAGTCAGAAGTAAAAGTGCAGAAAGAAAGCAAGGTGATTAAAAAGTTAGTTATGATGTCGCTGCTTATTAACACTTTTGAGGGCTTTTATTCATATCCATGATGGTTGGTGTTGTCAAACTTTACAGAATCTAGAATCACCTGGGAGATGAGCCTCTGGGCACGGCAATGGGGAATGATCTTGGTTTTGTACTTTGAGGTGGGAGACCTGATATCATGGGTGTCACTGTTCTCTGGCTCAGATACCGGGCTGCATAAATGGAAAACAGACATGGAGCAGCGGCATGCATTCATACTTTCTGTTCCTGGTGTGACCAGCTGCCTCAAGTTCCTGCTACATTGGCTTTCTTACCATGATGGACAGTGCCCTGAGATGATAAGTCTTTCCGTTTTTCCCTCAAGTTGCTTTGTCAGTGTATTTTGTCACAGCAACAGGAAAAAGAAAAGAAGAACAAAGCTTAAGACTGCTTTCTAATAATTAACTAACATCTGTATAGTAGTTACTTTACTGATGCTGTAATAAAACACCATGATCAAGGCAATGTATAGAAAGAGTTTATTTGGACTTATAGTCCCAGAGGCTTAGGGTCCATAATGTTAGGGACAGCATGGCAGCAAGCAGTAGGCAGGGTGCCAGAAACAGAAGGTTGAGCATTCATAACTTAAATCACAAGCATAAAGCTGCAAAAATGAACTGGAAGTAGGGACAGGATTTTTTTTTTTTTTTTTTTTTTTTGCCGTGCAGTTTTCAAGACAGTTTCTCTGTGGCTTTGGAGGCTGTCCTGAAACTAGCTCTTGTAGACCAGGCTGGTCTCGAACTCACAAAGATCCGTCTGCCTGCCTCCAAGTGCTGGGATTTAAAGTGGGCTCCACCACCATCCGGCTCTTTTTTTTATTTTTTACTTGCTTTTTAGGGACAGGATTTTTGTTTGTTTGCTTGGCTGGCTGCTTCTCCCCCCCCCCACTGTGAGTGTGTGTATGTGTGTTTTCTTTAAGACTTTAAAGGCAAAGGATTGCAGTCTAATAAATAAGCTTTTTAGAAAGGAAAATTTGTGTATTGGTCATAGCACCAAATAAGAACTGGAATATTTGCGGTTTCAAAACTCTCATTTCATTTTATGATTCATTTCACTTTTGTTGGTATGTGTATGCATGTCTGTGTGTGTATGTCACTTTTGTGTGGGTGCCACAGAGCCCAGAAGAAGAAAAAAAAAGACACAGTCTTACTATGTAGCTCTGGCTGTCCTGTAGACCAGGCATGCCTCAAACTCAGAAATAGACCTGTTTCTGCCTCCCAAGTGTTGAGATTAAAGATTGTGCCACCACAAACGCAGGGGGTAGGACTTTAGCTCTGAAAGTCTGCCCCAGTACCACATTTTCTCTAGTGAGGTTGCATGTCATAAACCTCCTCAAATAAAGACACCAGCTGAAGACCAAGTGTTCAAACGCCAGCACCTATAGAGGACAGGCCTACTCAAACCAAAGCAATATGTATACCATACTGATGAAAATTTGTAGGAACCTCCCCTTTTCTTATGTAAAATATCCAAGGACACACTCTGACATCATGTCCATGTAGGACCATCTTGGTCTAAATACAACCTCAGGGATATCCTGTCAACAATCCCCAGGATATAAGCCACAACTCAGCCCACATATTTTGTACAAATCCCACTTTATGCTTTGTTGTTTCTCGTGTGTCTGCTCTGTACTTGCCAATGCCTTGTCCAGAAAAACTCCACACCATCCCTTTAACCCCACCTTGCCATCTTCCAAGGACACCAAACCTTTGCATACTCCTCCCTCAGTAAAACAGCCACAAAATGGAGCTGGTCTGGAAACATCTGACTTGGATTTGCAGTTTGGCTCCACTCTCTATTAATTCCTCAAACTTCCCTGCCTGTGCTTTCTCAACTCTGGCATGTATGTGAAAAAATAACAGCTGGAAATGTAGAGAATTTTGAACAAGGTAATATATTAATCAGATCATTCTGAAAGACATCCTGAGAGTGCAGAAACCATTAGCCATTGTCACTACCATTGCCAAGGACACTATCATACCATCATGCATCTTTAAGACTCCATCTAAAGATGCCTCTGCTAAACATTTCTTCCATAATATATTGATTGCTTATTCTTTTGTCCCACCCTTAAGACTTGGACATAGATCTAAGGTGGTTCTAACAGAACATCTAGACTTTTTTCGCATATCTGCTTCCTGTATTAAACCCTCTCGAGAACAGAGAGAACATTTTATACATTGCCATATTCTCAATAGGCACTGGTGCCTGGTACATGGGAAAGCAAAAAATAAATGTTAGCTGAATTAATTAATGTTGCAAACAGTTGCTAAAAATTCAGCTGAAAACTCAACACTGGTCAATTAAATCCTGTTTAGCTGCACTGAGGACATTTGCTCATCTAAAACTATAAGAAAAAAAAAAAATCAAGGACCGGGTAAAACAATGTCACCTCCATAAAAAGGCAAGCCTGACTTAGAATCTCAGCTCTATTTGTAAACTCTTGACCAAGTTCTTAGACCTCCCAGAGCCTCTGCATTATCCTTAGGTAAGAAGAAAGCAGTTGGCTCATAAGGTTAACAATAAGTGTTTCAATATAAGCAAACCACTCTTTTTTTATTTAAATCAGAAACAAGCTTGTTCCACATGTCAATCCCAGCTCCCGAGGCCCTTCCCCATGTGTCCAGGATGAAAGAGTATCCCTCTATGTGGGGCTCCCAAAGTACATTAGTACACCAGGGACAAACAGTGATACTACCAGAGGCCCCATAGATTGCCCAGGCATCCTAACTGACACCCACATTCAAGCAGTCTGGATCAGTCCCATGCTGGTTTCCCAACTATCAGTATGGGGTCCATGAGCTCCCCCATTTTCAGGTCAGCTGTTTCTGTGGGTTTCACCAGCCTGGTCTTGACCCCTTTGCTTATCACTCCTCCCTCTCTACAACTGGATTCCAGGAGTTTAATTCAGTGTTCAGCTGTGGGCATCTGCTTCTGCTTCCATCAGCTACTGGATGAAGGCTCTAGGAGGGCATATAAAGTAGTCATCAATCTCATTATAGGGAAAGGGCATTTAAAGTAGCTTCTCGACTGTTGCTTAGATTGTTAGTTGGGGTCAACCTTGTAGATCTCTGGACATTTCCCTAGTGCCTGATTTTTCTTTAAACCTATAATGGCTCCCTCTATTGTGGTATCTCTTTTCTTGTTCTCCTCTATTCTTCCACTATGTACTCACTCATATATGGATTTTAGACATAGAGCAAAGAATTACCAGTCTGCAATCCATACCGCCAGAGAAGCTAGGAAACAAGGAGGACCCTAAGAGAGAGATGCATGATCCCTGGAGAAGGGGAGAGGGACAAGATTTCCTGAGCTAATTGGGAGCATGGGGGGAGGGGAGTTGGATTTAGGAGAAAGAGAATGGGAGAAGAGGAAGGGAGAGGAAAACATGAGGAAACCACTCTTTCTTTAAGAAGTATTCATTTATGTATGTCCCTTCAGTTTTTTATCAGCAACTATTTTTATAAATGTAACTGTTGCTTCATAAATTGTCACTAAACTTGGATCTCTTGGAAAGCTTCTCAGATCACTGTCATTACAGTCATACTATTTTTATTTCTTGTCCTATTTCTATGCTCTTAATCACCCAGACATACACCGTCAATATCCACTTCCTACAAAAAGACCACACCCCTGGATCTTCCTACTACTGAGAATTACTAGCTTTGGGAGAACTGCTATACACTTCTCCTCCAAACACTAATTTTAACATTCCTTTATGGATGGAAGATCAGTAGTCCTGGCCTGATGTTCTGGGAAGTCAGGATTGGACTTAGCACAAGGAACTCTAATGAACTGAATAACTTCACATAGATAAAGGAGACAGTGCAAGCAAGAGAAGAGGATGACAAAGTTAAAAGGGCTGGTGGGATAACTAGGTTGTACAGTGTTTACCTGGCATGTAGAGACCTGGCTTAGTCCCCAGTGTTTAGGGTGGAGAAAAATGAAAATAAGTCTCATCTCTTCTGTTAATTTCAACAAATTAACTTGACCTTAATAATGGAAATCTTTCACGCTCACTAAAAAAGAAAGTGTATTCATTACTTTTACTACCAATCACACTAGAGACACTGTACATAAATGTCAAGGTTACCAAATGATCCTAAGCCTTCCTAAAGAAAGAACATAAATTACTCATGAACTCCAACCATGTGTTCAGGTCTAGCAGGGAAGTTAAAATGAGAGATATGGTAAAGATTGGCAGCTTCTGATTTCACAAATCCAGGGCACTGACATTTTATCCGTAGTCATTTCTCTCCAACCAGTTTATCCCTGGGCATTCCTTTGATCTTGTATGAGAATAAGGGGAACAAGTAGAATGCAGTACCAATGTCACTACTCATAAAGGAGAAGTTACATTACATCTATCCAAAGTCTCAAGATCCACTAGACAGGCTCGAATTATCCTTACTTAGATATCCAACTTCTCTTGAAGCCTTAAATTCTAACTTTCATAGGACGGCACTGGTGGAAGAAGGGAAACCCAGAAAGTCTGAGTATGGCTAGAGAGAGGCAACATCTGTGTAGAACATGCAGCATCATCATATGCTGTGAGGAGTAAAGATGCAAGTGTCATTAAAATCAGAAAATACATAGTTCTCTTTGCACTGAGGGTTATACAGATTGTTTTTGTCACATTCTAAGGATATGAGCAGGAATAATAGATTGGTAGCTTTATTTGCAAAAGAAAAAAAATGCCTATCTAGAACTACAGTAGTGTGGCCATTTACAAACATCTCCAGTATAGGTCTTAAATCCATAAACATGCAGCTTTATTTAAAATATAACATACAAAAGAGTCCTGGAATTCAAACTAAAAGAACAGTTGTTCCGTCTTTAAGAAAACAGGGAAGAGTGGTGTGTAATATTTTTAATATATGGATGGCTGGGTAGAGTAAATGACTGCTGCACAGAAGGTTTCTCTGTAAACACTGTAGCAAGTCTGGGGTTTTTAAACACAATAAATGACTGGTTTCAATCAGATGCAGCTAGCAGGAAATCCATGGCCCATAGGAGCAATTACCCATCTCTTGACTGAAGCACAGGGCAATTACAAGCTAGCAAAGTACACTCACTATACCGGAGCACTTGACGGCGTGATGCTAATGGAACTGGGACAAGCAGCAGTTTGTGGCTTCATTTCTCAGCTTCAACCCTTCCCCAGTCTCTGTCATGCCCCTCTTATCACTCAGGACAGCAGCTTAGACAGAGAAATTGTGTCTGTAAAAGCATTATCATCTTTCACCAAACCACAGACATTAGGGCTTCTTCTACTCCATACCTTGCTTGTAACACCTGAAAAGTGTTATACTCACCCTTATTTTTGTTAACTGCAGCATGCCCTAATCAGCATAGTGAGGCCTGAGACTTCTCATCAGAGTCACCTGTTCAATGTTTGGTGTCCATTCTTGTTTAAATCAGTCAAATCAACATTTCTAACATTTAGGAAATGAAAAGAAACTATTAGGGAAATAAATTATTCACTGTGACAAACAGCCCAGCTGTATCTTTGGAGAGTTAAGTTTAAAGAAAGAAATATTAGGGCTGGAGAGATGGCTCAGGGGTTAAGAGCATTGAATGTTCTTCCAGAGGTCCTGAGTTCAATTTCCAGCAACTATGTGGTGGCTCACAACCATCTGTAATGGGATCTGATGCCCTCTTCTGGCCTGCACTGTATACACAATAAATAAATCCTTAAGAAAAAAAACAAAAAACAAAAAAAAAAAAAAGGCCGAGCATTGGTGGTGCACACCTTTAATCCCAGCACTCAGGAGGCAGAGGCAGGCAGATTTCTGTGAGTTCAAGGCCAGCCTGGTCTCCAGAGCGAGTGCCAGGATAGGCTCCAAAACTACACAGAGAAACCCAATATATATCTCAAAAACCAATATACATACCTTACAAAAAACATACCTTAAGTACATATATATGTATATGAAGATAGTAAGTGTCCCATCAAACTGACCTTCCATCCTCATTGTTTTTCCTTTTAATATCTAATACTTCCAGAAGACATTGTTTGGTGAGAATTAAAGGCTGTGCTACAGCCAGACAACTGTGGTAGTTCTCTATAAGTTTAAGGACAACTTGGTCTACATAGCCAATTCAAGAACAGCCAGGGCTACATAGAAAGGCACTGACTCAAAAATATAGACAGACAGACTGACAGACAGACAGACAGACAGTTATTAAAAATATAAATGCTGAGCTATAAATACATTGTCTCATACAAATTTTACAAAACCACAAAATATCTGCTGTTATCCCCATTGGAAGAATAAAATATAAAACAGGTAGGGTAAGTTCTTCAAGACACCACTGTTAAATATGCTATTGATTCAGGGCTTTAATCAGGCCATGACTCATAAATATCATATCATCTTGTCCCTTTTATTAAGTAACTCTGTGAGTCATAACTATCATGAATAATTGGCAAAACTACAACATCATGTTCCCATGACAGACATTAGCAATCAATCCAACATCATTTCTCATTCACTGTTGACAGGACCACAGAATAACTCATCACAGTATTTTAGGAAGCTGAGTGTCTTCAGCTCTTTTATTCTCTCTCTCTCTCTCTCTCTCTATCTCTCTGTCTCTCTCTCTCTGTCTCTCTGTCTCTGTCTCTGTCTCTGTCTCTGTCTCTCTCTCTCTCTCTCTCTCTGTGTGTGTGTGTGTGTGTGTGTGTGTGTGTGTGTGTGTGTGTGTGTGTGTGTCCTTATATAGGCTATGCCAACCTCCAACTCACAGTATTTTGGGGGGGGCAGGGTCTTACTATCTAGACAAGACTAATCTAAAACACATGGAGATCCAGATCCACCTGCTTTTGCCTTCTCAGTGCTGGCATTAAAACCATGCAATACCACACTCAGCAAACTCACAAACTTTCTGCTTCAACATCCCAGGTGCTGGGTTTACAAGCATGTGCCACTGTGCCCAGCCCAGCCTCAAATTCCTTTGCAAACTCCAATTTATAATTCCTCAGTAACTGGTCTTGATAAGGTGCTTGATTGTAGAATTCAGTAAATATTAGAGTTTAAGGAATCACCTATAGAAAGAGCATAGAAGCATTTAGACCCAGACAGACAAGTGTTCAGTTTGTAACTCTCCAATACCCTAGTTACATACGTACCTTAAGTACATTATCTACTCTCCAAATCATTGTGACCTTATCTGTAAAAGATGTTACTTCCAACCTTGCAAAGCTATCTATGTGAGACTAAAATAAGATGGTATCTAGTCTTAAGAGGAAACCGACCTTTCAGAAATACCAAACCTAATAATATATTTTTTAAAAAGGTTAGTTTTGTATGAAACTACTTGAATCTCCAAATACTGCAGGAAATTCAAGGAATATTCCTAAGAAGGAAGAGTGGAATTAGAAACAGCAAAGTGGTTATTGGCTAGAACCATAACCATGAAGACTGGATAGACTCCGCCTCTAGGGAGAACCTACAGCGTTAAGTAACAAGAGAAACTAAACACTGCTCAGATTTTGGGTTGAGATAGAGAAATGAAAGAAAGTACCATTGAGGAATGGGCCAGTGGTTGGAATGTCTGTCATGATATGTGGCTGAAGGAATGAAAACCTAAAGAAAATAATCTGCTTCTCCTGGAGCTTGGGCCTACCTAGCAAGATTAAATCTTTGTTCACATCAAATTGAAAATCTCTTAAGAGGCTATAACAACACATAGCATAAACTGTGGAATTCATTGCACCGGAGTTTTGTTTTGGGTTTTTTGTTTTTGTTTTTGTTTTGTTTTGGGGGGGTACCAACCAGCTCTTAAAACATGACACAGAGACTTCTTATTAGTTTTGAATGGTTGGCCCAGCATCACTCTTTTCTGGCTAGCTCTTTTAAATTAACCTGTTTCTCTTTATCTACCTTTTGTCTCAGGGCTTATTACCTTTCTTCTGCATATCTTACTTTCACTGTTTCTCTCTGTCTGACTGACTGACATCTAACTGGCTTCTTGCCCATGGCCTGTCCCTTGTTGTCTCCTCCTTATCTCTCGTCTCTTTTTTCTCTTGAACCCAGATTTCTCCTATTTATTCTCTCTTCCTGATAACACTGCCTACCTCTCTCCTTTCCAGCTATTGACCATTCAGCTATTTATTAGACCAATCAGGTGCCTCAGGTAGGAGACATGAAACAAATGCAATACATCTTTTCATAATTAAACAAATGCAACATAAAGAAAAGTAACAAACACACATTTACACAGTTAAAGTAATATTCTGCAGCATAAACAAATGTAACACATCTTTGCCTACTTAAAATAATATCCCACAGGAATTCATTTTAAATACCATCAATCCTTGCCAGAATGTCAGTGCCCAATGTTCCCTGGGGATTAGAACTTAAGTCCAGCTTCATATTGAGGGAGCATCAAGCATGATATATGTCTCAAACAAAGTCCTCAGTGTGGACTACTTCTCACTCACCTTTTTCCTAGGGGTAAAAACATGATTCTTGCTTTTCCAAATGTACCTCCGGGTCCTCCTTAGAAGGAAGTAAATCATTTCTGCCTCTCAGTAACTAAGTTCCCATGTCTATGATCGAAACAACATTGTGCCCAGTCAAGTTTCCAAGAGTGTCAGAGACTGGGATTCCAGTTTTGCCCTTCTCAATTTTCATTTTCTCTTGTTCCAAGCAGTTATAAAAGCACAGAAAATGCTCTCTGTTCAAATCTGGATGAAAGTGACCAGCACAGAGGTGAGTATTCTGTCTGCTATGGCCACATGCATTGCTGTTGTCCTCACTAGGCCTCTAGTGATGATAGCTGCAAAAAAAATACATTGACAAACTTGAATCATGAAAGAATTAATAGGGGGGGATGGAGAGATAGCTCAGTGGTGGCTTTTCCAAAGGACCAAGGGTTTTTTCCCAGCAGTCACATGGCAGCTCTGCAATTCCAGGTCCAGGGAATTTGACCCTTACTTCTGGCCTTCAAAGACAATACATGCATGTGGTACACAGACATACATGCAGGCAGAACACTCATATACATAAAAATAAAAGTTAAGAAAACACAGCAAATGGGGAAAAAAGACAGCAAATAGACTTACTTTCCCTCACAGAACTTATACACACAGATAAAGCATAAGAACATGGCTTTGCAAGAAGTCCAGAACAGTTAGGTATTTATTAATGAATAACAACCATTCTTTCATATCCTTTTTCTCTTTCCTGTCTTTCCTATCCTTGCTTTGTGATTAAAGTCATACACTTACATATTAGAAGAATGGCACCATACCATTTTAAAGGAATGGTTTACCATTGATGCCTAAACCCCAAGACCCACCATGGACAATCCCTGTCTCATCAACGTTCCCTACCTTTATTACTAAAAGATGTATGTTATTGATCAAAAGTATTTCATCACAGAAAGTGCATGCATGCATATTTTATGGAAATCTGATGCTACTCATTCTTACATAAAGCGATGCTTCAGACAGAAAACACAAAATTTGAGATCTTTAAGGCCTCAATTGTTAAAATAGTTTTAAACTAATTGAGTTACTGATAACTAAACAAACAGAAAAATATTCTAGTAGATCTCAAAGGTCCTTTACCATTGAGTACTTTAGATATCTTAGAACTGTGGTGTCAGTCTCATTTTCATGACAAAATATACTCACTATTCACTCCTCATCTTATAGATGGTCTATGTTGTTCCTTTACAAAGTGTGTTTGCTGTGACATTCTTTCTGGTCTTCTTAGCCTCCTGGTTTCCACAACCCTTCCCATCGCCCTCCAAAAAAAGGAGCCATAAAATTAAGAAAAAATATCCAGCTGAAAGGGCAAGGTTTCTAGAAGAGGAAAAAGAGTGGGGAAATGAATTATTTCAGACCAAAAGCAATTATATTTTGAAGGCAGAAGCAGACATCTTCTGGCACAACTGTCAAGATGTTACAAAAAGATTAAAGGAGGTTTTTTTGTCATTTAAAATCTGTTTCTGGTTCAGGAAAAAAAAAGTGTGCTGTTCAGTTTGTGATTTTTAATAAGATTTCTCAATAGACTCGCTGCTTTTTAAAAAAAGTGTGAGAAAAAAAGAAGCAAAAACACTAGAAGGCCATGCAACAAACACCGTTGCAACTTTGATACAGTATCATTCATTTTCACCATTCTTGAGGATTTAGACAAGATTTTTGTGGGAGGTTATACCCGTACAATAACCTGTCAACAAAATATACTTTTTGCTGAGACTTCTCAGGGTTTAAGCATCTATGTGGTTAAAGTAGAAACATCAGATTAATTCCTTTCAAAGCACTGTGAACTTTCACTTAAGCAGGCAAAGGATGGTACTTTCCGCTGTTAACAGCGTGCCAACCTCTCCCTTATCCAGCCTCAAATGGCTATACACTATTTGGTACCCTTTCTTTGCAATTGTAGCTCCCTCCATTCTCTATTAAAGTTGTATATCAAATGTCTACCTGAAAGACATGTGAGGAAGATGTTATAAAGACCTGACCAAAGTTGTCCAGTCAAGTGGTCATGATTTGCTGAGCACCCTCGCCCTGTCCCCACCTTTGCAAAATACATTCTACTTTGGAACGTGTTCAGAGTCCTAATTTTATACGTGAAAAGTGAGCAACTTCCAAGTCATTCTGTCTTGTTCACCCAGCTTTTCACTCGTCCTGTTATTAGAGTTCAGTATTCACACTTGAAGGCTTCTCTTCTTCACCCTTGCTGGAAATCCCTTTCTCCTGCTGGGAACGGAAGGTCCAAGTCCTAGCCCCCATGTATCTCAACAAATTGAGAAACTGAGGAACACCGCACTAGTAAACAGGTGGCTGAATTCTGTCCTGACATTTCATGTCCAATGTCCAAGACCTGATTTCTGGCTTATGGCTTGGGTAGGGTGAGTCTAGTTTCTGTGCAAGGACACTTAAAATAAGCATGTGAGGTGAGCCTTCCATGTAAATATTTCACACCCCTTTGAAATATATAAGCTCTTTGTTCTGGAAGCAAGTAGACACAGGGTAAGACCACAATCAGGGAGGTGTTAGGGATGCCTTCAGTAAGACCTACTCCCAGGTAGCAGAGGATGACTGCTCCCAGTTGCTCTAGTCCTCCCATGTACATCTCATCCTGGGAACACTCGGACGTCAACTTTCCCTGGAAAAGTGAACCTAGAATATAGCCAAGTTCTCACATTCTCTCCTCTGACAGATACCAGTAACAATCTTCATCTCCCTTTTGTTTCATTCAAACCCCTATCAAAATTATCCTCCTTGACCATTTCATTTCATCAGATATAACCCAGGCCCCTCTAAAATGTTGACATGCTTGAGTATGCCTTAATTTGATTCTTGTACCACTTGTAAATAACATATGAAAATCAATCCTTCAGTACTCAAGTTGGCAAACTAAAATTTTAACATGTGTTTTTACTTTTTGTTTTGTTTTTGTTTTGTTTTTTTTAGTTCTAATGTTCCCCAAATGGAAAAGCTAAGAATCTAAGGAAGGTTATTTTGAATGGAGAAATACAATGATGCTCCCAGGAATTTAGAATTAGAAGAATAAGTAATTTCTCTTTTAACAGAGCTTTATGCCTTTGGGCAATCACCCCTATCAGCTAGTCAGTCGAATAAGAGAGATGATAAAACTTAACTCAGCATTTATTAATTGCTAGAATATGTCTTTTAAAAGGAAAATTTGCTAAGAAAGATGTTGAAAGTAATATGGTTTTTTCTTGACATTTTAGGCTACTTCATACTTCCTGAAGTCACAAGACAAATAAATGAAAAAGAGAAGAGTAGGGTGACACAAAGGAAGCATTTTTTAAAAGGCATGATTATTGCACACTAGCAAGGTGTCATACCTTCACCTAGATTTTCCCTATACATTGCCTTTTCCAATCCATGTAACAATCCCTGTATCCCTGTATCCAAACACAGGGCTATGATCTTATTTGATGAAGGTCCATTAGATGAGGGAACTAAGTCAGTGCTGTGAACTGAACATTTGTGACTCCTTTCCCTAGATTCACACATAAAAGTCATAACCATCAATATAACATATTAAGAGATGTGGCCAAAGGCATAAAGTAATTACTTCAGCACCTTCAAAAATGGAGCTTGTATCCTTCCTAGGACAGATATGAGGGATAGAGGTGGGACTTAGTGGAAGAAAACACATGCTTAGCTCTTATGAGACCCTGAGTTTAATCCCTGGAACTAGAGTGGAGGAGATACAGAGATAGACAGACAGACTGATAGTCAGACGGAGACAGAAACAAAGAGAGATAGACAGAGAGACATAGGGAGTGACAGAGAGAGATAGACAGAGAGAGAGAGAGGCAGAGACAGGAAGAGAGAGATGGAGATAGAGGCAGACAGACACAGAGAGAGAGAGAGCACTTTCTCCCCATCCCTCTTCTTCACTTGAGGATACAGTGGGAAGCACACCCTCCTGAGACGCTAGATCTACCAATGTCTAGATCTTGAACTTCCAAGCCTCCACAACTGTATGGGAAATACATTTCTGTCATGTAAGGCACCCAGTCCACAACAGTTTGTTATAGCAATTCAAACTGGCTAGTAAGTACAGAACTCTGAGGCTCAGCTAACCAGATGACACCATGAACTCGTGGGGAAGTGTAGGGGAACCTGTAGCCACGCCTGCTTAGGGGCTGGCTACAGGTCTGCCTGACCACGCCTGCGAGGGGATTAAAGGAGGTTTTTTTGTCATTTAAAATCTGTTTCTGGTTCAGGAAAAAAAAAGTGTGCTGTTCAGTTTGTGATTTTTAATAAGATTTCTCAATAGACTCGCTGCTTTTTAAAAAAAGTGTGAGAAAAAAAGAAGCAAAAACACTAGAAGGCCATGCAACAAACACCGTTGCAACTTTGATACAGTATCATTCATTTTCACCATTCTTGAGGATTTAGACAAGATTTTTGTGGGAGGTTATACCCGTACAATAGCCATCCCCTAAGCAGGCGTGGCTACAGGTTCCCCTTCAGGGAAGTACTTGATTTCCACCCCCACCCCAGTCCCCTTCCATTCCCTCTGAGGTCTCATTGCACATCCACAGACAGCAGCCCAGTGGCCTGGACCATCAAAGAGAGTGAAAGCCTAAGCCACCAGGGTAGACAGAGATCAGGAGGGAGAGCCTGGGATCATCAATCAATCTCCAGTTCAGCCTGAACCTCCTCATGACCCAGCAACCATGTGGAAGATAGAATTCCCCACTCCAGCTCCCTGCCTTCAGAAGCCTGACCACAACAATCAAGCGATCATAATTCCCCAGGGCAAACCTACCTGCTCAGTGTATCTAATTGAGAGGAAGGGGTGACAGAGGTGCAAACAAAAGGGAAAAAATGTGCCCAGGGTATTTTGTATTTGTCAATGTGCACTTGGCATGGGAGTGACCCGTGGTATTGAAATGGGACTGGCTGTGGGAAGAGAGGGCTGCTGCAAAGAAAGGAGAGTGTGGAGGATGAAAGTGAGACAGACAACTCAGAATTTCTCCCTTTTGAATTTCAACCTGTTGGATAAAAACAATAGCAAATGAGGCACTGAATATGCATGAGGCAGGGAAGGTATTTTAAGTTTTTCAGGAGACAGCTCGCTGAACGGAATTGCTAATTATGTCTCACATTGCTCCGTCCAATTCAGTTAGCTTGATTATGGCTGAGTTGTCAACTCCCCTGCTCTTGAGGTTCCACGGTTTCGGCCCGTTCTGAGGCTTAATACTAAATTAGAATTACGTTTTTCAAAAAAAGAAAAAAAATGTTTTCCCTTATTGAAGTGCTAGCTTTAACCATTGTGACAATATAACCTTTCTCAACAAAAATAAAATTAAAGCCGCCAAAGGTTCAGATTCAAGGGTTTCTGGAGTTGCTGGAATGTGAGGAATAATCACAGCTGTGACAATTGCAAATTAAGATTGAACAATGAGCCAAATTAGAAGGGTGAGAAAGAGCAGAACACCATATGGAGTAACTTGCTGCTACCCCCACAGGATATCTTTGATTTCTTAGGATGAGCAGGATTAGCCAACTGAGGAATGAACTAAAAGAGCCTGGGCTTTCAGTAGCCCCAGCCACTGCCTTCATTAGGCCAACCCAGTAATAGTCTTCGCTTTTACAATGGAACTTCACTTCAGCTGTGGTACTGGTCTAAGAGAGGGGTGGGGAGTACACCAAAGCCTTCTTCATGGGACAGTTAAACCAGTTCTGGGACCCCTCTAACTGCTTCATCACTGGTACAGAATAGCTGAGAAAACAGCTAAGGCAGAGAATGACCTGTTTTGCTACCAGGTCAGACGTTTGGGTCCCTCTTGGCAGAGAGGTTGTGATGGAGCAAGGCAGCTTGCCTTATGGTAAACAGGAGGCAGAGGGAGGAGAAAAGACAGGATCAGGGCACAACCCCAGCCACCTACTTCTTCCAGCAGAGCCTGCCCCTTCTCCTACCTTTTATCATCTTCTAATAGCACCATTGTATTGTTAATTTGTTGAGGAATTAATCTGATGGTTAAGTCAGAGCCCTTGAAATACAATCAGTCTCCGAAAACCCATCAGCTGTCAATAAGCTTTCAATGCAAGAACCTTTGAGGGACATTTTAGGAGTTTTGGAAGAATTCACAACAAATGGCCAGGTGTTAGTGGCTCACACCTTTGATCCCAGCAGAGGCAGGTGGATCTCTGAGTTCAAGGCCAGCCTGGTCTACTGACTGAGTTCCAGGACAGGCTCTAACGCTACACAGAGAAATTCTGTCTCAAAAAAACCTAATAATAATATAAATGATAATAACAAGTAAATAAATAAATAAATAAATAAAAAGAATTCACCATAAATGTGGAGGAAAGAGAGCATGAGAGATTCTATCAAATAAATATTATTAGAGTAAGTTTATCCATAACTTTTTGTCAAATCCCTTCTATTCTCAGTCAAGCCTTTCATAAACACACGAAGAACAATAGATGGTAGAGAGGAGTTAAAATGAGGATACAAGCAACTCTGCCTGGGGCACATCTAATGTCTCACCCTAAAGGGGAAATTAGCATTGCTCCCACCTCTTTGTAGAAGAAAACACTGCTTGAGAGTCATGAAAGTCCAGAGTACTGGTCCAAAGCAAGGATGCAATTAAAGACGTCTGCAATGGCAGCCCTACTGTGTTGGAGTGCACTGTGTGGCAGGCAAAGGCAGCAGCAGCTGGCAGAGCAGCATCATTTCAAGAGAAGGGTCTTGGCTAAAGACATTTGCCGCATAACCCCTAGAAATGATCTGAGTAAGGGGGTGAAATATTTCTTAAGAGGGCTGGACATTATGATAGAGTTGGAAAATTATGGCTACAAGAAGCCCAGATTATCTTATTTAGGAGCAATGGGAAGAGATCCAAGCCTCACTGGCCTAGAGCTGCAGCCAGTTGCTAAGATGAAAACAACCAGATTGCTGACCACATATATATCAGGGAGTGTAGCCTACATCACATGGAACAGAGATGAGCCACCCCAGCTGAGCTGTGCCCAATAGCAAAAGTATAACTAAAAAAAAAAAAAAAAAAAAAATGGTTGTTATTTCATGACACTGTGCTTGGTACTAGATAACTGATAGAGTCAGTACTAAATATATTACATTTATTCCTGGTAAACCCCACTTTCAAGTCAGGGGGAAAAATAGATTTTGAAAGCAATCCTAATTGTTCCCAAGCAATGTCTGAGGCTGACCTTAATCAGTGGCACTAGAGCAGTAACAATCATCTTTCATACTAAAATTCGAGTTTCAGCTACAGTGAATCGTTCTGCCTGAGCAGAAAAGTCTCCAATAGCAACAGATTCTATGCCCACATCTGTCTTCCCTGAATAGCATCAGAAGAGTGTTATGTGCATGCACTTCAGCCTCAGAGATACACCAACCACAAAAATGAGTTGGGGGCTCAGGGTACCACTGCATTATACAGGCTTGGTTATTCACTGTACTTCGTTGCTGGCAGAACTGACCCCAAACAGCCCCATTTGGAAAAGAGAAAAAAAAGTCACATCTATAACTAAAGCAGCTAAATGACAGAAGAAGGGGAAGAAAAGCCAGCTGCAAAGAAAAAAAGAGGCATAGCAAACATATTCAATATTCAATGGTTGTAGATGCTGTTTCCCCTTTGGTGGGTAGCTCTGTTAGTCCACCTGTCTCAAGAGCAAAACCAGAAGATATCTTAAGCAATATGCAGGATTGTTTTCTTCTTTTGAAACCTAAGTGATGGAGACGCTTGAAGGAACCTTTTTTTTTTTTTTTAAAGTCTGAAATTGTCCTTATTTCTGTCTCTCATCCTGTCCCACTTTGACCTACACTCAGTTACCATTGTTGGGGCAGAGGCTTTCTTAAACAGACTGCCCCTCTGCCCTGATTGAATCTTCTGTGTCCTCATGCATCTCCACTGCTCCCGCTCAGTTAAAGTCCTGTTAGCTCTAATCTGAGCTTACGATCTAATTTGAACTCTCGGTGATAGTGGAAATACAGACATATTTCTTATTTTCAATGATGTCGGATTAGGTTGTCATCCTTAAGCAGCCAAGGTGGGGAAATTAAAATCGCATCATGAAATGCGGGAACTGTTTATTCACTTGCTCTCTTCCTCACAGGGGCTCTAGAGGCAAGTACATCAAGATGTTGTTTATAATTAAGTAAAATTACCCCAAAAATATATCCTGTTGCATATGATTTGTTATGTCTCTGGATGCCTGTCTTTAAAGAGAGAGTAATTGGTTATATTGCAAGAGGTTTGCCTGCTTGCTTTGATGATGGATGTCAGTTGGAAGGCTCAACTCTAAGCTGATGATGCTTATAAAAAAAAAAGTGTTCCCATGATTCTTGTCAAAAGGTTCAGCCCTGTTCCCCTTTTTTCAGTCTCATCAATATAACACACACTGAAAAACTAAACTAAACTCCATTTCCCACATGTTATACTGAGCTCCATCTCTGTAACTAAAGAAAACACCCAAACTAAAGCAAACCTAAGCCCTAGCAGGAACAAAGAATGAAAGTCTGAGAATATCAGAATAACCAATGGGAAGAACCGGAAAGGAGTCTCTGTCTTATGTCACTTAAATCATATTCAAGATGGGTCCTCTGACTGGGAGAGAGGTCAGGGAGTCAAGACGATGCTCCTGCAGCTGCCACTGAAGTGAGCATTTATCATGAATAGTTCCAGGTGAGAAGAAAGGGGCTCCCTTCCTGTCCCCTAATCCTCTTATGGTGTGGCCTGCCTGAGGTCTTTCCTTGATGTTTACAATAAACTCCTTCAAAGGCTGTTTAACTACTGCAGTTCTGAAGGCAACTCCGTGAGATGCCTAGGAACAAATACCATCCTATAAATAACAAAACCTAGTGCTTTTTTCCCCTTTTCTTCCTAAAAAAAAATTAATACTTAACAATATTTCGGGCACTGGAATGAAAAATGTTCTGCTTCAGCTTCTTCTAAGCGTGAATACAGCATGTACTACCCATTCCTCTGCAAAGCCACTGCCTGCCTCCATTCTTCCAGCACATGACAGTCCTAGTGCCATGTGGTCAGGAAGAGACAGCATGATAAGACCTAAATAACCAATACTATTCACGGCACTACAAGTCCAGAGCGATGATATGGCCCAGGTACAATCAATTACATCGTTTCATTACAATAATCTTCAATTTTTTCATTGCTCAGAATCAAACCCAGGGCCTTTAGTAAAACATCATGAGTGTGTGTGTGTGTGTGTGTGTGTGTGTGTGTGTGTGTGTGTGTGTGCCCTCATATGTGTGTGTGTTATTCTGATGCCCAAAGAAGGCAGAAGATCCCCTGGAGCTAGAGTTACAGATGGTTGTGAGCTACACAACACACATGCTAAGACTTCTGGATCACTAAGCACCCACACCACTAAGCCACCTCTTCAACCCCACATCATGATTTCTTTAAGTCGATGAAGTATTTAATTTTAGAGAACCTGGTAGCAATAAAATGCCATTACCCCCAACATAAACACAATCCCTGTTTGCAATAAATGATTGAGCCTAAAAGGAGCAAATCAAAGGATGGGAACAGATCGCAACAAGAGTCTCTGGATAGTCCCCATCCTAACCACTCTTGAGACCATTAGGTTATAGACATTCAGAGGTGTCCATGCAGACATGGATACTGAAGAGGATTAGCTACTATACTCTCTTTTGCTTCAGCAAAAGTTCGTGACATAACCAAAGAGCTCTGATTATTGGCATAGTTGTTTTTGTTTTTTCCTCTCTAAAGATGGGAAAACTGAAACACAGAGGAATTTAAATAATTTCCCCAAGATCACAATCATGTGAGTGACAGAACCTTGGTTCAAACCAAACTCATTAGAACCCCAGAGTCAAGGCCCTTAAAGATCACAATATATAATCTGTTAAGCAAAGCTACTGTGCTAGCCATTTTCAGAGTCAAACCAGAAATAATGATGTTCTTTGAAAAACAGTTCTGAAAGAGAAATAGAAGGGGCTGCATGATATAAAGGACCCTGGGCTGATATTGTGTACACAGCTACACTGGTACATTTTAGTGAGCCTGGCCTATATGTAAGAAAACTATCTGAGCATGAGTTAGACAAAAAGCAGCATCCTCCACGGTCTCTGCTTCAGTTCCTGCTTGACTTTCCTCATTGGTGGATTGTGATCTGGAAATGTAAGCCAAATAAGCCCTTTCCTCTTCCAAGTTGCTTATTGGTTGTGATGTTTATTAAAGCAAGGAGAAAGCAAACTAAAACAATGGCAGTCTTCGAAAACACATTATGTTTGGCACTGCTTGATTTATTCTTCAAAAGAGCTCTGTGAAGTAGATAATGCAAGGATTCTGCTATCCATTTTGTAGGTAAGGACAGTATCTCCCAAGATGAAATGAAACCAAGTCTGGATAATGCCCTTCTAAGGCCAAGCCAGTTCTTATCTCATCACCATGCTAACTATTGCCTTTTAAATCACATAAGCATTGTTATGATATTTAGAGAAAAGATAAAGTTCAGGAACCAAAAATTTAAATCTCCCACTCAATGTCAAACCTCTTTGGAAAATTCTGATAAAAATATCTATCCAATGGAACTTGAAGAAACCATTCTGAGGGAGGTAACCCAATCACACAAAGACAAACATGATATGTACTCACTCATATGTGGATTTTAGACATAGAGTAAAGGATTACCAGCCTACAATCCACACTGCCAGAGAAACTAGTAAACAAGGAGGACTCTAAAAGAGACAAACACTGTCCCCTGGAGAAGGTGAAAGGGTCACGATCCCCTGAGCAAATTGAGCGCATGGAAGAGGTGGGAGGGAGCTTTGAGAATGAGAGGGGAAGAAGATGAAGGATGCAGAGGTCATGAGGGAGCAGAAAGGTTGAGTCAGATGAAGAATAGAAAAAAGGGTATGTGATAGATAGGGTTTTAGTTGGGAGGGATGGTAGGTGAGGATGGGAGGGAGAAGGGAACTGGGACTGTCATGTAAATCAATCTTGTTTCTAATTCAAATAAAAGAAATGATAAATAAAAATATCTATCCAAACCTGTAAACAGTAAGGATTTTTTTCAGCCATAGTAATTCTTATATTCATTTCAACATATTTTAATTGAAATAGAATTATATCACTTTTTCCCCTCCTCCCTCCAGTCTCTTCCAGCCACCCTCCTTCAAACGGTTTCTATGCCTCCCAGTCTCTCAAGCTGATAGCATCTTTCTTTGATTTTTATTGTTACATATATAACATTGGTTGTCCATTGCAGAGTGGTTAGCTTTGTAACTATATACACAATGATTCATGTACATGTATGTACTGAGTATTTTCTTCTAATTCTTTTATGTCTTTTAAGTTTTATTTGAAATATATTTTAAAGCAAAGTATTATTTGAAAGTAACTTTCATCCCTCTATGAAACTGATAATTCGTGAACACATGTTATAGATTATTAATCTAATTGTTTTACTCTCTGTATATGCATATACTCTTCTTGTTTCTTCTGAAATATTATTTCTATAATCTTAGTATAGGAAACCATAAATACAAAAGATAATAGGGCAGTAGTGGTACATGCCTTTAATTCCAGCACTCTGGAGACAGAAGCAGACAGATCTCTGAATCCAAAGCCAGCCTGGTTTATATGGCAAGTTCCAGGAGAGCCAGAGCTACACAAAGGAGCCATATCTGGAAAAAACAATAAATAAATAAATAAATAAATAAATAAATAAATAAATACAGCAAGGAGAAAAGATAAAGAATTTTTATTTGTGAAAACATACATCAATTGATTTTTAAAATGTAAGTCTACAAACTAGAAATATGTACATTTATATTTATATGAGATGACTGATCAAAACCCTTAATTTACAGAATTGTTACAAATACTGAAAGATGTGTATTCAAGTAAAAAGGGAATGGAGACTACTAGTAACAGTAATTTACAGGAAAAAAAAACCATAGAAACTGATGAAAAAACAAACTGTGACAACTTCACTAGTGACATGGGGAAATTGTCACCTTCATCTATTGCTACAAACTCAACAAAGGTACCTTTGTGACATCCAGTGAGTATCTAAAAGATTGCTGTATACTGTCTACTGATTATCTTCCTAGGAACTTCCCAAAAGAAGCAAAGATGTAGGGGAGCTATTTCATTTCAAGGTGCTCCTTAGCTCACTTCAATAGCCAACAAAGAATTGCAAAGTTAAACAGCAGCAGTCTGCATTAGTTACTTTTCTTGTCATTATGACATAGCACCTAACAGAAGCAATTTAAGAAAGGAAAGATTTGTTTAGGCTCACAGTTTAGAAGGTCTGCGGTATCATGGTGGCAAAGCATGGAAGCTGAATGCTGGTCTCTGATTGTAAGAGTTTGTTGTGTGGCTAATTCGAATCTTAGTAGACAGGAAAGCACAGAGTTCAGACAAGAAGCAGGGCCAAACTACAAACCCACAAGAAGCTAATCCCAGCAATGTCTTCCTCCTTCCAGACCTCACCTCCTTAAGTTTCTATAACCCCCCAAAATAGTACACCAACAGGGACCAAGTGTTCAAACACATGAGCTTACGGTGGACATTTGGCATTCAAACCATAACAATGACCAAGCAGTAGTTTATAATACTACAACAGACTATTTTACAGTCCTGAAAAATATAGTCATCTAAAGTTCACAATGTACTAATTGTCAGGCATCATGCAAATACACATTGCAAATACACAGACCCTACCATTATGCTATACATGGCCTAGTGGGACAATCAAAATAACACGTAGAACTAAAAAGACACAATGGTGATCCATGACTGGAAGAATTCCACTAAACCCTTTGAAAGCAGGTAAGTCAGGGAAGTCATGGGAGTTTCACATGTCAAGTAGTTCTAAACTGACATGAAAGAAGAATCTCAAAGCTTGGATCTTAAGTGTTCCCCATAGACACAAGTCTTGTTGACTAGTGTGGCGCTATGGGGGAATTGTGGAAACTTAGGAGGTGAGGCCTCATGGGAGGTCTTCAAGTCATTGATAACACAGCCTCAAAAGTGGTGGGATCTGGGTACCTTCTTTTTCCTCACTTCCTAAGATGAGCAGTGTCAATATCCCTATGCCACGATGACACAGGCTTCCAGCATGATATCCTGCCCTGTCCCAACAATGGGTCTGCCTGATCAGACACTAAATCCCCCAAAACCATGAGTCAAAATAATAATAGCTTTCTCTCTTATAAGCTGAGTATCTCAGCTATTTGTTATAGTGAGGGAAAGCTCACTGACACAGAGAAGGAGAATTACCTGGGTAACCAAAGGGTAATCTAGTAAAGGGTCCAAACACATACAACTCGACTGTTGACTATTTTTTGCATACTCTGTATATTGCTCAAGAAAGTATATGGATGCAGAAAATAAAATAATGACTAGCGTGGAACAGAGCAAAAAGCTGGATGTTTGCTTAGGGATGTGACCCACCTATGTGTAGGATGTTGTATTATCCAATCACTCTCAGAGACAAGCTCTGAATTGCTTTAACTAGAGAAGAAGTTAAGAAAAACTACAAACTCCAGAGTGAACCATACTTCCACACTTGCATATCTTTAGTTACAAATGACTATTTACCTGTCAGTTGGGCTGAGAACACCACCAGTTTGCCTTTGAAGTGAACCTCTCAGATTTAAAGAGTTCTCTTTTTTTTTTAAGCCGTTGAAGGCTTACTTGATCTAAGTCTCAGGCACGTTTGAAGTTGTGACTTAATGGAAGATTATTTTTACTCACAGTGATCAAGCAGTTAATGAGATAAAGTAGTGAGGAGACAAGCTTAATAGAATATGTGGTTGCACCACATGTTAATCTTTATAAAAGGCAGAATGGAAATAACAGGAAACCAGGAAGAAATTGGGACAGATGGCTGAACAGCTCAACGACAGGAAAAACAACTCTTTCCTACATGGGATTTTCAAAAGCAAGCCCTTCTCACAATCAGTTCAATACATAATGGCACCAAAGAAAGGGAAGACAGAACACCAAGGCTGAAAGTTTCCCAATGGCTGTACCCTTGTGACCCTCATCTAACCCCTGTCCCTTCCCTGCCTCTCCTCTGAATGTCAAAGTCCATCTGGAGTAGTGACTACAGGTTTTCAATAAAGAAAGAAGATACCATAGAGAGTCACCATCTTTGTCCATGCCTAGCATTTGTCATTCTGGTTTCCACGAATTAACAAGATAAGGGGACTCTCCAACCTCACTGGATTACCAGTCATACGCTGTGGAGGCCACGGATGCAGGTAACAGAAGGAAAAGAATGCAAGCTCCGTTACTAAACCAGCCTCCATAGTAGTTCTTTGGTGGTGGAGGTGGTAGGAAGGGATTGTTCTGCTTTGCCTCTTTTTCAATCCAGAACAGACCACAAACCCAAGTCCCTTCATTTTCAGTTCAAAACAGAATACATGTGAAGCCAGGATAGTCACCAGAAAATAGCAAAGCTGAATCTCTCACTGGTCCTCTAACAACCTCTGAAACTCACCCCTCCCCAAAGTGTGTACTACCTGGCCAGACATGGTAGTATACACCCAGCATTCAGGAGGCTGAGGGAGGTTTGTCTTTGTGCATCCGTGGGCAGCCTGCATGAAGACAGCCAGAGCTACATAGTGAGATACTATCTCAAAAAAGAAAAAAAATAGAAAGAAAGGAAAAGAAGGAAGGAAGGATGGATGGATGGAAGGGAAGAAAGAAAGAAGGAAGGTAAAAAAGTACATATTGCTGATGCTACACCCTCAACTGTTTTGATTTGTTGGAATAAAGCTAGGACAGGGATTTTCAAACATTTGAACATGCTTCCTTTCCATAGCCTTCACTTCCAATGTCTACAGTGATTGGAGGATTCAATTTCTGTTGGTGTTTGTTAAATGTGGGTTTAAGAACTGAAACCAGTTTTGGGGTTTTTTTTGTGTTTTGTTTTCTTTTGTTTTCTTTTGTTTTGTTTTGTTTTGTTTTGTTTTGTTTTGAGACAGGGTTTCTCTGTGGCTTTGGAAGGTGTCCTGTAACTAGCTCTTATAGACCAGGATGGTCTCAAATTCACAGAGATCTGCCTGCCTCTGCCTCCCGAGTGCTAAGATTAAAGTCATGCGCACCATGGCCCGGATTTTATTTAATTATTTATATTTTGGTGGGTTAAAACTGGAACCAGTTATAACCGTGCTTTATATCTGGCACCCAAAGACACTGATGGAGATGACAGCCCTTAAAGGAACTATATCTTGGCTTTTTCCCTCCATGCCTCAGCCCATTAACCCAAGTATTCAGAGTTAGTTCCAGGGCTTCTGTCTTTGAGAATGACATAAGGAATGTGGCATCACAAAAGGGCAGGCCTGTAGAATTCAAACCACAAGGATAGCTCTAGATCACTTCCCTTATTCAATGGTACATGTTTCTTCCAGTCTGAATAAGAATGAAAGCTATATGGAAGATGAATATCTGGGTGATCACACCTCCCTTTTCCCACCAAGGTCACCTTCAAACCTTACCACATATCCCCTTCCAGCCTCAAATGCAGGACACTGCTGATCCCTCAAAGCAGGATGGTCTCAGCCCTCAGTTACCTCTCTATGTCACTGCTCCCACCACAGCTTCCAACCACAGGAAATTCCTTTGTTGTTCATGAGTTCAGTCCTTCATTAAGAGTGATTGTGTCTATATTTTGTTTATGGTGTCTATGTTTGTTGTGGTGTCAGAAAGGTATCCATGCTTGTGGTGCTCTGTTTTTGGATTGCTGGAAATAGACTTTCTTAGCAAATACCACAAGTGATTCTTATCCACACTCTGTTTGAGAAAATTATAGCTTTCAGAGAACGTGAGACTTATTTATGGCATAAATAGCAGGGTATAAAACACTTCCATTTGTTTCATTTTATCCTTGTAACAAGCTTGCAAAACAAGTAGTGCTAGTATTGTTATTCTAATCTTTTCCTGGCAAAACCTAGTCAGACTAACTTTGTTGCCCAAAGATATAAAAGCAATTAAACAACCACAAAAAAAAAAAAAAATAGACCTCAGATTTCTTGATGACTGGCCCATTGCATTGTATTTCCTCATTTCCCAAGTTATAAGTTAGCTTTCCAGGATATCACTATCTGTCTGAAGGGTCAAAATCAAGTTGAAATAAGTTTGGTAAACTTTATCCAAAGGCTACATAAATCTATGCTTTCCTCTTCTGTGTATGCTGGACACTGACACCTTGGTACAAGACCACAAAATTTTGAAGAAAAATAACTTCTCCAGTCCTTGAGTAGTGCCAGACACCAATCATCTCAGTCACTTGGGAGGATGAAGGAGGAAGATCACACTTAAGCACCTTATTGAGGCCGGTCTCAAAACTAAATAAATATATTTTAAAAGAATTTCTCTGGGTAATAATAATCTATTTTCACAAAAAAAATGTGACTCAGGCCTGTAAATCTGAGAATTCAGAAAGCTAAAAGTTTTCAGGAGCTTGGGGCTCACCTAGAGTAAGTTGAAACCAGCCCCGACTATAGCAAGACCCTGTCAGGAAAACAAATGAGAAGAACCAAAACAACTACTAGGGATATATGGAATTTAATTGTAAAATGTTCTTCAGATGGGTTATCAAGGATAACTAGTATGGCCCTGGCTTTTCATGGTCCAGTCACTCCTCGGGGTCCATGTTCCCAGCAGCGTTGAACATGAGAACTCAGCCCCTCCTTTGCCTCTATGTTTAGCACATAACCACCCTCAGCCACACAGATTCCACAAACATCCACTGTGTGCCTGGAAACAATCACCAATTTTCCTCCTATCCAGACTAAGACTTGATGTTCTGTAAGGAAATTTACAGTGGAATTAACATTACAGCAGTAGATCTCAACCTTCCTAATGCTGCAACCCTTCAGTACAGTTCCTCACATTGTGGTGATCACCATAAGATTATTTTTGTTGCTACTTCATAGCTGTAATCTTTCTATGGTTCTAAATCATAACGTAAATATCTTGGAGATAGAGGTTTGTCAAAGGATTCGAGGCCCACAGGTTGAGAACCAATGGATAAGACCTCTCAGCTTGCTCCAAGGAGCCTTTTAGTACACATCATGCAACTACAGTGATTTTCTGCTCTGCCCAGGATTAACACCACCCCTTTTTCTCCTTACAATTCTCTCCTTTTTCTCCTAACTTTAAAGTTCACAGTGAATGGGTGTCTTTCCTGTAGAAGACATGCAAGAATTTCCACACACGATCAAATTGCCATGAAAACTTAAAAGAATTTGTTTAAAGGGAGTTAATTAATTTTATTTTAGTATTGTTGTTCAAGTGCCTTTGAAATTGCTGCCTCTGTTTTTTCCTTCAGGGCCAAGCTGGTTCCCTTTAGTCCCTTTAGCATAGTGTAATTTGCATGAATGTAAAAACATTTTATCTGCATTAACATTCAGAACATGATTAGTCTATATAGTTAGGCACAGACCAGACAGGAAAACTAAGTATTCACAAGCATAAGGGCAGAAATTGTTTATTTCTTCAACTTAACACTCAACTGCCAACCCAGAATGAGGTAGCCTTTTACTGTCAGTGCCCACGGTGGAAGAACAAGTTATAGCATTAAATGAATAAAGTTAAGCAGAATATTAGGCACAAACCTGGAGGCATAACTCAGTTGGGAAACGACTTGCCTAGCATTCACAACACCGTGAGTTGAAGCCCTAGAATAAAAACACCCATATAAACCAGGTGTGCATGCTTGTAATCCCAGCACTCAGGAGGTAGAAGAGGGAGGATCAAAAATTTAAGGTCAACTTGGGTCACATGAGACACTAAGAAAAACTAAGGAAAAGAGGCACAGACAGACCTGGTTGGTGCACTCTTGTAATCTGATCACTTGGGAAGCAGAAGCAGAAGATCGGGAGTTTAGGGCCATTGTTGGCTACTTCATGAGTTCAAGGCCAGCATGGGATACATGAGACTTTGTCTCAAAATCAAAAACAAAAAACAGAAAGCAATGAAGAAAGAAAGAGGGGGGAGAAGTGAGAAGGAGGGAAGGAGAGGAGAGGGAATAAGGCTCAAAGTTTGACAACAGCTATAAAAATACTTAGAATCAGCTCCTGGTGAATAAAGAGGAGAATCAAATAGTCACAAAGCTCTCACTTTTCAATTCAGAACTGCAAAAGTAAATGGAAAAGTCTGAAAGCATTTTTAAAAATAGGTATTATTTCTAGAGAGAAAGGGTAGCTGAAGCCCTACCTAAGCTTGAATATGGTGGCTTGAAAATAACTGTTAAAAATAGATCATTGTCTGCCAGCCACAGAGCCCATAAGCGATTGTCAGCGGTATGAACTGTCCACAGTGCCTCTGATATTCTGGGATGAGAAAATCCCCAAAGGGAAAAAAAGATGCATTCTCTCTAGAAACAAAATTTAGCTAGAGACTGCTGGAAGATTCTAGAGCTCAACAAGGTTTCATACAGGTGCATAGATGCAGTGCTATAGCAGGTACAGACCATGGATATAGCAATAACTTGACAACTTCCTTGTAAGTGTGTATGTATGTACATGGAGTATGCAATTGCACTTGACCAGTTTGTAATTGTTGTCCCATCGAGGGTTTCTGAAAAGATATGTGGTGGAGGATGAGCCTGTTTTAGTTTGTGAGTTTCTGTCCCATTGAGCGTTGATGATGATGGCTGTGTACATGTAACTCACCATGCTGGCTTGGCATCACCAACAGGACTCTTCTGCTTAACAGGAAGAGCCCACTGATGTGTGTCACTCAGTGATATGTCACGACCATAACAAAGTGCTATAAAAGTCTCTAAGTACAGTATTTATGTTCTCTTGATCTCAACAGGGAACACACAATGTTGAAGCACAGACACACTTTGAGCATCACTGGTGAAAAGTATACAGAGGGGCTGGGGAGGTGCTCAACAGTTAAGAAGAAATGCCACTCTGGCAGAAGCCCTGAGTTCAGTTCCCAGCACCAACATGGGAGATCTGACATCCTCTTCTGTCCTCTGTAGACCACTGCACTGAATCACAAACCCACCAAAGACATAACTAAAAATAAAATTGAAATAATCTTCAAAACATAATGGCCTCATTTCAGTGATTAGCTACAAATATAACAATATTTAGCACTAACCAAAACAGATAGTTAAAGAAAACAAATGTGGTACTTCCTGCTGACTTTTTCATCAGTTTCCTTGATAGCTATCCTGATACAGAAAAAGAATCTGCTTTTATAAAGACTTGTACCTACAGGTTTTTCAATTCTAGTTTATTTGATTTATAAATTCAAATAACCATTAACAAACATGTAGGAATTCCTTTGTTATTAATCTCAAAGTAGAATAATAGTAAGTAATATAAAAGAATAAAGTATTAGTTTAACTATAGAGACATACTATTATAATTTATCACATAACCAATTAAAGAATTAAGATCTGTTAAGGAATTAAGATCAGTAAAAGTTTTCAATTAAATATGCCTTTAAGTATTGCAACTAAAGTAGCAAGATGATTCAGAGGGCTTGGTGATCTGATCTGGTCATTCTACATTGTATGCAGATATTATCACATCAAGTGGGTGTGATTGGGGCACATATCAGTGTTCCTAAGTCTCAGGCAGGTCTAGGACAGTCTGAAGCCACACAGGAGGTGCCAGACCAGCCTGAACTATACAATGAGACCTTGTCTCAAAAGAAAACAGTCAGTCAGGTGGTGGTGGTGCACGCCTTTAATCCCAGGACTTGGGAGGCAAAGGCAGGTGGATCTCAGTGAGTTTGAGGCCAGCCTGGTATACAAAGTGAGTTCCATGACAGCCAGGACTGTTACAGAGAAACCTTTTCTTGAAAAGCCAAAAAAAGAAAAAAAAAATCATCTCCCTTTGTACCCAAAAATTTCAGCTGTGTCTTGTCAATATGCAATAAAAATAATAAATGAACAAATAAGTAAAATGCAAGTAGTAAATGGAGGAGAAAAAGGGACTTCCTTAACCAGATAAATAATTTCAAAACAGAAACTTATGGCAAACAAAATATATACAGAAGAAAAATCAAAATGTTTCCTTTTAAGTCAGAAGCCAGCTCTGGCTCAACCATGCAGAGCTGAACTCAAGAGAGACAAATCAGTAGGAAGCCTGCATTCGAACAGAACTGTCAGTATTCATCGATATACAGAATTTCCTATGGAAAACCAGTTAGAACTAATATGAAGACTCAGATATGATGCTGGGAATATGATCAATTGATTTCTGTTTTTATTACATGCATTTAGTGGGGAGGGATGTATGTGCACACACAGCACAGCACTCGAGTGTAGAGGTCAGTGGCCAACTGATGGCTCTCCTTCCACTACATGGGCTCCAGAGCTTGAACTCAGGTGTTTGGGCTTGCTAACAAGAGCTCTTGTCCTCTGAGCCAACTCACCAGATGTACAATCAATTTTTTTAAGGTCACATTCTAATACATCAAGAGTTAGGGTTGTTAAAAAGAAATATGATGTTGCTTTCCTCATAGTCTGCCTTTAAAAGTGGCATTGGAACTGCTACTAGCTAAAGGGAATCCTGAAGTCCTAGGAATCCACACCCAAAACTCTAGCCTTTTGCTGAGTACAGTACATTGGACCTCTGTTATTTTTGTCATGGATTGTCCCCTAATGGACTGTGTGTGTGTGTGTGTGTGTGTGTGTGTGTGTGTGTGTGTGTGTGTGTGTGTGTGTGTGTGTGTGTATCTCCTGGTCTCCAGCTTAGCCCTATTTGGAAGTGGTGGAACCTTGAAGACGCAGGTCCAATAGAAGTCTTTAGCCCACAGAGGGTATGCCTTTTCCCCCTTGGGCTGCTTCCCTGCTCTCCTGACTTCTACCACAGTATACATACACCAGGGTTTTCTGCCTTACCACCAGACCAAAATCAACAAGGCCAACCAACCACAGACTGAAAAACCTCTGAAGCCCTGATTTAAATGTCTTTCTTCCTTGTAAGTTGATTGTATCAGATATTTTGTCACAGATATTTTGACAGCAATCTGAAATACACAAACCTGTATGTGGTGTGGAGATTCCTTCCTTCTAGCTGCAGTGGATTGGCAAGAGAAAACTAGGCTTCAAAAACCCCATCCAAGCTATGACTGCACTTTTTAATTTGTGGGTGTGTCTTAAGGACAACTTCTGTCTAAACAATAGCCAGTTTAACCCGAAGGATGGAAATTTCATTAACATAAGCCAAGCTCTGCCTTTTGATTCACAAAGGAATTGATAGAAATATGAGACAGGAGCTTAACAAGAGTTTATGAAATACAGATGTGAGGCAACTGGTGGATGGGCACCCACAGTGGGTGACAGCTATTAGAAAAGCTATTAGGAGATTATAAATTGCAATAACAGCCACAAGATGGAAAAATTCTCCTGGCCTCTGCAATAGCCTGGTAGGCAATAATATCCTATTTCCTGTGTTAGACCCTTTAGCCACATTTTAAGAGGTGACTTTAGACATTATCATCAGGAGGTCTTGTAGCAAAGGGCCAGGTGGCCATAACTTTTTTTCCTGCTCCTATGCAACCAAATCTATATCCCTTCCCCTTGCATCTGAATGGGCTCTATGTATGACAACTCTGATCAATAAAATGCAGCTGGTTCTCTAACAGCCTCTGGGCCCAGAGCTGAAAGTACTGGCAGCCTCACTTCTCTCATAGAATAGTTACCTACCATGTAAAAGGTCCAGTTTCCCTGAAACTACCATGCTGAGAGGAAGCCAAGTCACAGAACAAGGCCCTGTAGAAAGGTAGATACCTATGTGGTCACAAGCTAGTCCAGACTCTGGCTATTCAAATCATCCAGACCAGTGGCCAAAGACATTGAGTGATAAACCCATCTTGGAAAGCAAGTCCAAGTCAAGCTAGCCCCACGGCCAATCTGACAGTGACCCCATGAAAGACCCAAACAAGAACCACCCAACTGAATCCAGTCAGCCTCCAGATTTGCAAGCCATAATTATTACATTAATATTCAACATATCAATATAACATATATAACAACACATGTAGTAATAATTTACAAAACTGGACATGGTGGCACATGCCTTTAATCCTAGTACGTGGGAAGCAAAGGCAGGAGATTCTTGGTGAGTTCGAGCCCAGCCTGGTCTACAGAGTGGGTTCAAGGACAGCCAGGACTACACAGAGAAACCCTGTCTTGAAAAAAATTAAAATCTAATAATAAGTTATGAGAGACAAGCGTGATGGATCACCAGGTAATGGTGCTTGCCACCAAGGTCCATTCCCAATACAAGTTTGATCCCCAGAATCTATATGGTAGAAGGAAAGAATCAGTTCTTGCAAGCTTTACTCTGCCCTCCAGGTGTATACCATGGCATAGGCACACACACACACACACACACACACACACACACACACACACACACACACACACACAAATAAATAAATGCATAAAAATGAAAGTGTGTTAGGGTTGTGTTTGTTTTAGGTTAGGGAATGAAAGCTAAGAGTCTCATATATGTGAAGCAAGTGCCCTACCACTGGACTCTACCACAGCCCATTAGGTTTATTACACAATAGAAAACCAGAACATGAAGTTCCTGCTTACAGGCTGCTACCAGCCACATAAGGAAAGGCTGAGAGAACAGCATATGTGCAGCCTAAAAAGAAACATTCCAGAAAGGGGAATAACCATCTTCAAATATTTAAAACACTTGTCTGTGGGATAATGAAGAGTTTTATTTTCCAAAAGACAGAACTGGGTCCAAGTCCATGTTGATAGTAAAGTAGACAGCTTTGGGATGGAAAGAGAAGACTCAAATGATAATATTCTTTAAAGGGGCACGAGTGCCTTCATTTCCTCAGGCCATGTTTGATTGTGTACAGGAGACATCTAGTCAATTGGGGTATTAAAATGCACCCGAAGAGACTAGAAGTTGTGATAATTAATATTTATCTAAACTAAAACTATTTTGTTCAATTTCTTTTTTATTTATTTTACATCCTGATCACAATTCCCCCCCTTCCTCTCCTCCCATTCCCTGCCTCCCCCCCCCAAATCTACTCCTCCTCTGTTTTTGTACAAAGAGGGGCAGGCTTCCCATGGGTATCAACAAAGCATGGCATATCAAGTGGAGGTAGGACTGGGTTCTTCCCCCTGTATTAAGTCTTGGCAAAGCAATCCAGTTTGGGGAATAGGATCCCAAGAGCTTTGCTTAATTTCTACTGTTTACAATCCTGGTTTGGGGACTAAGGAGATGGTTCAGTCAGTAAAGTACTTACCATGCAAGCAGGAGACCTTAACTTCAAATACTCAGAACCCACTTAGAAGGTTACTACAATGGGATACCTATCATCTCATCCCCAAGATAGCAGAAACAGGAAGACTCCAGGGCTCAGCAGCCATTCTCCTAGCCAACATCAAGCTCCAAGTTAGTGAGAGACCCTGTCTCAAAATGAAAGTACAGAATAATTAGGGAAAACACTTAATATTACACACACACACACACACACACACACACACACACACACACACACACACACACACACGAGAGAGACAGAGAGAGACAGAGACAGAGACAGAGAAGAAACAGAAATAATATACAGACTTGAGAACAAATTCATGACCTTGACTTCAACTAATAGTGTTTAAAGAAGAGTTTCTTAGAAATCATATGTGCATTGTACTTTTAAGATGCTCACAGAAGTAGCTCTCACATGTATCATTATTTTTTACAATGTTTATGTAAACCACTACATGAAAAAGCTTTAGGACCAAACCACTACATGGAAAAGCTTTAGGACCAAATTAGACCCTCTTAATGTGGGTGACAGTTATGTGACTTAATCTGTTGGGGGGCTCCTGGCAGTGGCACCAGGACCTATCCCAGATGCATGAACTGGATTTTTTGGAGTCCACTTCCTATGGTGGGATACCTTGCTCAGCCTTGATGTGGGGGGGCGGGGGGACTTGGTCCTGCCTCACCTTTGTATTCCAGACTTCGTTGACTCTCCAAGGAAGGCCTTACCCTCTCTGAGAAGTGGATGGGGGTGGGAAGGGTAGTAGGCAGGGGGAGAATGGGAGCTGGAGTTGGTATTTAAAATGAAATACAATTTTTTTTTGGTTTTTCGAGACAGGGTTTCTCTGTGTAGCTTTGGAGCCTATCCTGGTACTCGCTCTGGAGACCAGGCTGGCCTCTAACTCACAGAGATCCGCCTGCCTCTGCCTCCTGAGTGCTGGGATTAAAGGCATGCGACACCAATGCCTGGCCTGAAAGACAACTTTTTAATTAGAAAAAAGAAAAAGCTTTAAGATGGTGGGAGATAACCTTCATCTCCACCGTGACTACCTACCTCCTTCTATTGGATAATTCACAAAGATGTTGCTAATCTAATCGAGTTTGGAGTATTCTCTTATTTGTGAAACATTAAATTCTATAGGATTCAAGTCTCATATTTTATTTTGCTTTATTATTTTATGTTTCTATTTTATAGATGAAGAAACTGAGACATAGAGAGGTTGAATAAGCTGCTCAAATATGCAGACAGAGAGCTCCTACCCCACTGATCTGCCACCTAAGCAGATGGAAAAAACTTTCTTAGTAAAAGCAGTGACACAATTTAAGAAGTTCTGGGAAGCTTGTTCCTTTGTTTCCAAAAACCCTCTTTTCATCTTCAGATGATAATCAATGATGTTAAGGAAGGCAGAGAGACAGTAGATTGGGAATGAAGATCTCTCCTTATGCAGAGATGCCAACTTATTGAGGGTGGATGTCCTAGGTAGAGCTTACAAGATTGTAAACAACCCTGCCCGGTTCCCCTCACCCCACCAAAATCAGACAAATATTCTATGGTATAGTGCACCTCAATGAAAGCTAGAAAATAAATTGCACTGACCCAAAGATAACAAGTGCTAAACAATGCCATTCATTATTATTCCTTTCCATTAAGAACTACAGGCACAACAGCAAAGATATTAAAAGAACCTGCCCTAGAATCAAAGAAAAGACACTCTTATTATGCTTCAGAACCGTTTCACCAAAAAGCTTCTACATATCTATCAGGAATAAATGAAAGTTCATTCATTTCAGGACCCTGCTTGGATTTGTTCTCGTAACAGTATTGCCATTGTGAAGAACTCTCAGGGCAATCAATTGGCTCTCATGATGTGTAAGCTTATGCTAATGAGCCATCCTTGGTTCTTCTGGAGGACACAGCTATTTGTAGACATGTTTTCTGTTTTCTTGGAAGAAAAAGATTCATCAAGGTGGCCGAGTGTCTTTCACCTACAAGGCTATGTGTATACTCAATCTCAGACCAGACAAGCTTGACTAACCACAGAAGTTGGGATAGAAGCCAGACTCATCCCACACATCTCTGTGGTCCCCCTGCCTTCTGGCAAACTCCAGGACCAGATTGGAAAATCTGTGCCCAGTTTGGGGGCCAAGTTTGGTGTGAACCAGGGATGATTTATAAGACTCTGGGTGGAGTCCACATGATACGTGCTCTTTTGGCCAAGTTTAGCTTGGAGTTTCTGACTCCTTTGAAGGAAAATGTATTAGGTGGGGACAGATGGGCTCCCTAACAGGGACCAGAAGAGTCGCCTCCAAATCCTATGAGACCCAAAAGCAACTGATTTTTCCACCTCTTTATTCAAAAGTCTAAAAAACATGCAACACACGTGGTGTCAAGAAGAAGTTGGATGTACAAGCGCTTTCCAGGATTTGCCAAAAATAAAAATAAATTGCTTTTAATTTCTGAAGGGAGAAAGGCTGGATTGATTTTACAGGCTCTCCTCTAAACAGCAATTTACATGCTGAAACTGTAAAGCTGAGGGTAAAATATCCCTTCCTGGTGATTTGAAATCCGTTGATTAATTTCAAGTTGATGACCTTGTTCCCCTACAACAATAGAACTTTGATTCATCTCACTCTGGCTGCCTCTAACTAGTTTCCAACAATCACTAAACAAGTGGCAAGTCATGGCTATCGGATGGATGGAATCCCTATTAATAAATACAAATTAAATGAAGCATATCAAAAGAACCTGATCCTCATACCAAACTAAATAAGGTTTTTCTCTGCATTTAAAAGAGAATAATACATCCCCAACTGAGAGAATCTCAGGCATTCTAAAGCAGTGTTGTTCCACAGAAATACAATGGGAGCCACATATGTAATTTCACATAATTCCAACAGGCACATTAAAGTGTAAAAGCTCATGAAATCAATTTTTAAAATATCATTTTATTTATTCCAATAGATCCAAAATATTGTTATTTCAACATGCAACCAGTATAAAACTTTGATGAGACTTTTATTTTTATATTTTTCCATAAGAGTCTTTGAAATCTGATTTGTATCTTGTTTACTTTTAACAGCATTCAATTTGCACTTTCCACATTTCAAATGTTCAATGGACTTGTGTAGCTATTGGCTACTATCAGCAGACAGTGAGACATTAAAGTAATACCCATACCATGTGTATTTCAGTAAGGAAACCTTAAAGTTAACCCAGATATGAGTTATAAGAATACGAGAGGTGGGCTCGGGGTGGAGTGCAGTAAGTAGAATGCTAGCAAATTATAAATGAGGTCCTGAGCTTTCTCCTCAATACTGCATAAGTGAGCTTGATGACACACACTTATAATCCCAGAGTTAGGGAGGAGGAAGCAGGAATATCATTAAGTTCAAGGCCATCCTCAGCTACATAGTGAATTCGAGATCAGGCTGAATCTCAGTGCTTGGCTCATAAAAGGAGTTTTTTAAAAATATGAGGAATGGATTTTTACTTCACTGAAATGATAATATGTAAGAGCAGTTTACCATAGAAGTCCCAAGATTTCAAGAAGAACCTTTCCAAAGCTTCACAGCCGGGTGCCTCAGTTTCCCGATCTGTCACATAAAGGCAGGGGTAAGTGCTCCAGATAGGTTTCAGGGCTAAATGACTTAAATAAGTTAGTAAATCCCAAGTGCTTCAAATGGCACCCAGAATATCCTAATAATCAACAAAGATTCACAAGAAAAGGCTGACCAAAATGTCTTAAAAGTAACATCGTCACTCATCACTGCAAGTCCCAACTCCTTCCAACAGTCCTAGTGCCTAGAAAACAATAAAGACTTCATCTGAAGATGCTTAGAGCACTTTAGAAATAAAAGGCATCAGGGAATAATGTCTACCGACAGACCTTAGGAATCATGAGCTGTCGAGGGATGACCTTTAGCAGTACCATCATCAGGGAAATCTAAGTCAAAACCACAGTGAAATGCCATCTAGCCCCAATTAGAATGGGCATTACTAAGAAGACAAAAGAAAAATAGTGCTAACAAAGATGTGAAAAAAGAGTGACTCACACCTGAAGTTCCTGATAATGTAAACTAGTACCACTATGATGCTCAATATCATGGAGGTTCCTCATAAAACTAGAAACAGGATTACTCCAATAATCCCCTAGTGCTTAAGCATCCAAAGGCAATTAAATCAGTCAGAAGAGACATCTGTACCTGTAGGTTTACTGCAGCACTACTCACAAAAGCAAAGATGTGGAATCAATGGGTATCCAGCCACAGATGAATACATACATAGAAAACATGGTACAGAAATATAACAGAATGCTATTCTTCTCTAAAGATGAATGAAATCCTGTCATTTGGATCTGGAGGACATTATGTTAAGTTTGATAGGTCAATCACAGAAGGACAAATATCATAGGTTTTCCACTTGGTGTGAAAGCTAAAGAGTTGGTCTCAAAGTGGCTATCAGAGCCTGGAGAGAGAATGGGGAATGAGGATAGAGATAGGATAATTAATGGTACTGGGGGTGTGGCCAGGATTCTATAACATTGGGGAAAAGTATAGTTAACAGTACTTCATTGAATGTTTCAAATACTAAAGGGATGATTTTGAAAGTTGTTAACACAAATTTAATTCTGAAGTGACAGGTATGTCAATTACTCTCACCTAATCATTTACCTGTATGTATCACAATGTACCCCATATAGATTCATGGTGGGTATCAAAAACGTAAAAATAAATAATGATCAGAGTCTTCCAAGGCCCTTGTCCCAGGCATTTATTTTACTCCCTTGGCTTGAATGTAAGATCTCCCATCAGTCTGTGTGTTAGAACACCTGACTGACACTGTTTTGGTGGCACTGTTTTGGAATCCTGGAAAACCTTTAAGACACGAAGATTCATGGGAGAAATTTAGCCACTAGGTGTGGTTTGCTGTCCCTGCTCCAGTTCCTCTCTGCTCTCTGTGAATGTAATGTGACTTAAGCCTCCATGCTTTCCCCTCCATGATGTGTTCCTCCTCAAATTCTAAACCAAAATAAAACCTTCCTCCCTTGAGTTGCTTCTGGTCAGGTATTTTGTTACAGTGATGAAGAAAGAAATCAATAAATTTCATACAATACTCTCTCTCTCTCTCTCTCTCTCTCTCTCTCTCTCTCTCTCTCTCTCTCTCTCACACACACACACACACACACACACACACACAAAAAAAAAAAAAAAAAAAAAAAAAAAAAAAAAAAAACCATATTGGAAAGATCACTTCAGGTCCCCACCCATCATCACCAGGTGCATCTCCTTGGGCATGTGTACTGGCTGGTTTTATGTGTCAATTTGACACAAGCTAGAGTTATAAGAGAGGAAGAAATCTCAGTTGAGGAGATGTCTCCATGAGATACAGATGTAGGACATTTTCTTAAATCCTGATCAATGGGGGAGGACCCAGCCCATGGTGGGTGGTACCATCCCTGGGCTGTTGGTTCTATAAGAAAGAAGGCTAAACAAGCCATGGGAGTAAGCCAGTTAGCAGCACTCCTCCATGGTCTCTGCATCAGCTCCACTCCCAGGATCCTTCCCTGTTTGAGTTCCTGTCCTGACTTCCTTTGATGATGAACAGCAATGTGGAAGTGTAAGCTGAATAAACCCTTTCCTCCCCAACTTGCTTTGTGGCCACAGTGTTTGCTTCATCGCAGCAATAGAAACCCTAACTAAGATAGCATGCATGCTGACTCAACTTCTCTCTCCCAGTCCAGTTCCATCCCTTCTTATCACTGGCACTGATTCTAAGTGCACTCCCCACTGAACACCCTGCATGTTAATAAACAACACCCACAACCACTCCTAATGAGAGAACAGCTGCCTGTTGAAAAAAGAGTTAGGACAGTGCCCAAGGCTGTATGGTGCACTAGCCAGAGTCAGGGTCTGAGTTCCCTTCCCTCAAGAGAAAATTTAAAAATAGTAAATGTATATTTAACATTTTTGCATAGTAATTTGTATTAATTAGGGCAATGCAGATGATACTGTATGCCACACCTTATGGATTCTCTCTCTCTCTCTCTCTCTCTCTCTCTCTCTCTCTCTCTCTCTCTCTCTGACTTCCCTACCAGCATCTCATTTCTTTTGCAAGCTACACAACCAAGCAGTGACAGAAGAAATGAGAACAGCTGGGAGCACCGAGACTCTTTCAAGAAAGCCTCTTTCTTCTTTGGGTTATCCAAGACCACACGATACAACCAGGTGCATGCCGGCATGAGCCCAAACCACTGAATTCTCTCGAATCTCGGACTTTCAAAAATCTTAAATTTGCCCTTTACTTAAAAAAGTCAATGATTTCACCAAGAAAGTTTGATTAGTTTCTTTTACTTTCTGTAATGAAGTGCCATCCTTTTCACACTTGAAAGGATCTTTGTAATAATGCAACATTGATCTTTTGAATACAGATGAGCTAACCTAGATAATAGGATTTAGAATGTGAAAAACTGGACTTGCAGCGATATTTAAGGCTCCAGTGCCATCAAGAGGAATTGTGGCACAAAAACATCTGTTGCCTGAGACAGCCTCTGAGTCTCCACAAATAAATGTAGAATCGTGTTTCCTCCTACAAACCGTGTTGATTTTGTTCGACATCCTAAGAGAAGTAACATGCTGTGTCCCCAGATGTCAATCACCCAGTTGACAGGGAGGGAAGCAGAGCATTTAGCTCTCAGATCTGTCTTCTTTTGTCTTTAGTTTTATGCCTCAAAGTTCTCAGAAGAGGACTCAGATCTAACACTAGAAAGCAGTTCTAATAACACAAAATGGAGAGATGTTCATTCAAACAATCTGTGACAGTCTCTGTTAGAGGCTGGAGTACAAAATGATTAAACACAATGCAATCTCCTAAAGAACTGGGAGGGGAGGTAAAGGGGGAAGCTCTGGAAAAGGAAGTAAGTTCTCCAGAGAACAGTGAAAGGTAAGTACTGGGTTGGCCTCTCCCATTCCTTGGAAGGGACATGGAGAGTGGCTTCTAAGCTCCCACCCTCCAAGAAAGGCAGAGCTCACACCTCTTTATATGAATCTTTTTTGTTTGTTTGTTTGTTTGTTTGTTTGTTTGTTTGTTGAGACAGGGTTGCTCTGTGGCTTTGGAGGCTGTTCTGGAACTAGTTCTTGTAGACCAAGCTGGTCTTGAACTCACAAGATCTGCCTGCCTCTGCCTCCTGAGTGCTGGGATTAAAGGCATGTGCCACCAACGCCTGGCTCTTTATATGAATCTTTACACATAGGGAGTAAATCATACTATCAGGGCCAATGCCAAGCCACCTTATTGGAGTTAACAGTAGATGGCCAGTGAGATAGCTCAGTGGGCAGAGGTGCTGGCTGTAGTGTACAAATATAAAATGCTGAAGTTGTGATTTCAGTTCAATTTGTCTGGCCCCAAAGCCTAAAATATTTGATAACTAAGCTATACCAAATATTTGACAGGGTTAAGTTAGGTCAGCAAGGCATAGAACCAAAAATGAAGAGTGGAACACCCAGATAGGCCTATCAAGAAAGGCTAAATTGAGAAAAGGACCCAGTGAGGTGTAAGCTGTGGGGGAAGACAAGTAATATGAAGTTGAGTTTGGGAGCAGGGTCAGGTGCTAGACCTTGCGATGACACATCAGGTCAAAGAAATTAGGACAATGCACGAAAGGACAAAGCGGGGATGCACTCACTGGACTGCCTCCTAAAGCAAGGTCTTGGGGACAAGGCAAGACAGCAATGGCACAAATCTAAATGCAAAATACCAGTTTTGCAGAGAATAGCTGGGCTGACTGTTGCCCTCATCACAGCCAGATGAGGAATACAATTAGCCCCAGAGGCCGGCCTTCTGCAAATCCTACTTAGGAATTCAGTAACCTTAACTGTAATTGTCCAGATTTGTATCCACCAGAAAATATCCACTAAGGTATTCAAGCCCCATGAAATAGGGTTGTTTTTTAAAGGGCATTCTAACTGTATATAAATTCATTGAGTTGTATAGAACTCTGGTTAATTTTGGCATGTAGTCTTTTTATTATTGAGGTGTTTGGTTTTTTAATTGAGGTGTTTTTTAACAATAAAGTTGACTTTTAAAAAAGTAAAATAAAGAAAAATGGCAAGAAAGAAGTGAGGAGGAATAAAGTGAAAAGAAGGAAGGATATAAGGGAGGGAAAGACAGGAGGGAAGGGATTTCTCTATCCAGGCCTAGGGAGGATGTCTCAGTGGGTAGTGATGCCTATGCAAGCATAAGGACTTGAGTTTGATCTGTAGCACCCAAGCAAATAGCATATAATTATAACACTACTAGAGGGTAGTGGCAGGCAGATCTTAATGCAGTCTAGCCAAACAGCAAGCTTCAGGGTCAGCAAAAGACCCTGTCTTCAGGAAACCATACCCATGGAAACTCAACCATATGGCCACTTAAACAAGACCTGAAAAAGAGGTCATAAAAGAGGAAGTAAGGGAAAAGGCACACGCGAAGGGTTGGAGGGACAAAATGGAGAGGGAAACGATATAATTATATTTTAATTTTTAAAAATTACAAAGAAAAAACTTAAAGAGAAAAAGAGAGAGACCCTATCTCAAAAACAGGGTGAAAAATGATCACAGAAAAACCTTCCGGTGTTAACCTTTGGCCTCCATATATGCCCGCACAGGCAGGTGCACTCACACATGTACGTATGCACACACGGGCAATTTCTGAGATCGAACACTGGAGAAACCCAGTATGAAGTCATATCCTTTGAGAAAGTTAGGGCGCACATTAGCATAAACTCAATTTAAACAAGCAATCATTTTCCAGGTTTATTTGACTGCTGAACCCCACAGGGTACGTTCTGGGAAAGTACAGTTTAAGAGGAATGCAGGGAGAGAGAACTGTGCTACATTCTGGAGGACAATGAAGAGAATTACAGAAGATGTAGACAGACTGAGAACAAAAGGCTTGAAGAAAAGCAAAGGTTATGTGGAATTATAGTCGAGAAGAGGTGACAATTCAGTTTGAAAGAATTAGGTCCAGATCACAAAACTGGGAGAACTGAATGAAGAGGGGCCAGTTTCTGAGGAGAGAATCATATCCCAAGCAGCCAAGTAGGAACACCCTAGTTTACTAACTCAAACCTGCACCAGAACAGATGTTGGGATGTGGACTGTGTTTTCGTTGGTGGTAACATATCTGGTGGAAAGTGGCAGGGCTTCTAAATCTTTCATGGAAGTCATGTCTGATTTAATGTCGGCCATATCATTTTCTTCCTGTGTTACTATAGGCAAGGATATGTATGGTCCTCTCCCCATCCCATTTCTGGCAGGAGGAAAAACTAAGTTTTAGAGAAGTAGCTAACACACTTAGCATTACACTGTGAGAAAGCATCCTAGCCAGGACTCAGCAACAGGTAAATCTGCCTCCAGAGGTGTGGGTCCTGACCTCTTGCCTTCAAGTTCTCCTTCATTTGCCCAATCCCCATGGTGCCCTCTGGCACAAATGGGTTCTCTGTTATGTTAGGAAAAAATCTCCCAGCTGGGCATTGGTGGCGCATGCCTTTAATCCCAGCACTTGGGAGACAGAGGCAGGCGGATTTCTGTGAGTTCGAGGCCAGCCTGGTCTCCAGAGCGAGTACCAGGATAGGCTCCAAAGCTACACAGAGAAACCCTGTCTCAAAAAACAAAAACAAAAACAAACAAAAAAAACCCTCCTTTGCCTCACTTCTCACACAGGAATTTGTTTGCTGAACAGAAAGTAACAGAACATCTGTGTTATTATTTTTAAAATTCACCAAATTCCACCTTTAAGCAGCATTTTTTATCCCCAATACTAGCAATTATTATAGGTGTTTCATTTTAAGCTAACAGATCCACTCTGTTAAGTATAATACTGGACATTGTGCAGGTGACATTTTGTAGCATCTCTTGAAGATACATATCTTAAATGGCTTCTAGTCTTTGAGAAGCCTGCTGTAGCACCTTTGTGCACTCAATTACCGCGCGCGCGCGCACGCGCGCGCGCGCGTGTGTGTGTGTGTGTTGTGTGTGTGTGTGTGTGTGTGTGTGTGTGTGTATTTATTTTTTTGAAAACAGAGTCTCACTATGTGGCTCAGACTGACATTGAATCCATGACAATCCTACTCTCTGCAGAGAGCGCTCAGTTTCTTTCTCCTGTCTCCTCACTCAGCAGTAAAATATTATAGTACATTCCGGACTCACCAGATCCTAGGGTGTTTGTAGTTTTTTCTTTCCTTTTCCCTAAATTCCCCATTGCCGCTCCCCCCCCCCCCCGCCCGCCACCTCGGGTAGAATCTGTTCTGCATCCCAGGGCCTAAGTTCTGAAGCCAGCAGCTGGAGCAAGTGTCTCCAGTAACAAAGGGCCAGAGGCTCTGCCTGTGGAAGTGAAGGTGCTGAGAAAGCCCCAGTGAGCCCTTGGCTTTGACTTGTAAACGCGGGCTTGGAAGGAGCAAAGTTGTGAGTTTGTCTCCACTAAAGCAAACTTGCCGAGCAGTTTGCTTTGGGAGTTATGCCGGTGCGCATGCAACCGGGAATGGATTTCCTGTCTGTCCCTGTAGCCATCGCAGGCTGTGCCTTGGCTCAGCTGCCACCGAAGCTGGAAAGCTGGCATGGAGAGGCATCCATGTCAGAAGCCTAAGAGCCTCAGCTCCCTTCTCCAGCTGTTCTCTAACCTGCCCTTCCTCCCAGCCCAGTCAGGCACTGACTCTCCAGCATGCTAGTTAAGGATTCCGTGGATCATCATGCCCAACAGGAAAGTAAGAAAAAACTAGGGCGTGGCCGACCTCCAAGTGACTGCCGCCCCCTCCACCCCCTACCCCAAACATCCTACTAAGCCAGGCACAGGGACAACAAGGGGAATGCATCCTAGAACTAGTGAGAGGAAAATACTTTGCATCCAAGGTGCAGCTAGAAGGCCGCCAGGCCGGAGACGGAGCTCTCCCAGGTGCTGAAATCCCAAATGGAAGAGGTCAGATTATTTCTCCTAGCCTTGACTTTCTCAAGACCTAAATCTCTCCCGGCTTAAAACAGACGTGGGTATTAAATTACCATTTTCCTTTGTCTGACAGAAACTTCAGATGTGATTACCAAGGCATTTCTCTTTGTTTCTAAAACAAGGGGGGTTGGGGAGGCTATCTGGGTAATGATTCTACACTGCCATAAAGAAAGTAGCTGCCCCTGATAGTCACAAGGCAACTGTTCCAGCTAGCACTACTACACTGTCCAATGTTGCCAGAAATGCAAGAAATCTGGATCTTTAATGAGAACCGTTTGCATTTAAGTGTTGACAGCTAATTTGAAAAGCCTGCACGGGCCAATACCACATGACAAACCACATATGCCCAAGGCAAGAATCCTAAAACTGTCTACCTTTACAACACTTGACTCTGCTTCATCCCACCTTGGGAAGAGGGAGCTGATTAGCTTTGAGTTAAGAGCTGCAGAACCCAGAGGGGGGCAAGGACATTAGGAACCCAGCAGGATTCCACCCATCTGTGAAAGGGACACTTCAGAGTTTCTATGATCATAGGGTTAAGAAAGGTCACACAACACCATCCACAGAGAAAGCTTGCTGGATTGTAGCTACTTAAAGTTGCAGAGACGGATAAAACACAAGGACACGTCCTGGGAACCACAGGATCTGAAAGGGACTGGAGGGCTTGGTTGAGGATGAGTTTTGGTGACATTTCCAATTAAATGTAAAATCAACAGAACATCTTCTGCAGGGGTCCTAGTGATGGAATACACTCACCTAAGCTTGTTCGAACACTAATCCCTCAAAACAGCAAAAAAGGAAAATAAATCAACTGCCTTTGCTACCTTTATCAGCATACACAAAGAGATAAAAATACAGTATAAAATTTTAACTATCTTTGCCCATCCTACCTGCAAACGTGAAATTCCCCTGTGCTTCAATAAAGGGAAAATACATCCAATGAAGTCTAACAAATGTGCCATCTGTTCAGAAAGTAGTAGACGGGTATTTTTTTTAACATGTGACACAATTGCCCTCTTGTGGTTACAGAAGATAATGCATCTGGTTTCCAATGAGGTTTTAAAGGTTATACCTAAAAACAGACTTCTCACAAATACAAATGATTTATAAATAGAGCATTATGTGTAGAAACTTCCATCTTAAATAATATGGATATTACTTATAATAAAATCTCTATGCAAATCAGACCTTGGACTCTGAGCTTCATCTCACATGTACTTTTCTTACGGAAGGGAAAGGAAATCAAGAGGAAAATAAAATGTCATTAGAAGCAGCTGGATGGCAAAGAGGCACACCTCATGAAGCTAATGATGGTATCAGTCACTCCTCTGCCAGAGTCCCCTTACCTGGCTTCCCGCCTCACTGCCTTCCTGCTGACTCCTGCAAGGGGACAGGTAAGCATCCTTTCATTTCCTGACTCTATTTACTGGATCTCCACTATTCACTTGTATTGCCACCTTTGGCTACATCATTTAAGCTCAACGTGGCAAGATAATAGCAGAGGGTGTTCCTGGATAAGCATTCTTCAGCAGAATAATAGAAACTCGAAGCCTAGACAGAGCATAGGAAGGAGAACTTCTTCAGCAAAGGGAGCCAGTTCAGAATGGGGAAACATAACATCTGAAACTACATACCACCTCCCTGGACTATTCAGGGACTTGGTCAATAAATAACAGCAATAAAAGTTCTGTTTACAAATGGTCACATATAAATATATCATTTGATATTTAGGATACAGATATCACCAACATCTAACTTTAAAAGAGTTCTATCAACCTAAAAAAAAAAAAAAAAAAAAAAAACTATCCACCTCTTGAGCACTTCATATTCCCAGCTCCTGAATTTTAAGCACTTCATGTAAGTGGACTTAACGACTGTGTTCTCATGTATCACATCAAGCTGAGTTGTGTTTATCTAGTCTAGCACCTTAGGCATCACACTGATGACTTTCCCTTCCTTCCTTCCTTGTCCCAGCTCTTCAAGAGGTCATCTGCCCTCCTGAAGGACTGTCATCACACTCACCACTGGAATCAACATGGGACCTGTCCTCACAGTGTCACATGGATACTTATTTTATCTAACTAAATTTAGAATTAACAAAGTGGTATGTTCTATTCGAGAGAAGCAGGTTGTGCATGTTGGTACCTGCCTAAATCTCAATACTCAAAAGGCATAGGCAGCAAGATTGTGAGTTTGAGGCCAGCCTAGACAGTAGAGAACGACACTCAAAAAAGGGGTGGTAGGAGCTGGAGCAATGACTTGGCAATTAACACAGCTTGGATTCCACATCCACATAGCAAGCTGGGCCTCCTGTGGCAGGATGACCCTCTGAAATAGATTTGTGTGGCTCCATATTCAGGGAAGGACTCTGCTTCAAAGGTGTGGGCAGAAAGTAGAAGGGAACACTCAGCACCACATTCTGCCTTCCACCTTCTTCTGTGTATGTGCACACATGCACCCATACACCCATACACCCATGCACACATGCACCCATACACCCATACACCCATGCACACATGTACCCATGCACACATGCACATATGCATCCGTGCACAGAGTGTACATATACACAGTAATAAAGAAATAAATCTTGTTTTAATGTCCAGAGAGAAAGAATCTTGATATTAATCAGTTTATATGCCAAGACACTTAGTAATTTTAAAAGAATATACTTTAATAAAAAATAATAATGACTTTATGTTTCCAGGAATTAAGATATGCAGTGCTATTCTTATCAAAATCCCAGCTGGCCTTGTTGGAAAAATTAAGATGCTATCCCAGAATTTATACAAACAGCAAAAATAATTTTGAAAAGAGTAAAGTTGTAGGGTAGAACACACACTTTCCAATTCAAAAATGTACTATGTAGATAGACCAATGAAGACTGTGTGGCTCACCACAGACATAAAAAATATAAATCAGTGGTGGAGAATTCAGAGTCTAGAGTCAATTACTTTTTAAATAAGTGCACCAAGCTAATTTAATATGGAAATAGTCTTTTTTCTTTACCTAGATTTTTTCCTTTTTTAAATTTAAATTAGAAACAAGCTTGTTATACATGTCAATCCCAGTTCCCTCTCCCTCCCCTCCAACCCTGGCCCCCACCAACCCTCTATCCCATCGACTTTCTGCTCCCCAGGGAGGGTGACACCTTCCATGGAGGATCTTAAAAGTCTGTCATATCATTTGGAGCAGGGCCTAGGCCCTCCCCTGTATGTCTAGGTTGAGAGAGTATCCCTCTGTGTGGAATGGGCACCCAAAGTCCATTCCTATACTAAATACTGATCCACTGCCAGAGGCCCCATAGATTGTCCAGGCCTCCTAACTGACACCCACAATCAGGGGGTCTGGGTTACCCAGCTATCAGTCTGGGGTCCATGAGCTCCCCCTTCCTTCAGGTACTGGATAAAGGCTCTAGGATGGCATATAAAATAGTCATCAATCTCATTATTAGAGAAGGGCATTTAAGGTAGCCTCTCCACTGTTGCTTAGATTGTTAGATTGGGTCAGGTTTCTCTTTAAACCTATAATGGCTCCCTCTATTATGTTATCTCTTTTCTTGCTCTCCTCATTCTTCACCTGACTCAATCTTCCTACTCTCTCATGTCCTTCTCTCCCCTCTTTTCCTCTTCTCTTTCTCCTAATTCCCTCTCCCCTCCCGCCATGCTCCCAATTTGCTTGTCCCTTTCCCCTTCTCCAGGGGACCATGCATGTCTCTCTTAGGATCCTCCTTGTTTTCTAGCTTCTCTGGCTGTGTGGATTGTAGGCTGGTAATCTTTTGCTCTATGTCTAAAATCCATATATGAGTACATACCATGTTTGTCTTTTTGTTACCTCACTCAGGATGGTTTCTTCTAGTTCCATCCATTTGCCTTCAAATTTCAAGATTCCATTATTTTTTTCCACTGAGTAGTACTCCATTGTGTAAATGAACCACATTTTCTTTGTCCATTTTTCAGTTGAGGGACATCTGGGCTGCTTCCAGTTTCTGGCTATTGCAAATAATGCTGCTATGAACATCATTGAACAGATTTCCTTGTTATATGAATGTGCATCTTTTGGGTATATGCCTAAGAGTAGAATTGTTGAATCTTGTGGTAGACTGATTCCCATTTTCCTGAGGAGTCGCCGTACTTATTTCCAATGTGGCTGTACAAGTTTGCACTCCCACCAGCAGTGGAGGAGTGTTCCCCTTTCTCCACATCTTCTCCAGCATAAACTGTCATTGGTGGTTGTTTGTTTGTTTGTTTGTTTTATTTTAGCCATTCTGACAGGAGTAAAATAGTATCTCTGAGTTGTTTTGATTTGCATTTCCCTGTTGGCTAAGCAATTTCTTCAGTGTCTTTTAGCCATTTTAGATTCCTCTATTGATAATTCTCTATTTAGTTCTGTACCCCAATTTTTAATTGGATTATTTGGTGTTTTGGTGACTATCTTCTTGAGTTCTTTGTATATTTTGGAGATCAGCCCTCTGTCAGATGTGGAGTTGGTGAATATCTTTTCTCATTCTGTGGGCTGCTGTTTTGCCTTGTTGACTGTGCCCTTCACCTTACAGTAACTTCTCAGTTTCATGGGGTCCCATTTATTAATTGGCGATCGCAGTGGCTATACTTCTGGTGGTGTTACTTTCTGGAAGTGGTCTCCTGTACCAATTCACTCAAGGGTACTTCCCACTTTCTCTTCTAAGAGGTTCAGTGTGGCTGGATTTATGTTGAGATCTTTGATCCATTTGGACCTAAGTTTTGTGCATGGCGATAGATATGACTCTTTCTGCAGTCTTCTACATGCCAGCATCCAGTTGTGCCAACACCATTTGTGGAAGATGCTTTCTTTTTTTCATTGTATATTTTTAGCTTCTTTGTCAAAACTAAGGTGTTCCATTGTTTGATGATGCTTCCAAAGAAGCATTGACGGTGAAGTCATGCATATTCTGTGTGTGAAAATGTATGACTAAAAAAGTCCACTGAGGTTAAAAATAAAAAAATCTCAGGTGTTCGTAGGTGTGTGGGTTAATATCAGGATTTTCAATTAGATTCCATTGGTCTACCTGTCTATTTTTATGCCAATACCAAACTGTTTTCAGGACTATACCTCTATAATAGAACTTGAAGTCAGGGATGGTGATGCCTCCAGACATTCCTTTATTGTACAGGGTTGTTTTGGCTATCCTGGGTCTTTGTTTTTCCATATAATGTTGAGTATTATTCTTTCAAGGTCTGTGCCATATTTTGATGGGGATTGCATTCTGAATATAGTAGGGCTACTGATTTTTTTTTTAGTTAATCCTGTAGCCTGCCATTTTGCTGAAAGTGTTTATCAGCTGTAGGAGTTCCCTGGTAGAGTTTTTCAGGTCACTTATGTAAACTATCATAGTCATCTGCAAATAGTGAAAGTTTCACATCTTCCTTTCCAATTTGTATCCCCTTGATCTCCTTCTGTTGTCTTATTGCTCTGGCTAGAATTTCAAGTTCAGTATTGAAGAGATGGAGAGAGTGGACAGCCTTGTCTTGTTCCTGGTTATAGAGGAATCGAATTGAGTCTCTTTCTATGTAATTTGATGTTGGCTGTTGGTTTAGTGTATACTTCTTTTATTATGTTTTGGTATGTTCCTGTTACCCCTGATCTCTCCACGATCTTTACCATGAAGGGGTATTGGATTTTGTCAAAGGTTTTTTTCAGCATCTAATGAGATGATCATGTGGTTTTTCTTTTGCTGTTTTTTTTTTATATGGTGGATTACATTGATGGATTTTCCTATGTTGAACCATCCCTGCATCCCTGGAATGAAGCCTACTTGATCATGGTGGATGATTTCTCAGATGTGTTTTTGTATTCGATCTGCCAGTATTTTATTGAGTATTTTTGCATCAGTGTCCGAGGAGGGATATTGGTCTCTCGTTCTCTTTCTTAATTGTGTCTTTCTGCAGCTTGGGTACCAAGATAATTGTAGCCTCGTAAAAAGAGTTTGACAATGAACCTTTGGCTTCTATTGTGTGGAACAATTTGAGGAGTATTGGTATTAACTCTTCTTTGAATTTCTGGTAGAATTCTGCACTGAAACCATCTCGCCCTGGGCTTTTTTTTTTTTTTTTTTTTTTTTTTTTTTTTTTTTTTTTTTGGTTGTGAGACTTTTGATTACTGCTTCTATTTCATTAGGGGTTAGGTTACAGGTCTATTTAAATTGCTTATCTGTTCTTGATTTTAATTTTGGGAAGTGATATATATCCAGAAAATTGTCTGTTTCCTTTAAATGTTTGAATTGTGTGAAGTACAGGTTTTCAAAGTATGACCAGAAGATTCTCTGCATTTCCTTGGTGTCCATTGTTATGTCCCTCTTTTCATTTCTGATTTTGTTAATTTGCATGTTCTCTCTCTCTGCCTTTTGGTTAGTTTGGATAACAATTTGTCTATCTTGGTGATTTTCTAGAAGAACCAATTATTCGTTACATTGATTCTTTGAATTGTTTTCTTTATTTCTGCTTTATTGATTTTAGCCCTCAATTTGATTATTTCCTGGCATATACTCCTACTGGGTGAGTTTGCTTCTTTTTTGTTCTAGAGCTTTCAGTTGTGCTGTTAATTCTCTAGTGTGACTATTCTCCAGTTTCTTCATGTGGGCACTTGGTGCTATGAACTTTCCTCTTAGCACTGCTTTCAAAGTGTCCCATTAGTTTGGGTATGTAGTATCTTCATTCTCATTGAATTCTAGGAAGTCTTTAATGTCTTTCTTTATTTCTTTCTTGACCCAGAAATGCTGCAATTTTGCATTGTTCAATTTCCATGAGATCATAGGGTTCCTGCAATTTGTGATGTTGTTGAATTCTAACTTTAAAGCAAGTATGTGGTCGATTTTAGAGAAGGTTCCAAGTGCAACTGAAAAGAAGGTACATTCTTTTGTGTTTGGATGGAATGTTCTATAGATGTCTGTTAAACCCAATTGGGTCATAACGTCTGTTAGTTCCTTTGTTTCTTCATTAAGTTTCTGTCTGGTGGTCCTGTCTAGTGATGAGAGTGGGGTGTTGAAGTCTCTCACTATAGCTGTGTGAGGTTTTATGTATGATACGAGTTTTAGTAATGTTTCTTTTACAAACATGGTGCCTTTGTGTTTGGGGCATAGATGTTCAGAACTGAAACTTCATCCTGATGGGTTTTTCTTGTGATTAATATGACATTACCTTCTTCCTCTCTTTTGATTGATTTTATTTTGAAGTCTAATTTGTTAGATATCAGGATAACTACACCAGCTTGTTTCTTGGGTCCATTTGATTGGAAAATCTTTTCCCAACGTCTGTCCTTGAAATTGAGGTGTATTTCTTATATGCAGCAGAAGGATGGATTCTGTCTTTGTATCCATTCTGTTAGCCTGTGTCTTTTTATAGGTGAGTTAAGAATATTAATATTGAGGGAAATTAAGGACCATTGAGTGTTAATTCCCGTTTGTTTTGGATTTGGTTTGGGTATTGTGTGTGGATTTACCTCACTTTTTTTTTAAAGATTTTATTTGTTATGTATATAACATTCTGCTTCCATGTATATCTGCACACCAGAAGAGGGCACCAGATCTCATAACTGATGGTTGTGAGTCACCATGTGGTTGCTGGGAATTGAACTCAGGACCTCTGGAAGAGCAGTCGGTGCTCTTAACCTTTCAGCCATCTCACCAGCCCTTTACCTCACTTTTTCTTTTGGCTTTTGGTAAAGTGGTGTTATCTATTGCCTATGTTTTTTTGAGTGTAGTTAACTTCCTTAGGTTGGAGTTTTCTTCCCAGTACTTTTTGTAGGGCTGGATTAGTGGATATGTATTGTTTGAATCTGGTTTTGTCATGGAATATCTTGTTTTCTCCATCTATATTGATTGGAAGCTTTGCTGGGTATAATAGTCTGGACTGGCATCCAGGGTCTCTTAGTGTTGGTAGAATATCTATCCAGGACCTTCTGGCTTTCAGTTTCCATGGAGAAGTCAGGTGTAATTCTGATAGGTTTGCCTTTATATGTTACTTGGCCTTTTTTCTTTTGCTGCTCTTAATATTCTTTCTTTATTCTGTATATTTGTTATTTTGATTATTATGTGGTGAGGGGACTTTTTTGTACTCTATTTGGTGTTCTGTAAGCTTCTTGTACTTTCATTGGCTTGTCTTTCTTTAGGTTGGAAAGTTTTCTTCCATGATTTTATTGAATATATTTTCTGCACCATTGAGTTGGATTTCTTCACCTTCTTCTATACCTATTATTCTTAGGTTTGGTCTTTTCATGGTGTCCCACATTTAATGGATATTTTGTGTTAGGGATTTGTTGTACTTAAGATTTTCTTTGGTGGATGAATCTATTTCTTCTAGTATATCTTCAACACCTGAGATTCTCTCTTCCATCTCTTGTTTTCTGTTGGTTGTGCTTGCATCTGTAGTTCCTGATTGTTTACCAAGCTTTTCTAATTCCAGCATTCCTTCAGACTGTGTGTGTGTGTGTGTGTGTGTGTGTGTGTGTGTGTGTGTGTGTGTATTTCAGCTTTCAAACCTTTCACTGTTTGAATTGTTTTTTGCAATTTTTGGTTTGTCTTTTCCTCCATTTCTTGAATTTTTTGTTTGTTTCTTCCATTTCTTTAAAGGATTTTCTCATTTCCTCTTTTAGGATATCTATCATCTGCACGAAATTGTTTCAAAGGTTGTTTTCTTCTGCTTCAACTATGTTGGGATGTTCAGGTCTTGCTGGTGTAGAGTCCCTAGACTCTGGTGGTGTCATACTGGTTTTTCTGTTGTTGAATGTATTCTTATTTTGTAGCTTTCCTATCCCTTCTTCAGGTGGGTGCAGGTGGAGTCTTTTCCACTCCTGGTGAGTACAGGTCCAAGGTTCTCTTCTGGTTTATACAAGAGGTGGGTGACTGCTGCAGGTTCCAGCTCCAAGGATCCACCCAGGCCGTTCTCTGTGACCCAACTGGAAGCAAGATCTGGAAATAGTCTTTTTAACAAATAATTATGAGACAATGAGATACCTATACACAAAAATTAACTCAATATGAAACAAAGACCTAACTGAAAAAAACAAAGCTATAAAACACCTAGAAGAAAACATGTAAATCTTTGTCATGCTGCATTAAGCATTAAATGCTCAGATGTGACATGAAGAAAACTAACTCAGCCTAGATGCCCCTCAACCAAAGAATGGATGGAGAAAATGTGGTACATTTACACAATGGAGTACTACTCAGCAGAAAAAAAAAAAACAATGGAATCTTGAAATTTGCAAGAAAATGGATGGAACCCGAAGAAACCATTCTGAGCAAGGTAACCCAATCACAAAAAGACAAACATGATATGTACTCACTCATATGTGGATTCTAGACATAGAATAAGGATTACCATCCTACAATCCACACTGCGAGAGAAACTAGTAAACAAGGAGGACACTAAAAGAGACAAACTTTGTCTCCTGAAGAAAGGGAAAGGGTCACCACCCCCTGAGCAAATTGAGAACATGGAAAGAGGGGGGAGGGAGCTACAAGAATGAGAAGGGAAGAAAAGGAAGGATGCAGAGGTCATGAGGAAGCACAAAGGTTGAGTCAGGTATAGATTAGAAGAAAGGACATATGATAGGCAGGATTTTAGTTGGGAGTGGTAGGGGAGGAAGGGAGGGAGAAGGGAACTGGGATTGTGATGTAATTCAATCTTGTTTGTAATTCAAATATATAAAAAATAAAAAATAAATGCAAAGTGTGTGTGTGTGTGTGTGTGTGTGTGTGTGTGTGTGTGTGTGTGTACATATATATCATGAAACTCAGCGGTATAACAGTTGCCTAACATTAATGAGTCCCTGGACTCTATAGGCCACAAAAATATAAAACCAAAAATAAAACCAACTTAAAAACAATACTATATGGGACTAGAGAAATGGCTCATCAGTTAACAGCACACACTGTTTTTCCAGAAGTCCCTGAGTTCAAATCCCAGCACCACCATGGGACCTCATAACCATCTATGACTATAGTCCCATAGGATCAGATGCCCTCCTCTGGTGTGCATACACACATGCATGCAGACAAAACGCCCATACACAAAAACAGATAATATTTTTAAGTGAAAACTAAATAAATTTGATTTCATCAAAATTATTTAGCCATAGTTTATTCTCTTGGAGTATCTACTCAGACTATCATGGTCTAACCCATAAACACAGCTGAACGTATGCTAGCAGTGGCCCTGTCACTACTTGAAAGACAATAAGCTTCATTAAGTTGTACTGAGACCTTTCTTGACTGTATTATTCAAATCCAAGACTGTCACCCAAGAGAAAGACTTGCTAGCCTTTGTACATGAAATTTTTTAAATGCAAAACCTTTACAAGTATTTAAAATTTTTGTGTATCAAAGTTTCTACTCTTCAAAAAGTAGAAAATAGACTAAATGTTGGGTGGTGGTAGTGCACACATTTAATCCCAGGACTTGGGAGGAAGGGGCAGGTGAATATGTGAGTTGAAGTCAGCCTGATCTACAGAGTGAGTTTCAGGATATCCAAGGCTACACAGAAAAACCCTGTCTCAAAAACCCAAAAGAAAAGGATAAGAAAAATAAACCATAGACTAGGAGACTATAGTTAAATGCCAGATATCTGATAAAGGGCTAGTATACAGAATAAATAAAGAGCTTTTAAATCTTAACAGCAAAAAAGACAAACTACCCATTCTAAAAATGGTCATGAGACTGAAAAGACATTTCTCAAAAATATATACAAATGATGAACAAAAATATAAAAAGATGCCATCACTATTAAAATTATACCATTTCATATGATAATCATAAATGTTTACTTTATTCCTATAGGATGGTTATAATTACAAATGCAGTACCAGACTTGTCAAGGATGTACAAAATTAGAACCTTCATGCATTGCTTACAGGAATGAAAATGGAGCTCACAACTGTGGACAACAATTTAGCAAACTTAAATATTAAATATTAAATATTAAACACAAACTTACCACATGACGCAGTAGTTCTACTGCATGGTATAGAGAAAATAGAATTGAAAACATGGTCATACAAAAATCATACATGGATGTTCAAAGCAGCTTTTAAGTAGAAATAGCCCAAATGCCAGCATACATCCAGCTGTGTTTCTCCATCAGACCATGATAGTTTGAGTAGATACTCCAAGAGAATAAACTATGGCTAAATTTTCAAGGGTGACCCCCATATGCTGCTGATACCCATCTTCTCCTCAGACATCCAATTGAGGGAAAAGGAATTTTAAAGAATTTTGAGGAAGTAAAATTTATCTAGTTTTTCATTTATTTAATGAATAAACAAAATGCTATATGTTCTTGCAATTGAAGATTACTCAATCCATAAGACCCAATGAAATATTAAGACATGCCACAACATGGATGAACCTTGAAGAAATTTTATAATGTAATAGAAACCAAGCAAGGAAGTGATGGGGGAAGTCCTTCTGTGTATATGTTTGTCTTATTGGTTGATGTGTATGTTTGTCTTATTGAATGATAAATAAAGTACTGTTTGGCCAATGAAGAAGCAAGTTAGGAGGGACTAGGAGTCAAGGAGGACTCTGGGAAATGTAGTAAAGAAGTGGTGATCCAGGCAGGAAGTGGCACAGCAGGGAGACTCATATGTAAGCAAGGGCAAGAAGGAAGTTGACCCTTTTATGCTCTTCCTCCTTCTCTCTGCTATGAGTCACCATGTGATCCCAGGATGAGGACGTCAGTGGAAGGCATCCTCCATGAGATAAGTCTTATAAAATATGTAGATTTATGATAATTGAGACTGAGCTAGCAGATGAGAAATCCTAGTCATTGGCCAAGCAGCATTTGTACCTAATATAAGTCTCTGTGTGTTACTTGGGACCTTAACGTGGCAGCAGGTGGAACTCAGACCGCCTGGCAGAAGGCCCACGTGGCGGTAGGGCTTGGGCAGCTTTGGCATAAAGTCTTATCGTAACAGTTAGCCAATAGGGAAGCAAGATAGGTAGGACTAGGAGAGAAGGAGGATTCTGGGAAATGTAGTAAAGGGTTGTCACCATGTGACCCTGGAGAGGACACATAAGGCCGGTGTCCTCGATAAGATAAGTCCTTATAAAAATATAGAGATTAGTAATTATGGTTGATAATTAAGACTGAGCTAGCAAATAAGAAATCCTAGTCATTGGCCAACAGCATTGTAGCTAATATAAAACTCTGTGTGTTATTTGGGGCCCTAAAGTGTCGGCAGAACCCAAGCAGCTGGCAGTAAGAGATATCGTTACAAGGAAGATTTCATTTGTATGAAATGTCCAAAGTGAGAAATTCACAGACAGCCTCCAGCAGGAGCTATGGCAGATAAGGGGATTAAAGGCAGTACTAAAGGATATAGGATTTTTTCTGGATCTGGTGAAAATATTCTGGTTAGATAGTTAGGCTCATTGCACATCTCTGCAAGCCAACTACAGGATGCACTGTATGGGAGAGCTCAAGCAAGCATAGAACCAGTATCTCAATTCTGGAACTCAATTGAAACAGTGCAGAAGCACATGAAAAGCTGTGTATGTGGAGCCCTTGCTGGTAACCTAACTACAAGCCTACACCCAAAGTCTGCTTTGCAGTGCTCCTCATGGGAGTTCACACCTCACCGGAGGACTGGAAGGCAGAAAGCATACTCTGCCTCCTATCTTTTTCTATCTCTTACTTGCTTGCTGCTCTTGTCAGCTTCAAGGTAACAATGGCCTAGGCCCCAAGTCTGCAGTTGGCTTTACCCTCAGCCTCCAGCTTCTTAGCACCCCCTAAGATTCCTGTAGCACTCCCTTAGAAAAGACAGCAAGACCAGACAGTACTACCTTCCCAGGGGCCTATCCTCTTCTGAGGCAATGATAAACTCTAACCAAATCTGTTGCTTCTCTTTCTGAAGCAAGAGCACTACTTTCCACAGTGAATGTCCCCTTAACACCTCAGTGTTTCCTTCCTTTTTTTTCTTTTTATTTTTGTGCTCTAACCTTATAAGCACATTTCCATGCTAAATTTCCTATACTAAAATATTTTGTTTCTGTTTTCTTAATTGCATTCTAATAAAAGCCATCACATATGTTATAGTCTTTTAACATTCTATAACTCATATGGTAAATTATCTACTATTTTTCTTAATACCATGACATATTATGTCATAACATAAGCTGTTTTATATTATGGACCTCTTTATCAGTGTATTTCCACATTATTTTGTATACAACCAATATATCCTTTTTATGGTAATTGGATCCATTCCATCTTCCTGCATAATGGTGTTCATTGCTCTAAATTTGTCTAAAGTACACTAGTCTTCTGAGAAACTTTAATTGTCTGGATTCTAATTGAAGTCATTTATTTATTGAGTGCATATTCTCTAAAAACATTATACTGATATTTGAAGAATGCAATAGGGTAGCCTGGGCCTTGCACTGAAAAAAACTGAAAAATAGTAGGGAGACAGAACAAAGCAAGGTTGTGCCACTTGATTTTCTTAGTCATTTTCAGTTTCATGTAGCCTGGCCTTTCCCTGCTGTAGGTCTTGGGCTCAAGGTTTTGTTTTTGAGGTCAACGTCACAGTAAACCCAGACCTCCCATTCCTTGTTCTTAGGCAACTCCTTACCCTGCTCTTATCTGCACCAGAAAGACAGGGCTTCTAATCATAGTCCAATAATGATTTTTTAGAAAGGAAGAAATCCTGAGAGCACATCTCAACCTAATTGTTTCCAAGTAAGATAGTCATAGTTCTAAGGAGATAAAAGATTTATCAAGCTAGAAAACAAATAGTAAAATTATAACCAATATTATACTAGTATTCAGAGAATTATGTGAACTAGATTCAACTCTGAGTCTATTGCAACATCAATAGACTTCCACTGGGGCTCCAAAAGACATTTTTGTAGACATCCTAACAAGGTCATTTTTCTTGGTGAACATTTTACTCAAGGGTGAGATACCAATCCTACATTTCATTTACAAATGGGAGAAGCCCAGAGGCCCAGAACAATTTATTAAGGACATTTTCTTTAAATAAGTTCTCTTCATAAGCCCATAATATATTCAAAAGGGGGAAAAAGGGAAGCTGGGAATTAAATAAACTCATTGGTCATCACTGAAGAGCACCAACTCATTACTCTGAAATTTGATAATGAAAAAGAAGGGGGAGGAAGGTCAGCATGTATTATGACTTTCTGGGTAAATAAATCTCAATGCAAGGCAAATAGCCTTAGTGAAAAAAAAAAGTTCTTCTGTTGAAAGAATTCCAGCCAGTAAGTGTAGAAAAATAAATATAATTCAGAAACCACCAAGTCTGAGCCTTCAAATAGATAACCAATGCAGGCAATGGTCTTTTATTTTCCTGGTACTGGTATTACAAATTACTTCAAACTTGGATTGAAAAAAAAAAAAAACAGAAACAATTGTCTTATGGTCAAAGTGACCACAGGGCTATGTTTCTTCTGCAACTCTCAATGAAATACTTCTTTGCATCCTTCTCCCTACTGGCTGGACCATCTATCCATGATTGGTAGTCTACTGTGTCATTCCAACATTCGCCCCTCTCATCGGCTAGTGTTCTCCCTGTGTGTCTCTAGATTCACATGACATCTTCTGTTGTAAAGATGAAGTCACACAGCATTTAGGTCCACCTGACTGACCTCACTCAAACTTCACCATATGGAACTTACTTCCAGGTAGGGGTGCATGAACAGTCATCAGGATTTAGAATCTCTACATATATTTTTGGAAGGCCGAAATTCAACTCAAAGCATTCATTAATAGATTATTTTTAAAAAATACTAACAAGATTTTGGTGGAATGTTTTGTAGTGAAAGGATACGATTACCATATCTGAATACCAATGAATGTTAATATCGATGAAAGCTAGATACTAGTCCTTACCTATGCAAACTACATGCCATCAGTAGAGCATAATCTTCAAAAACAAATAAATAATGTACTGGTATGGAAACCAAAGGTCTTTAGTGATATATTCTAACTTATACATAGCAGACAGGTCAGCTTGTACCATAGGGATCAATTGTTCAAATCCAAAACATGAAACTTTTGACAGATACTTCTTCTGTTTGTTTTGCTTTCTCATTGTGGTGATATGAGTAAGAATTCTCCTCGTCCCAGGCTCAGGCACTTGAATGCTTGGTCTCCATTTGATGCCACTGTTTGGGGAGGTTTAGGAAGATCAGCCTTGCTTGGAGGAGTACATCACTCGGGATGGACTTTGAGAGCTTAAGGCCTCATCCTATTTCCAGCTCACTCTCTTTGCTTCCTGCTTACAATTCAAAATGTGAACTCTCCCCTTACTCCTCCAACTGCCATGCTTCCCGGACATAATGAACTCTTATCCCTCTGGAATAGTGAGTCTAAATAAACTCTTCCTTCCATAAGCTGCTTTGGTCATGATGTTCTATCACAGCAACAGAAAATTAACCAATACACTTTCAGTTGTTAACAGTTACTCACGATGCAGCCCAGTATGGCTCTGAATTCAACATCTTCCTGCCTTGGCTGCCCAAGTTCTACTATTACTGGATGCACCACTAAACCTACTTAGTAAACTCAATTTTCTGAACAGATCTCCAACATCACGGGAACCAGCCCCAAGGATCAACAGATAGGACATCATGAAAATAGAAAATAAAAAATTACTGTACAGAAAAAAATGAGAGAGAGAGAGAGAGAGAGAGAGAGAGAACTACTAGGAGAGCAGACAGACCAGACAGTGGGAGAAAGTTTCCACGAGCTGTACTTTAGACAGACAGCTAATATCCAGGATTTACAAAGAACAGTGGGAAATAAATGAATACCAAGGAAATTAAACTGCCAATCAACCAATAGGCTAAAGAAATGAACAGGCAGTTCTCAAAAGAAGAAACACAAATATCCAATAACATTTTAAAACATGTTCAGCATCCCTGGCCATCAATGAAATACAAATCAAAACTACTCTGAGATACCACCTCACCCAGGTCATTATCGTCAAAAATCTGACAGAAGCTCTCTCTCCTCCAGCTGAGCAGGATGCCCAAAGGAAAGAAGGCCAAGGGAACCAGGGTTGTTCTGCCCCTCCCACCCCACCACACCCCCACCAGTCATCGTGAAGAAACAGGAGGCCAAAAAGGTGTTGAAATCCTTTGAGAAAGGAACTTAGGCATTGGGCAGGACATCAAACCCAAAAGAGATCTCACAGGCGTCATCAAATAGCCCCGCTACATCAGGCTGCAGTGGCAAAGGGACAGAAGCCGCTACCCAATTGCAAAAGCTTGTCGGCAAATACAGGCCAGAGACAAAGCAAGAAGAAACAAATGCTATTGACCCATGCTGAGAAGGAAGCTTCTGGCAAAGGGGACGTCCCAACTAAGAGACGTCCTGTTCTTCGAATAGGGGTCAGTACAATCACCCCCTTGGTGGAGAAAAAGAAGGCTCAGCTGGTGATGATTGTCCATGATGTAGACCCCCATTGAGCTTGTGGTCTTCCTACCTGCCCTGTGTCACAAGATGGGGGTCCCCTACTGCATCATCAAGGAAAAAGCCAGGCTGGGGTGGTTGGTCCACAGGAAGACATGCACCACTCTTGCCTCTACACAGGGAAGACAAAGGTACTCTGGCTAAGCTGGTGGAAGCTACTAAGATCAGTTTCAACGAGAAATACAATGAGAATTGCCATGACTGGGAAGGCAATATTATGGCTCCTAAATCTGTGACTCACATTGCCAAGCTGGAAAAGGCAAAGGCCAAAGAACTCACCACTACATTGGGTTAAATGTACACTGCTAAGTTTTCTGTACATAAGTATAATTACAAAAGTGTTTTCTTTTTAAATCCCTGAGGTGATGGTGTATCCCTTTAAGCAAGTTCCAGGACAGCCAGGACTACATAGAAAAATTCTGTGTTGAAAAATAAAAAATAAAAAAAAGTTAAAATCTAACATCAAAGGTTGGAAAGGATATGGGAAAAGAGGAGCCCTTATCCATTGCTGGTAGGAGAATAAATGAATACAGCCATTATGGACATCAATTCAAATTTTCCTCAAAAAAAAAAATAAAGCTAGAATTACCATATGACCCAGGTATTCCATTCCAGGGTCGACACCCAAAGAATCCCATATCATACCATAGAGATATTTCCATATCCATGTTTATTGTTGCTCTTTTCTTTTTTACCATAGCATAGCAATAGAACCAGCATAGACACCTATCAATGGATAAATGGGTAGTGAAAATGTGGTACATACACAAAGTGGAATATTATTCAGCTTTAAAGAAAAACAAAATCATGAAATTTGCAGAAAAAAGGACAAACTCAAAATATTTAATATTATATTATGAGTTTGACCTAAACTCAAAGAGAAAAAGCAGATCTTATATACAGATCTTAGTCTTTAAGCATATATGCAAATAGCTCTAAATGTGGGCATATTATAATGGTTAGAAAGGTAAAGAGAAGATAATATTAGGTGGTAGGGAAGGCAGAATGAAAGCAAAGGAGAACATGCATTGTGAAGGGGTGTAAAAAGCTAATTGTTTCTCTAGTTCCAATTCTGCTATGATATTTTTCTTTTTTCCTTTTTTTATGGATAAATCCCTAAAACTATAATTTATAGTGGAAACATGTAAGCCAAGCTTCATAGCTTTTGAGTCATCATTGTGACTGTGTCTAAGTTCACATAGATCCATAGAATTTGGGACTAAGCAAGTGTTTAAGTTGCTACATTAATCTTGTTTTGTGATTACTTGATTTCATTACAATAATGTAACTTTTATTAAAAAATAATAATGAGACAAAATGTAGAAATCAAGGCAATAAAAAGACCATTGTTTATATTTAACCAATTATAATGAAAGCAACTTGAATATGCATAGGAGATTCTCAAGTATTTTGTTTTGTGTTGATAGGACCTGTATTATTAGTTTTTAGATGCTTCCTACAGTAGGCTTTTGTGGTGGTTTCAATGAAAATGGCCCTTATAAACTCACATATATGAATGTTTGGTTCCCAGTTGGTGGACTGCTTAGGAAGGATTAGTAGGTGTAGCCTTGTCAGAAGAGATGTGTCACTAGGGGTGGTCTTTAAGCTTTTGAAATCCCATATCTATCTATCTGTCTGTCTGTCTGTCTGTCTGTCTGTCTCTATCTTTCTGTGTCTGTCTGTCTGTCTGTCTGTCTGAAACTTGCAGATTATGTAAGCTCTTAGCAAGTGCTCCAGCACCATGCCTTGCTTTCTACTATGATAATCATAGATTCACACTCTGAGACAGAAAGCAAGCCTCCAATTAAATGCTTCTTTTATATCACCTTTGTCATAGTGTCTCTTCACAGCAATATAATGACAACTAAGACAGTAATCACTGAATGAAAGAAAGAATAATAGCTGCAGTCCCTCACCTGTAGATTCTTTCATCCTACTCTGGTTGTCAAATGACCGTATTAAGGTGAGACCTAAATATTCCTTTTTATGGAAAGCCATAGCTCCCAAACAACTGTGGTATTTATAGCTATACTATCTAGCAATAAATATGTATAAATATATAGCAATAAATACCTTAGGTAGCATAGAGTAAGAAAGAAACAAAAATGAAATTTTCAGAATCTGTTTCATAACCCCTTAGATACACAGCCTCATTCCCTCCACACAGAGGGCCATTGAGAGCAACACATATCTGAAACAGGAATTCTCTATCAAAAATAGGAGAACCCAAATCATGTCTTCTGGGAATAACATAGTCAAAGACTTTTCTAGGGACTCTGACTAGTCAAAGGAAAAGCCTCATGATACTAATATTTGGGGTAGATTAATGAGACAGCCGATAAAGTCACCTTGAAAAACACAGTCGACAGTCTCCATTCTCTATGTGTTTTAAGACTTTTTGTGTTATGTTCTTAAAAAATGAAATGACTTAAGGTAGGAGAGATGGCTCATCACTGCTGATGTTGCAGAAAACCCAAATTTGGGTCACAGCACCTATCTGTTGGCTCACAACTACTTATAACTACAGTTCTGTGGTAGTTTGAATGTAATTCACCTCCATAAGCTCATAGGAAATGACACTATTAGATGTGGCTTTATTGGAGTAGGTAAAGCCTTCTTGGAGGAAGTGTATCATTGTGGGGGTGGGCTTTATACATGCTCAAGCCACACCTAGTGTCTCAGACTACTTCCTGTTGCCTGCAAGATCAAGAGATAGCACCTTCTCCACTCTCAGCTCCCTTTCCAGCATTATATCTGCCTGCATGCCACCATATCCCACCATGATGATAATGGACTAAAACTCTGAAACTGTAAGCAACCCAATTAAACATTTTCCTTTATAAGAGTTGCCATGGACACATGGGGAAGGGCCTAGGCCTGGCCCAGGATAATGTGGTAGACTTTGGGGATCCCCTTTTGAGGGCCTTACCCTGCCTGGGAAGTGGAGGGGGGATGGCTAGGGGCAGGTGGGATGTTGGGGGGAGGGGAGGGAGAAGGGATTGACATCTGAAGCAAGCTTGTTCCTAATTTGAACTAATATAATAAAAAAAAAGAGAGTTGCCATGGTCACAATGTCTCTTCACAGAAATACAAACCCTAACTAAGACAAGTTCCATAGTATCTGCTGCCCTGTTCTGACTTCCATGGGCTCCTCTCTAAATGTAGTACATTTACACTCATGCAGGCTCTCACACATATATAAATAACAATAAATAAATTTTCTTTTGGTTTTTCGAGACAGGGTTTCTCTGTGTAGCTTTGGCGCCTATCCTGGCACTCACTCTGGAGACCAGGATGGCCTCGAACTCACAAAGATCCTATTGCCTCTGCCTCCCAAGTGCTGGGATTAAAGGCATGCGCCACCAACACCCGGCTTAAATAAATATTTTTATTGGAAAGACTTGACCAGAGATGATGGCACATTCCTATAATCCCAGTACTCAAGAAGTAGAAACAGGAGCATTCAAGGTAATCCTTAGCAGTATAAGGAGTATTCGACCAGTATGAGTTAGAGACCTTGTCTCAAATATATATTTAAGGAAAAGATAGTATGAGTAGGGGAAAAATGAAAATATGTATATATTTCTAGTTATATATATTCTAGAAAAGGCAAAACCATGAAGAGAGTAAATAAATGGCCACTGGAGCTTTGGATGGAAGGAGGGATAATCAGGGCACAGAGGACTTTTGGAGCAACAAAACCATTTTTTCATGATACAGTGCTGGTTAGTATACACCATTGTTCATTTGTGAAAAGTGCCAAGGGAATCCTAGTATGAACTGTGGACTTTCAGTGCAAATGATAGGACCATATCCGCTTATGATTTGGGAATATAAGCATCAGAGGTGTGCACCAAAATAAAGGGACTTGGGTAATCTCTGTACTCTGTGCTCAGTTGTGATTCGGACTTAAAACTAAAGAAACACTATCTAGTTTTTCAAATAAGCAATTAACAATAATCAGACAAAGAAGAAGCTTTTTTATAGAAGAAGAAGAAAAAAAAAGCAAAGAAACAAAATCTTCCCACATGCTCACAGACTCACTACACACCACAAGGAAAAAGTAAAGGAAGCCAGACATTTCAGACTGAGTGTTTTCCTTCCTATCTCCAGCAAGCTAATAAGAACCTATCATGCATGAAACAAAAACAGTATTATTGTAATTTAAGATTCACAAATGGAGCTAGTTTTAAATGTGGTGGCAGAAATAAAAAATCTAAACACCTGGATTTGAAGATAAAATCCAAGCAATGGTTGGGATGAAAATGACAAAATTACAGTACTTATAGATGACATTCCAAAATCTTAAAATTAAGGAAACATTTTAAAATGAACAGAGAGGAGGCAGAGAAATGTAAAACCAAGTGCAAATACGAAAATTAGAAGACTTTCCCAAAACAAAACAAAATTTGTTTTTGAGTTATTCTTCAAAACAAAAGCATATAAGTTTCTAAGTGATAGGGTACTTGTGGAAGCCCAGGAAACTAGACATGGGTCAATAGGGGTAGGTGACTTAAGCCGGGGGAGGAAAACACAAGTAAAAGGAAAGTAGAGGAAGGGCATAATAGAGGCAGCAGAGCTCAAGCATAGAAGGGGAGGGGAATGGGGAAATCGGGTGTTGGTGGAAGGCTTTAACTACAATGAAGTGTGTATGTATGACAAAGCTATCTGGAAACCTATAATCTTCCAACCCAAGGAAAAAAAGTCAATCAGATTGGACAAGAGAACACAGGTGAGTTTGGGTTTGGTGGTGGTGTTGCTGCTGCTATTGTTGTTTTTCTGCCTCTGTTGTTGTCATGGTGTTGGTGATAACACTTGCGGTGAAAGGGGAAAAGCAAAAAAAAAAAGGAGAAGTAAGAAGAGAAGAGGAGGAAAAGAAACATGTTTGATGCTCCCCCTTGGCAGCAGCCCCTCTGTAGAAGATGAAATCATATGGTGCCAAGTTCAAGTGATTCCTTCAGGACAAAATGAAACTAAACAGGCAAGATGGAAATCCTGGTTACAGGGGTTGTGACCATCAAAATTACCGTGAACAAGATCATTGTAACTTCCAAGGAATCTTTTTGCAAAAGATATTGAAAACTACCTCACAAAAAACAGTACTTGAGAAATATGGTACATGATTGGTTTCACAGTCACTAATAGCAAAGAGACTTATTACTTACATTACTTCCTTATTAACCAGGATGATGAAGAAGATTACAACTCATTCTTTTCTATGAATCCAGAAATTTAGTATCAATGCAAAAGAATACAGGTGACATGAAAAGAGAGATGGGATATACTCAGGTTAAAGATTAAGTGGGAATGGAGGCTTCAGAAAAGGGGAGGGCAGAGGGTGAGTTAGCCAAACTAAAAATACATGAAAAAGCTTTAAGGCACCACACGTGGGTAGATAATGCTGCCCCAGAATACACGGGTTATTAAATGAAAATATCAGTGCTAGGCACAAATTACTTACAAGTTAATGGTCAGGAAGGTCCCAGAAGTATCCAAAACAACACAGACTATGTCAGTACTTCTAGGTGCCTTCTATGAGTAGATGGTAATTTCCTATTGCTTAAGGTAATAGGTATAGCTAAGGTAATAGCTATTAACTTAGTTTGGATACAGGACAGAAAAATCAACCTTGAACTCTCCCTGCAGGCTAGCATATATTGTGCTAGAAGGTTCAGTTCATGGTGCTGGGGAGAAAAGGGTCAGTGCTCTTACCCAATGCTTGATAATTCATGCTACATGGTGGCATGAAAATTGTGGAAATAACCAATGATTTTCTGGTTGGATATAAGGCCTACTCCATAGAAGGGAATTCATATCTAGTACTAAAAACCTGGCTAAAGACCCAGGACTGGGGAGGTCATAGGCCCCAAGGGTAGAATCTGATCTTTTTCTAAATGGTCATACCACCAAACTATATCCTAAATATTTACGTTTATAACCATATATTTAAGCTGTTCTCAGAAAAGCCTCTTTTTGCAGAAAGTAATGGCTAACGCAGAGACTGGTCAAAATACTAACTATAAATAATTGAGTGGATGGGTCATCTATACCAATCCTGGCACAGTAAAATTTGTGGAAAAGGGAGCAGAAAGAATGTTGGAGCCAGTGAGTGTGGAGGAGAGTTGTGAAATGCTGAGTTATGAACGTCACATAACTGGTACTAGTCACTCGGAACCCCACCCTCATACAGGCAACAGCAACTGGACATAAACCTGGGAGGAGCTGCGGTGATGGGCACTAGGAAGTTTAAGGAGGTGGTAATGGATGAAAATGATTAATATACACTATATGAATGTATAAAATTTTCAAAGAATAAAAAATGTTTTCATCAGGGTAGTGGTAACACATGCCTTTAACCCCAGCATTTTGGGAGGCAGAAGCAGGTAGATCTTTGTGAGTCTGAGGCCAGGCTGGTCTACTACAAAGCAAGTTCCAGGACAGTCAGGACTACACAGAGAAACCCTGTTTAAAATAAATAAATAAATAAATAATAAAATAAATAAACTCTTCAAGGTGAAAAGGTCCATCAAATAGAAAGCATAATGAGTCAGGCACAATGGCAATGTCTGTAGTCCTGCACTTGAGAGGTGGCGGCAGAAGGATCAGAAGTTGAAGTAGAAGAGCACATTCCATTATCTGCTAAGCCTTCTGAAGTAGCCCATGAGAGGCAGTTCAAGGTCTGCCCAGGCTACAAGAACACAAGCAAAGTTTAAAAGGAGGAAATAAAAATATGCGTAGACTGGAAGAGACATATGCTTGTGCATATACATTTGTATATTTAGATACAGTTGTACACACACATATATATGTGCTAAAATTTCTAAAAGAGCATAAGAAAGACAGCTTGAAACCTTGCAGAAGTCAACCAGAAGCTATGCACTAAATCCTCAGTTCAGAAACATATGTTTACCTTGATTGGAAGTTAGCACAAAGGAAAGAGGTACAGTTGTTTAAACACCTGTTTTGTACCGTAAGTGCTGAAGAAAGTTTTTGGGGATCCTTCAGGATCACACTGGTTGTGGAACCCCTTCAGGCTCAAATCTGCCCACCTTACCTTATAACCTGAAAAGGCACCAACCAGCTCCTGAGCAGGGTTGTGTGTTCTGTGCCAGCACTGATGAGCAGCAGGTCTGAAAGGCAAACATCTGGAAGGTCTGTTTCTGCCTGTAATTGCCCTCCATGCATGTTGAAAGGATAGAGTCTAAAAATTTTTTTGTACTTCAATTTCTTCCAGAAAATTTCCACACAAAATTTTTCAGAAAGATACAATTTTTGTGAAACAGAATGGTACACATAACCAAGTTTGGGCCTGTTACTTCCTCCCACCTGTGCCATGGGTAGGCTTGAAAAGATGTTGTCCTCAAGTTGTGGGTATCCTGATAGTTCTCACCTTATTCTGACTTTACTCTGCCTGAGAGATGGTTACATAACAATCTGAATAACTCTTCCAGCCTCTTTGGGCAATGGGTGACATCAAAGGAGACAGAACCGTCAGTCATCAAAGTGCTGAGAATAACTGACTGCTGAGTGCCCCGCCCCAAATGGGACACCTATGTCCCCCACTCTGAAGCCAAAGTAATGTGTCAGAAGAGGGAACAGAAAAGATGCAAGAGCTCCAGCATAGTGAAGAACTCTGCAAAATGCTGTCTTCTGAATGTCTTGATGCCATTGCCATCAAGAACACACCGAAGCTGTGACCGCTCACACAAGACTTGTACACACTGTAAATGGAGTTCTTAATTGGTCTAGATAATAAAAAGCCAGAGTCAGATACAGAGGGAAATGCTGGGAGATCAGAGAGAAGGAGCAAGCCTAACTCCTAAGCATTTCAGCTGAGAAGAGCACAATCCCCTGGTTCTCCCGGCTTATACCCTGTTTCTGCCCAGCTATGTCACTTCTTGTCTGTCTGCACAGACCTCCAGACCTCTATGGTTAGCTTAGGAAGCTCCATTCTCTGACCCACAGACAGGCTTTATTTGTGCAAGAAAGATATCACCACAACACACTTAAAAAAGATATAAAGACTTGAAAGTAGAAGGGGAATTTGTTGGGAATAAGGAGTGAACAGGTGTTATGCCCAGGACACAGGACCCCTGAACAGGACCACCACATACCCAAGTGCCGATGCGAACAGAGTTTGAGCCATCCAACAGCACTCTGATGCAGTGGGTGAGAGGACCAAGGAGCAGCGGCAAAATAAGCAGACAAGTAATCTTAGAAAGGGAAAAACCGCAAGCTACAGGGTACAAGCCTTGGCGTTTTCTGATTGGTTCAGGGGGTATGCTTCCTGGGTCAATTGACCCTGGGGTTAAGTAAGCATTTGGAAATTTTCCATTAGAGCATCTGGTGACCTATTAGGATATCTGGTGACCATGATAAGATGTCTGTGTTCTGGGTGTCAGGCTAATTCAGCAGGATGTGGGGGTCCTGGAGTGACTTTTAGCTGTTTGTATTTTTTCTTTTTTTCCAGGAACTGGACTCAGAGTCCAGACAGCATCTCAAGATGGTGTCCAGCCTAAAATGGCTAGTCTTGCCTGCTGGTGCCTGGCCTCTCACAGGAGTGATGGGTGTGGAGAATATGATCATAGTACCTTGCATGCATGTAAGAGACTGACAGGAAATTAAGAAAATTAGCCCAATAGGTGTGGAGAATATAATAAAAAATTTGCAAAAGCACATCTATATGAACCCCACAAGACACATGGAACATTGCAGACTAGGGGGGTAAAAAGAATATAAGAAACAGATCTCTGTAAGTTCAAGGCCAGCCTACTCTACAAAGTGAGTTACCAGGACAGCCAGAACTGTTTCGCAGAGGAACCCTGTCTCAAACAAAAGAAAAGAAAAGAAAAGAAAAGAAAAGAAAAGAAAAGAAAAGCCCATAAGTTCTAGAGGATGGGAAGAGTGCTGTGAAATGCTGTCTTCTTCCATGGCATCGCTGCTGCACTCATGAACTCACTGAGGCTCTGGTTACCTGCATAAGACATCAGCAAAATCAAAGCAGTCAATAATCGAATCATGGATGGGAGGGGATCATGAGGTCCCACCCCGAGCTATATGAGGACTGCTGGGAGGAGTCATATTTCTTTGGGAGTGGAGCTGCTGGTACATTGCCTAAGTTCAGGCAGACAAAACTGATTGGACTCTGAGTTATTTTAAAAGAAAAGAAGAGGTTCTGAAGGCAAGAGGGGCATTATTATATAAGCTCTGTAGGGCATAAGAAAGTGGAATTGGCAGTAGACACAGTCAAGATAAGACATTGTTAAAAGTGAAAACTATATTAAATGAAAATATCCAAAATATACATGAGTCAATCTTAAATATTACTCGTATTCTCTTTATGCTTGCATTAGTTTTAATCAGAAAAATGGTGAGAAAATTCCCTACAGTGTTTATTCATGATACTTAGAGACATGTAATGGGATCATGAAGATTTTTGTCTCTAGCAGTCACAGAAAAGAATTTCCATCAGAAAGTAAAGATGCTTCAGTGTTCTCTAAAATAACCCAAAGTCACTCTTAAAATTTACTTCTGCAGAAACACCAGGGTTTCTCTGACCTAACCTGAGTCAGAGGTCTGGATAATTTGATGCTCATCTGTGAACTGGCATGGGAAAGCCTAGCCTAACAGTTACTTTTGAGTCCAGTTTCTCTTTGCCTGTAATCCACAGAGCAGATATTATTGGGGCCTTCTCTTTCCCTTGAGACACTAAGGTCAAGAGCTTCTGCCACAATATGCACACAGTGAACCTGAGCCTGCTCAAGGGCAGGCTTTTGTTGGCCTCTTTTATTGATTTGTTTGACCCCAGGAGCACACAGTAAATAGCTCTCTGTTCAGCTTGAAAAGAGAAACTAGACACTGAACACTGCCTATACCAATATGAACTCTTCATTGATTTAAAAACAAAGAAGGGAAGAGGTAATGTGGAAAAAACAAGTATCAAATCAAAGCCAGAGTAAACAAAATGATGGGCTTCAGAAAAACAGGCAGTGTTCACTGTTGGATGTAAAAATTGTCATGCATCAGACTATAAGTCTCTTTATGTGGTAGGTCATTAGTGACTAAACACTGGGTAACATGTTAAAGTTCGGAGTTCCTTGAACCATCCTGCTTAGACTACCTTGTGTGACCTCAGCTAGCTGCCTTATGTTTTTAATATGACAGTTATCCTTCACATTGAGTTGTAAGTCTAAACCTATGTAAGTTATTCTTGTCTTTACTAAGTATTATATGCTTATTTCTTTCTACCTGTGTATTCCCCAAGAGTTTCTACAGGGTAAATGCTAGGAAAAACAGTACTTGGTCTTGAATTGCAAGGGTTGAGATAGTTACACTTGCTTTCATCTAGCCTATGAAATGGAGACAGAGGTGGCCCAAAGGGAAAGGAAGGGAAATAGGACAAGTCCTATACTGGGAATGCCATTTCTCAATTATTAGGCAAGAACCAGGAAAAGCCGTTCAGAAATCTCATTGGAAATCATGTAAGGACACTGTGTCATCAATGACTTTATTTGTGAGCTATAGCATCATCACAGTGAGAAGCTGTATACTGTATGCTTGCCTGAAAGTTCTTATGTAACCCAGTACTACACACAATGATATACAATAATAAAAATAAAGTATTTTTATCAGATGCTAGGTAGATGGCTCATTGGGTAAAGCTATGTAGGCACTGGGTCCTGAATTCAGATCCCCAACCCCCATGTTAAAAATTGGGTGTGGTGACAAGCACCAGAGGTTGGGAAATGTAGACAGGTGGATTCCGAGGACTCAGTAGTCAACCAGTATAAATAATCAATGATCCCCAGATTTAGTGAGAGATCCTACCTCAAAAAATAAGGTGGAGAGAGATAGAGGAAGATACTCAACACTGGAGGGGGTGGAGTATGTACACATGTGTGCATGGATACATACTCCCCCCAACATGCACATTTTGGTGAGTCATCCCCCACTTCCTTTGTGCCCTGGGAAAACTTGACTGCATAGGCAAGTCAAGGCAGCTACAGCATCCTGGCATGTTTCTCCGGCACTAAGAAAAAGTAAGGTCATTATTAGCATGCACACTGAACAGGTTTCTAAAGTAATTCTTCTACGAATGGTGTTCTGCTCCCACTCTGAGACAGTACTTTCAAAGTTTATGTAATTACACAAAGCCAATGGCGAGGTCTAAGTTTATGTAATTACACAGTGATGACAGGGAGGTCTATGTTTTACTCCATGTATGCTTGAACTCAATTCGGGAGATTCAGCTCCAGCTGGTTGTAAAAGAGTTGAAATGATAAAGCAGTTTTTCTCAGCATTTGGGATTTGAATCCCAATTTCTCTTTTTAGGGATGTGACTTCAATCTCACCTGGGAACTTCAGATGGTGCTATTTTACATTTACAGTTTGTTTTGCTCAGTAATTATTCACAAAATGCCTTATAGGGTCTATTTGGTCTCCTCAGCTCGATCTTAAACTCCTGAGGTAATTAGAAGGCTTTTGAAAATTAAAGGAACCTGGAGAGAAATTTTGCTCAGCACAATGTTGATGGCTTAGTTAAGTTTTCTATTGCTGTGAAGAAACACCATGACCAAAAAGAAAGTTTGGGGAGGAAAAGGTTTATTTGGCTTGCACTTCCATATTGCTGTTCATCATTGAAGGAAGCCAGAACAGGAACTCAAACAAGACAGAACCTGAGGTGGGAGGTGATGCAAAAGTCATGGAAGGCTGATGCTTACTGACTTGCTCCCCGTGGCTTGCTTTCTTACAGAACCCAGGACCACCAGCCCAGGGATAGAACCACCCACAAGGGCCAGACCCTCCCCCATCAACAACTAATTATGAAAGTGCCTAAGGTGAATCTTAGGTAGGCATTTTCTCAATTAATTTCCCTCCTTTCAGTTTGTGTGTCAAGTTGATATAAGAGTAGCCAGCACAGTTGGTGACAGATTTGCATCCAAGGTCATGGGTATATGTTTTCCCGCTAATTCATCCAGCTCTAATCTGAAGAGCAAATCCCTACATTGTCACCACTCATAGATATTTGAATCAGAAGACATTAATTTTTTTTCTTTTAAGGAAACAGGTTAGGGACTGGAGAGATGGTTCAGAGGTTAAGAACACTGGCTGCTCTTCCAGATGTCCTGAGTTCAATTCCCAGCAACGACATGGTGGCGCACAACCATCTGCAATAAAACCTGGTGCCCTCTTCTGGCCTGCAGACATACATGCAGGCATAATATTGTATGCATAATAAATAAATAAATCTTAAAAAGAAAAAAAATAGGTTAGGTTAGATGACTCAGTGGTTAAGAGCAATTATTGCTCTTACAGAGGACAAGGTTCAATTCCCAGCATGCACATTGGTGGCTCACAACCATCTATAACTCCACTTCCAGAGGATTTAATGGCCTCTTCTGAATTCTGAGGGTACTAGACATGCATACAATGCTCATACATATATGCAAGCACAATATTCATCCACATAAAATAAATAAAACTTTTAAAAGTATTAAAGCCACCATTAATCATTGTGTATATTCTTCTTGCTAAAAGAAAAAAATACTAATTGTAAAGTATCAGGCATGCATTAAATGTGAACACATTCCCTCATCTATTTCTATAAACTAAAGAAAATCTACCCAAAATTAATAAAAAAAAAAACATTTCTCGTCATTTTCTAAAGCACTTTGTCTCATTCATCTCATGGAGTCTTCCAAGGTCCTTTGGATGAAGAGGAAGCATGCCATCTTTCTGTTTTTCAGCTGCAGATACTGAGCTGGGCTGGAAAGTCACATAGGTACCAAGAGCTGCCTTTGTTCTGTGTTCTCTTCCCACCACCAAGGAACATTGCCTTGTTTTAGGTAAACAGGTTAATCCCTCTGTTCTCCTCACTCAGCTTTCCAATGATCCAGGTCAGTGTTAGCTCACAAGCGCTCCTTGCTTGTGTGTTTAGTATCGGTAGCCCCTTTTCTTTACTTACAAATGAACAGCTTGTCCTCATATTATCCAGATGGATAGCAGCACCTGGTTAATTGAAGTTGCAAGATACATAAATAGATTAAAGAGTGCAGTGGCTGGAGAGCTCACTGCTAGCCAGACATAATTAAGAAAGGGGGAGTTTGCAGGGTCTGCTGGGGCATCCGTAAGAGAAGAACCCAGCTGACCGATTTCCTAAAAAATGCTTCAGTTGCTAAGTTGTAAGCTGCATTTGCTACTACTTCATGGGCAGAGCATTGACATTGCCTTGCTGACAGGGTGCACACACTGCTCTTTCTCTAGAATGTTCATTTAAAGCAATGTTGCTCAGGATCCATCCATCAGTTACCTGTCTCAGAAACATCTGGGTGTTTATTAAAAATTTAGATTGCTTAATCTCTTCCAGGACCCACTGATTTCCTATATGCTGGCAGTCTCCTGGTGGTTGTGATGGGGCCGAGACTCTGCAGTATCTAGCAGCCTTTCTAGAAAATTGAACTATTGACTTGCTATACTTTAATATGTGGGATTTCTGACATCACCCTTTTAAAAAACTGCATGAACCTGAACTTTCTAAAACAACTCTAGTAACATCTTTGCCTATCATCAATCAAAACTACAAAATCCTAGAGTTGATGTCAGAAGTCAAGAGGTTTTGTCTCAGAAGGCCTCTGAAACACTTCTTTGGAATGCAAATTCTCAGCCTCACACAGAGACTCGGGAGGCAGGTACTTTCCCAGGGAGTCAGGTGCACCCTGAAACTCAAGGACCACTGCTCCAAACTCATGCTGCTCAAACTTCACTGAGAATTTGAATTTTGTGAGGAGCTTCAAAAAATGTAAATTGCAAATTTAGGAACTATAGTGCCCTGTGTCATATTGGTGATGCTGATTTGTAGACCGTGCTTTGAGTAGTCAATTCCTGAGTCTTTTCTTTGTACCTAACATCATGGGCGAAAATCTCATACTCGAAAATGAGAGCAGCGAGGTGGCTCAGTGGGTAAGAGCATTCAATGTGAAAGCAAAAGGACCTGAGTTCAAATCCCCAGCATTCAAATGAAAAGCTAAGGATGGTTTTATGTACCTGTAACTTGGAATTGATGGGTAGAAACAGGCAGATCCAAAGAGCTCATTGGCCTGTCAATCTAGGCCAAATGATAAGATCCAGGGTCAGGGACGGACCCTGTCTCAAAAACTAATTCGAATAGTAATAGAGGAATACTTCTTCCTCTGCTGACTTGTACATGCTCTTACATGAACATGTACATCCACTCCTGTCTCCAACACACACACACACACACACACACACACACACACACACACACACACGACACACACACACACACACACACACACACACACACACAGACACACACACAGACAGACACACACACACACACACACACACACACACACACACACACACCACAAAAAAAAAACAAAAACAAAAAGAATTGAGGAGGGGAATGAATGTAACAATAATTAAAGAAAAAGAGGTGGTGAATTTGAGAAGGTGTTGTGGGGAATACAGGGGAAGATGGAGGAGGAGGGTTAGAAAAAATACAGTACTCAGGTATAAAGTTCTAAAAATAATAATTAAAAATAAATAAAGAGTAAGAAGGGACTCCTAAGCCTGGTGTGATGTTCAATCTTTACAGTCAGCTTGAATGGATTTAGAATCATATGGAAACACACCCAACTTGATGTATCTGTGAGGGTATTTCCAGAAAGGTCTGACCATAGGGGAAAGGCTCAGCACACCCTGCATGTGAGCAGCAACATTCAAGGGACTGAGGTTCCATAGTGAATAAAAGGGGCCAGCGTTGGTGGTGCACGCCTTTAGTCCCAGCACTCGGGAGGCAGAGACAGGCGGATCTCTGTGAGTTCGAGGCCAGCCTGGTCTCCAGAGCAAGTGCCAGGATAGGCTCCAAAGCTACACAGAGAAACCCTGTCTCAAAAAAACAAAAAAAAGGGGGGAGTGCATAAATAAAGCCAGTTGAGCATGAGCATCCATCACTCTCTGCTTAGTGGCTGCAGGTGTCATGTGGCCAGCTGCCTCCTGCTCCTACTACCATGCTAAACTATATCATGGTGAGCTATATCTTCTCAAACTAAGCCCAAATAAACCCTTGTCAGGTATATGTTCAGAGCTATTCTGAAAAATAACTAATGCACTTGGACTGAAATAATTGGCTGTAGGATGTAGATATAGAAAGTGAAGCTGTTAAAATACCATCAGGTAGAGGGGAGTGGTGTGTTTGTGGGCAAGTTTGTGTAAGAAGTTCAGAAGTTGGAACAAGGGGGAACTCATGGACCCCAGACTGATAGCTGGGAAACTAGCATAGGACTGACCCATACCCCCTGAACATAGGTGTCAGTTAGGAAGCTGAGCAGTCTATGGGGCCTCTGGTAGTTGATCAGTATTTATCTCTAGTGTACAAATGGAGCTTGGGAGATCATTGCACTTAGAGGGACACTCTCTCAGTCTAGACACATGGGGGGAGGGTCTAGGCCCTGCTCCAAATGATACGACAGATTTTGAAGATCCCCATAGAAGGCTTCACCCTCCCTGGGGAGCAGAAAGGGGATGGGATAGGAGGTTGGTGGGGGACAGGGGAGGAGGGGAGGGAGAGGGAACTGGGATTGATATGTAAAACAAGATTGTTTCTAATTTAAATTTAAAAAAGAGAGAGAGGAGGAAAAAAAAGTTCAGAAATTGACACTGAAACATGTCTTCTTCAATCGCTCCTCTACCTTTTATTCTTTTGAAGCAGAGTTGTTCATTAAACCTAGAGCTTGTTAATTGGCTAGACTGCCTAGCCAGCAAGCCCCAGGGATCCCCTCTCTACCTCCCCAGGACTGGGATTACCAGTCCCTGCTACCCCACTCAGCTTTTATCATGGATGCTGGGTATCTGAGCTCCAGTTTTCATGCTTGTAAAGCCTGCCCTTTACCAACTGGCCTATTTCCCCAGCCCCCTTCAGTGGGCTTCTAGTTTTGAAAAGTAAGGATGTGTGGGCCGGGCCCTGTCCAGGACCATGTCTGGGTTTATGCTCCTACTGCAGCTGGGGTCTGTGTTGGTGTCCATGGCCGGTGTTCCCTCCAAAGGCCACAAGAATGCCTAGGTTCTGGGCCACCACCTGTGGCCAAGTTGGGGCTCATGGGACATGCCACTGCTGAGGCCATGACCATCTGAGTAGTCTGTGCTGCCACCCTGGGCCATGGCGTTATCTGGGCCCAAGTTGCTGCTAAGTGCCATGTCTGGATCCACAGTCCTACTGTAGCCAGGGTTTATGGCTCCTGTCACCACTGAAGTCTGAGCGGATGCCAGGGGCCTAGGCCGACTCCTGAAGTGACGTTGTTCCCCGAGAGTCATACTGCTGCTGGGGCCATACAGATTGAGATGGCCTGTACGGCCATTCAGGGCTATGGTGATGTCCAGGCACTAGCTATGGCCTGAGACATGCATCTGGGTCTGTGGTCCTGCTGCAGCTGGGGTCTGTATTGGTGTCCATTGCCCATGTTACCACAGGTGCCAGTGTGGACCATGTGCTGAACAATGTGTTGAAGTACAGGGCCATGTGTAGCTGGACCCACCCCTTACTGGCCCAGGGAGAGCCACTCCCTGTCCCCTCCAGCCCCCCCCCCAAAGCTGACCCCACCCTCACTTACCCCAATGATCCTGGCACAGGAGAGTCGGTTTCACCCCTCAGAAGAGAGGACTGCCCCATACACACACCTCACACATCCACTCCAACTTGGGAGATCTGTCTCACCTCAAGGGAGAAATCCTAGCAGCCAGGCAAACCAACTCAGCCACCACCCAGGCACTCATCCAGGGCTTTGAACTGGCACTCCCCAGCATCTGTCCCATCTGTGACATGCTGAAGCACCTGAAGAGACTGGTCCTATGGAACCACAGCCGCAAGCAGGATCTCCATGACTCCCCAGGGGCAGCAGCAGGATATCCAGGTGGAGTTTCAGGGAGGGTTCCGCATTGATGGTGTACCAACAGCCAGAGGCCTTGAACCTGACCAACAACACATTACACAATGAAGCTGTTAGAACGAAAGTACATACTGCGCGATCCACAGCAGCTCCCAAAGCCACTGAGACTAATGAAGAGGCCATAGAGAATCAGGAAAGACAGAGAGGAAGAGTGCATTTTGTTGTTTGTCTTTGTTTTCTTTTTTCATTTGTTTTTAATTAATATTCTTCTCAGTATTTTATTTTTATCATTTCTTTTTTAAGTTTTCTTTTGGGTGGGTTCTAAAAGAGTGAAAGGCAGATACAGAGGGACTAGGAAATGAGTGAAGTTCCCAAAAAAATCAATAAGAATATATGTTTAAAATGAAAAATTAAGGATGTGTTCTCTTTACCTGGTCCTCAACCATCCTCCAAATCCCTGATTTCTAAGATCATAAACTTTTACATGCCCGGGGAAGGAAATCAAAAATGGTACAACAGGGATCAAACTTTGTCTTTTTGCCGGGCACAAAGAAACAGAGTACCACTTAGTTGAAGAAGTCTGATAAATTGACCACATCTGTCTATAGAGAGACAGTGTGTTCCGTGCACAACTCTGGTCTGGGACTCAGGGAGTCTTACTTCTCCTAACGCTGCCGACTTGCAATGTTGACTGTGACCACCTCACGTGGCATCATTTCACTGGGGCTCTGATAAGTCGTGATCCTCCATTCTGCTCAGTCCTTGGTGTGATCACACATTTGGTGTTATATCTGGTGCCTGAAGACAGCCTCTCCTGCCCTCTGCATTCCTGAGTTGGTGAAAGCTCCAGACTCTGCTCCTCCGAGTCAACTTCTGTTGCTGACTCGAGGATCACAAGCCTTGGTGACACGTGTAGGAATTTAGATGCTACATGCTTCCTGAGTTGTACTTTCCACCTTTACCTTGATGTGTTTTAAATTATTCATCCTTGATGATCTGTCTCACCAAAATTACTAATTTGAAATATGGTCACATAACAGATTAGTTTGCCCGGCTGTCAAAGGTTTACTAAGTAGCTCACATCCACTGAGATGAGGTATGTATAAATTAGAGAGTGAGGATTTGTTCATAATCAGGACCTTCCAGAATAATTTGTGCAATAAAGACTTTGAATAGCTAGTAGGTTTATAGAATTTCTCTAGTGTAATTAGGAGAGGCATTGTTGTGTAATGAAGAAAATTAATTAGAACTAAATGTTTAGGGAATGTGTGGCTAGGTAACCAAAGGCATATTTGCAGCCTAATTGTTTCTTGGCAGCTGGAGGCATTTTACACCCTTTCAGGATGTTTAGTTAATGGATATTTTAACATGACCTACTGTTTGCTTTCCCTTAAACCATTTCACTATGGAAAAACAGCTCATCAAAGGCTTAAGCCCAGTATATATCCCATTGGAAAAATGCCTGTTATCTAGTTTGTTTGATCATACTGTCTGTCAAGTGTTAATTATTTCTAAAAGTCCAAATTGAGGCTAATTGGCATGGCCTTCTGCACCATACAATTATAGAATTCTTCTGTATGCTTGTAAGACGTAAACACTGAAATGGTTTCTAATGCTTCGCCATCATTTCACCTTACCTACAGCCCACTTTTGAGTGTTCTGCTTCAAGTCCTTTATGGATTCAGGTAGGATTTTGAAAAATATGATTAAGTGACTGGAAAGACAGCTTGGCAGTAAGAAGTTGTGAATCCAGAGGATCTGAATTCACAATCATCTGTAACTCCAGTCTCAAAGGGACCAATACCCTCTTCTGGCCTTCTCAGATACCAAACACCCACACAGTGAACAAACATACATAACAGCAAAAAACAATGTTTTTAAAGATTTTTTTAATATGCTTAATTTCAAAAGCAGGGTTGGTTCTGCAGGTAAAGGGACTTGCTACCAAGCCTGAGAACCTGAGTTCTGTCTCCAAGATCCATGTGATAGAAAGAGAGAACCAGTTCCTACAGCTTGTCCTCTGACCTCACAAGTATGTTGTGATATGCATACACATATACACACATGTATACACATATACACACACACATACACACACACACACACACACACACACACACACACACACAGGTATACACATAAACACACACAAAGTAAGAGGGATACTTATCAAGTTGCCTGATTTTTTTATCTTATTAATAATCTTTTGAAGGCAGGCATGAAATCAAATCCCTACTCTTTTGTTTATTATATGATCTTACTTAAGTTATTTAAACGTCCTAAGACTTAATTTCTTGATCAGTAATAGAGGATAATAAGCCTTATTACAAAGGTTAAAAATTCTGGAGAATTTCATTTCCTTAATGAAGTCATTTTTGAGTTCCAGATGAAAGAAACTCAACCTCAAGCCATTTACAGTAGCATCAGGGAATAATAATTTTATCTAAAATAATTTTAGACTTCAAAAAAGAAAAAATATCAAATGGGTACATCTTATTGAGATGTACCAGACCCAAATGCATCAAACATTAACTACTCAATAGCTGCATATGGTTAGCAAATTCAAGAAACTAATGTTGATAAAGCATTCAGTGTGACGACTTGACTTGAAATTTTGCAGTTGTCATAGTTAGTCTGCTTTCTAGTCTAGATACGACAGTGAATTTGGGCTTCATATTCCCTTAGCTTCCTCTAATGTTGGACAATTCTTGAGTTTTTCTCTTTCTTTTTAAACAATGAGCAGCATCAGGACCCAAGGCCAAGACCTCTCATAGATTGATAAACATAGTGAACTGTCTTGGTTACTTTTCTATTGCCTTGACAAAGCACCATAGCCAAAGCCACTTATAAAAGAAAGCATTTAATTGAGGGCTCACAGTTGCAGAGGGTTAGAGTCCATAACCGTCATGGCAGGGAGCATGACAACAGACACACGACTGGACAATTGTACGTAGGAAGACCTTGCGGTACAAGACTACCCTCCAGGCCAAATGGCTACTATCCACAGAAGTTCAGCTAGGCCTGCTCATGAAAATTTATTACCTTCCTTCACAGAAAAAGTGGATGAAGAGGGTCTTGGGGCTTTCACCTAAGCAGTCAGCCACCCCACCCCCAACCAGTTATTTACAATTCTATACTAGTTGCAAGTGGTGTAGCTATGAGAAAGCCATCATCGCCGTTGACTAAAGACTTTATGATGCAGCCTTTTGTGGGATCCGTGTGGTACCCACAGTACTATGAGTAACGCAGCTGTGCTTTTTAAGAAAGCCCAGTACATTCATTGAATCCCTAGAGTGAACTCCAGTGGAATCGTGCCTCCGTTTGTTGTTGGGACCTTACAAGGTGGAGGGATAGATAATGTTAAGAAGGAACTTTTAGCAACAGATGTCAGTTTGAGTTTGTCTTGGATTCCCTCGTGATTCAGGTTAGTAGTGATTCTTGTTAAGAATGCTACAGAAAGTATTTCTTCTTATTATAGCATCATTTCAAGAGGCACAAGTCTATATGTCCCATTGCTGGTCATGATAACTTTGATCCACTTAACAAAGATGGCACTGCAATGCTTCTTCATTGTGGGGTTACTATTGTTCCTCACATAAACATCAATTATTTTTGTGGAGTGATGAGTACTTGTGATATAAATATGTGATTTATCCTCGTGTTTTCACCCACTAATTCCAGTCTCCTCAGTGATGACTGCCTGCAGTAAGTGTTACTGTGGTTAGAACAAACTAACAGCAAGTTTCTGTTCCCACTCTGAATTGATATTTATGTCCTGGAGTTCTAGGATTTGTCCCATCTCCATGACTTATAATTCTGTAAGCTAATTCATTACTGTGCCATTATTTTTTATTAAAATTGCCCTCAGGTTTGACCATTGAGAGATTTTTTTCAACTTAGTTCCTGAGTCCTTTTGATACAACATTATATTTTCTGAGCATATCTTTGTTTTCTCTAGTCTATACTCATTTTGTACTTCTATTCCTGGAATAAACCATTTCCCTAAGGAAATTGGTGTCATTGAAAGTTCAAGGCAGCAAAGCTGGCTTCAAAACACAACTAAGTCAAAGAGTTCAAGAGACATAACTAAATGTCAAATCTTTCTCCCTTCATTCTGCTTTTATTTATTTAAAAAATCTTATTTGTACATTATATTTTGTTCATGTTTCCCCCCCCCTCTCCTGACTCCTCAAGATCATTCCTACCCACCAAACTTTCTCTCTTTCTTTCAGAAAAACAACTCCACAAAAATGAAAATCAAAACAAACAAAAGAGCTGGGCATGGTGGCACATGCCTTTAATCCCAGCACTCAGGAGGCAGAGGCAGGTAGATTTCTGTGAGTCGGAGATCAGTCTGGTCTACAGAGCTAGTTCCCTGACAGCTAAGGCTACATAGGGAAACCGTGTCTCAAAAAAAAAAAAAAAAAAAGAGAGAGAAAGAAAAAAAAGAAAAGAAAAGAAAGAAAGAAAGAAACCAATAAGACAAAAAGAACACAGGAGAAAAAATATGGAGTTCATGTTATATTGGCCAACTGCTCCAGGGCACAGGGCCTGCCCTAGAGTGTAGTTGATATACCCAGTGACATTCCCTTGGAGAAAGCTGATTTTCCCTTTGCCATCAGGTTTCAATTGCCAATAACTTCTTGGTTAGAGGTGGGACTTTGTGTCCACCACCCCCCATCATTGCTGGGAACCTGGCTGGTTTGCACCTTCGAAGGTCTCCTGTCTCTGCCTCCCACCTCCCTGAACCAGTCCTAGGTTTGCAAACACTACTGTGCCCAGATTTTATGTGAGTTCTGGCAGATAAAACTCAGATGGTTATGCATGCACAACATGCCTGGTACTCACTAAGCCATCTCCCTAGCTCAAGAGCAGTTTTATGTTTGGTGGATTGGTTTGAGGGTTTTTGTTTGTGTTTGATATTTTGAGACAGGTTTTCTCTGTGTCGCCCAGGCTGTCCTGGAACTCACTTTGTAGACCAGGCTACATTAAACAAAATTTGAATTATGAGGGTAAAATATTTAGAAAGGAATTTTTGAGCAAGAGTATTGAGTGAAAAGACAGCTCTGAGATCAAAGAGAAATAGGGAAAGGTTCAGGATATATATATATATATATATATATATATATATATATATATATATATATCCAAGGGAGTAGGGTGAAGAAACGCTTGTTATGAAAGAATATGGGCCAATGAATGTGGAGTAGAATCATAATGAAGACAAACGTAGACATTGCTTGTTCTGCAAAAATGACTCTCAAGGAGTACATTCCTATTGGCTCTGTGGTGGCTGTTTCCTGGTCTTTAAAGAAGAATGACATGGCTCTGTCAAATAATTTCAAAAGGAATTGTGTAAATGATAAAGTCTATACAATCAGGACTCCTGAGTGGGATTTATTCCACTTGCTCAGCTCAGGCAAAGGCTTCAGGAAGCAAAACACTGACTTTGATTCCTAAATGAGCATCATTCCCCATGGCTCAGTTACTCAAAGCTTCCAGCAGCACAGGGCCTAATAGTTCGTGCTGCACAGCTGGGCTCTGAGCCTGGGGCTCCCAGTGACTTTTCAGAGAGCTTCATGATTGGTTTGTTTCCATGGGATTTGGATCAAGATGAAAAATGAACCCAAGGTTATTTAGAAGCAGTTCACATTTAAGGGACCTTCAAACACCACAAATAAAAGGCGATCTATAAATACTGTGTAATAACCCTGTAGTAACTCCCTACTTGCTAATGTTCATCATGGGGGTGAAAATTAGCGATGGATATACCCATGTTTCAAAAGTTAGAAAATCAACTTAAAATTGTCTGGAAGAGTTGTAATTACCATTTTACTCAGAGGAAAATAGCACTGTGTAAGAGAAGGGTATCGCATTTGAATGTCCCAGCATTGTGATCAAAGCACTCTTTTGAGATGACAGCTCTTCAGAAGCAACCACAGCCTCCAATACCCACTCCAATTCCTGCCCCCACGGGCTCATTATCCACCATCCATGGAGCCAGCATTGTTCTGCAGTTACCAAAATAGGGGTATGCAGACTGAAGAGCATGAGTCTATCTTTAATGCATAAAGGAGCCAATATGGCCATCTCAAGGACACCTAACTACTAAAATGCCTCTTGAATCACCATTCGTTGCCATCTTTTGTGGCATTTGTGTTAACCCTGACCCTGCATTCTGGCCTGGAGCAGCCCTTCAGGATACACTCTGCCTTCCCCAGCCAAATCAGTCATTTTTCACCGCAGACCTGCTAGCTGAACATTTACCATTTACAAGGCAGCTTGTGATGCCATGAAGAGCCCAGACAGAAATGTAATAAACAATGTTGAATTACATTTTGGACATTTAAGAAATGCTCTGGGCCCCATTTCACAAGACATTTGCATTTGTAATGAAAGAGAAAAGGATCCATGACTGAATTTCCAGTCGCAGGTTAACAGGCCCTTTTATGTTGTGAGGGTTTTTTTGCAAGAGCAATTACAAATTGTATACAGATTCATTATTTCTTGAGCACTTTATCAGGACATTTCCCCATACATCTAATTTGTCCTGTCTGAAATGTAACTTGACATAAGGGATTTTCTTAATTGCTTTTGAAACTCTTCCAAGATAATCACTGCTTTTTGGAGCATGATAAAAGACAGTAGACGGTATTGCCAGTCTGTCTCAGGATCATGTGCTGAAGTTTGGGGGTAAGAGATACAAGAAAAACAAAAACAAAAACAAAGGCGATGTTTGCCTCTTGTACTATTTAGTACCTCTATTTTAATCTCCTTTCAATTTAAGCAGCTTTGTCAAAAATAGCAAAAAGAAATTGCCCCATTTTGTCTACTGTACAAAAATGACTATTACTTTCAGGATAGATATTGTCAATAAATTAAAAAAAAAATGTCAGACAGAGTCTGGAACTCGCTCTGTAGACCAAGCAGGTCTTGAACTTACAGAGATCTACCTGCTTCTGCCTCCCAAGTGCTGGAATTAAAAGTGTTGTCACCATGCCCAGTCTTTTTGTTTGTTTGTTATTCCGCAGAGTTTTAACCCGTGGTTAAACTGAAAGTAAAATGATCAAATTGAGAAGACAAGGGAAAGCATTAAGAGCTGCTTCTGACATATTGGGATGCCCACTACACTCCATAACCAGTATACATCAATTAAAATAATTAATGTACTTAATGTTGGTTGTGTTTATGCAGTCTTCACTTACCACACTGAAGCAAACAATAGTGTATTCATTCACTTTAGGAGAAAATTTTACTCTGAGCTTTTTCTTGTATACAGTGTTGTGCCTGCGTGTATGTCTGCATGCCAGAAGATGGCGCCGGATCTCACTACAGATGGTTGTGAAACACCATGTGGTTGCTAGGAATTAAACTCAAGACCACTAGAAAAGCAACCAGAGCTCTTAAACACTGAGATCTCTCTCCAGCCCTCTATCTTGAGTTTTAAAGATGCCAATTTTAGTTATTTATTTTAAAGTTACAGATCAAGCTGTATCTATAGTCTAACATGGCAAAATAGGCTTTGTAGGTATAATTTAGTTTCCTGACCTTGAGATGCTTTATTCTTACAAGTTCCAAATTGAACCACATACATCCTTGAAATAACCCTTTCCTGACTGTGGTCCATGGCGGTAGGACAGTGATGTTGGAGAGAGTTGACACCAAGATTCAACCTGTTACTGCTAGCTCGTAAAATGAAGGTAGGGAGTCACGAACCAAGGCATCTAGTGGCTTCTAGCAGTTGACCCTGGCTCTTAGTGTAAAACCAGCAATGGGGATATCACTGCTACAGGTACAAGGAATTGAAGGCTACCCTCAACCCAGATAAAACTGAAGACAACATCAACCTGGATGAGCTAGGATCGTATTCTCTCCTCACACACACGCCTTGATGTCATCCCAGATAGACCTATTCTTAACTTCCAACCTACCAAACTTGTAAGGTAATATTACATCATAATTGTCCAAGAAACTACGTCCCTGGCAATCCTTTGAAGTCACATAAAAGCTACAAATCAGCCAGGCGTTGGTGATGTATGCCTTTAATCCCAGCACTCGGGAGGCAGAGGCAGGAAGATCTCTGTGAGTTCGAGACCAGCCTGGTCTACAAGGGCTAGTTCAAAGCCACAGAGAAACCCTGCCTTGAAAAACCAAGAAAAAAAAAAGCTACAAATCGTCTGGTAACATCCTGTCTTCATACCCTAATTACCCTGGAAGTGCCCAAATATAGAAGTTATTGTATTAAATTTAATGCATTTAGCATGTAGACAGTTCCATCCTAGACAGAATATAAATACTGCTTACCAAAATCAAATAAAAACACAGCTTATAAATGGAAAAGATGGTCTAGTCTCATTTCAGAAAGTGGCAATTATTAAGAAACTTACTGGAACATTGGGTAAATGATAGAACTTAACAACTTTCAAATCAAGGATGCTAATATGGATGCTCATGCTTAATCATCTTCCAAGAATTGCTCTTGGAAGGAATCAGAGACTTAGTTGTTTGCTAGTTTGAAGTTTAACCTTGATATTCTATAAAAAGAAATCCACCAAAGTTCAAAAATATTCATGTTTTTGCAACTAAAGACACTTCAGAAGTATTAGGACTCATAACTGAAATTAGCATCCACTTTCCAGGTCAATATTAATGGACAAAAGTAAAATGATTAGCTTAGTGCTCCCTCTGAGTTAAATGATGGCCTTTTCTAACACCCAGAATATTCTGACTATAGTTAATTAACTTTCCCAAAGATATATTGGCAAAGAAGTGGAATTCAAGTGAGCCCAGGGTTCACAAACTATTCTGTAAGGTATTGAGCTAAGGAAAGCCAAGACTTTAATCTCATAAGGCGTGTCAGAGGCACACAGCATACTAGTCCATAAAAATCAATACTGGTATACAACTGCTCCATATTAAGAAGCAGACTGGAAACATGGATCAAACTTTACTTCAAAAAAAAAATCCTCCTTAGGAAAAAAATAAGACATAAAACAATGACAGAGAGAACAGGAAAGGAGGGAGAGCCAAAACAATTTTTTTTGTTAGCAGATTTTTTTATTATTTTTATTTAAATTAAAATAATCTTATTTTACCTATCAATCCCAGTTCCCTCTCCCTCCTGTCCTCCAATTTCTCCCACCAATTCCCCATCCAACCCGCGCCATCCCCTCCTCAGGGACGGTGAAGCCTCCCATGGGGGATCAGAAAAGTCTATCACATTATTTGGGGCAGGACCTAGACCCTCTCCCGTGTATCTAGGCTGAGAGAGTATCCCTCGATAGGGAATGGGCTCCTAAAGCCCATTTGTGCACTAGGGATAAATACTGGTTCCACTGCTAGAGGGCCCATAGACAGCCCAGGCCTCCCAACTGACACCCACGTTCAGGCCACAGCAAAATTTTCAATGCTAGAAAGCAAAGAGACTAACGTTTAAGGACTTAGCTTACTCTCCCACATCTGCCTGCTCTCCGCCCCTGAAAAAAAAGCTGAATTTTAGACAGCATTGTGAAAACTGAGAAATAAACCAACTGAATCCGAAAACACTTCAAAACCTAGATCTGAATATGGGGATATGATGGTGTAAAAGAGGAAGCAGATAATATTCTTTCCAGTGCTTCCGGCTTATTAGGCCTTCTTCTATGACAGACTAACACAGGTGACTTCTGCACTGATAACTTAGAGACGGACAGGGTGAGAGAGAGGGACCACAACGAAACTAGGAAAATGACCTGCACATAGGAAGGTAGCATGTTAATGGCAGTGTCTTCAGACTGTATGTGTGTGGAATGTCAATGTATTCCAGCAAGAAAACCAAAATTGGTTGTCCTGCATCATGAGGCTAGGCCTCCGAAAGATTTACTGCAGACTCTTAAGAAACACAGACTATCGTATAAAAACTAAGGGTGGTTCAAGCAATGACTCTCTACATTACTAATTATGGAATCTCTAAGATGTGATCAGTGGAACAGGAAGAGGATGGCTTGAGAGAAGCCTTCCCTCTCCAGGCTGATGGCCCCCCTCTGGTCCTTCCGTCTCCTGCCTCTCTGGCTAGTGGAAAGGCAAGACTGTGAGGCAGTGATGTGCTTACCCTTATCCTTCTTCCAACTTCACTTTCCGTGGTGAACTTTCCCTTTGTTTGCTTTCACTGAAAAGGCCTCACACTGCAGGTCTGAGGTTGTTTCTTAAACTCCACCACCAGAATGTGGGCGGTCATACCATACCTTCACTCATCAGGCAACAAGCTGAAGGAAGCCAGGGAAAGCTCATCCTGCCTACTAGGAAATAAATCAATTTGTAACAGTGTGTGCTTGTTATAGACTTCAAAACTACAGAATGTGGGCTGGAGAGAAGGATGAGTGGCTAAGCGAGTATACTGTTCTCTCGAACTTCAGGTCTCAGTGACTAGTTCTGGTGACTTACAAGAGCCTGTTTGTTACTCCAGCTCTAAGGCACCCAACAGTCTCTTCTGGACCTCGAGGGCATTAGCACTCACATATGCACACACCAACTGACAGACATACAATTTTTTTAAAAAATCAATATTTAAAATAAACTAAAAACTATATAGTTGGAGACATATAAGTAATAAATAATTCTACAGATGCTAAAAATACTGATTTGAAAGTGAGAAGACCATCTCCTGCACATCAGGACTGCCACTGGCAAGAAAAGAAATGTACCAAAATGATGTTCAGGAAGTTGAGAAATTGGGACGTTGTACTCTTTCAATGAGAATGTAAAATAGTGTAGCTACTATGGAAAACAATCTGACAATCTTCCCAAAATTAAAAATAGAATTATACCACACAGTCAATCCAGCAACTCAGCTTCTGGATATTTACATAAATTAGTTGATAGCAAGGTCTCAGAGGAACATATGACAGACACATTTGCAACAGCATTGTTCACAATAGCCAAAAGGTAGAAGCAACCCAAATATCCATCAACAGGTTAATGAAATGTGATATATAGAGAACAGAGTATCATTTGGCATTTGGAAGGAAATTTATACATGCTATACGGATGACCATTGAGGACAACATGATGCTAACTAAAACAAACAAGTCAAATTCAAATACAGTATGATTTTACTTAAGTATGAGTCAATCTCCCCTACCCTGGAAATAGATTGTGTAACTTAACTCTACCAAAATGTTTACCTTAAAATGGCTAAAATTATATATATATATATATATATATATATATATATATTATATATACCTTCTTTCCACAATTTTTTTTTAGATTTTATTTATTTATTATGTATACAACATTCTGCTTCCATGTATATCTGCACACCAGAAGAGGGCACCAGATCTCATAAAGGATGGTTGTGAGCCACCATGTGGTTGCTGGGAATTGAACTCAGGACCTCTGGAAGAGCAGCTGGTGCTCTTAAGCTCTGAGCCATCTCTCCAGCCCGATCCCCCAATTCTTTTAAAGTTTTTTTTTTTTTTAAAGGGTGGGGGAAGAGGATATAATGAACATCTGGGGAGGTTGGCACTGTAATGCTTAATTATATTTTGTCAGACAACTTGGCTGGACTGAGGATCACCCAGATATTTGGTCAAGCATTATTCTGGGTGTTTCCTTGTGGGTGTTTTGGATAAGTTATGTCAATGGTTTGAGAATCAAGCCTAGCCAGGGGTTGGTGGCGAACACCTTTAATCCCAGCACTCGGGAGGCAGAGACAGGCGTATTTCTGTGAGTTCGAGGCCAGCCTGGTCTCCAAAGCGAGTGCCAGGAGAGGCTCCAAACCTACACAGAGAAACCCTGTCTCAAAACCCCACACACACACACAAAAAGAGAATCAAGCGTATTTCCCTTAATAATGTGGGAGGGTCTTATGTAATCAGTTAAAGACTTGAGTAGAGTCAGAAGAATGACTTTCCCCAGGCAAGAGAATTCCCTTTTATTAAAGCATATGTTAGAGATTTGAATGAGACTGGTCGCCATAGGCTCTTATATGTGAATGTTTGGTTCCCAGTGGGTCGAAGTGTCTGGGAAGGATTAGGAGTGGCCTGTTGTAGGAGGTGATTGGGAGTGGGCTTGGGGGTTTCAAAAGTCCAAACCATCCCAATTAGTTCTCTATGTCTCATACAAGTGGTTAAGATGTAATCTCTCAGCTACTGCTCCAGCACCATGCCTGTCCACTGCCATGCTCCTTGCTGTTACAGCCATGAACTCACCCTCTGAAACTGTGAGAAAGTTCTCAGTTAAATGTTTAGTTTTATAAGTTGCCTTGGTTATAGAATCTCTTCCCAACAATATAAAACACACATAAAGTGCCAGAGTGACATTGAACAAGGAGAAAAGGACAATTATTCCTAGCCCTGCAACATGACAAAGTGTTTAACTTATCACTAAGCTTCAGCATCTTGTATTAAAATATTCTGAAGTTTTTAAAAACTCAAATACACACTTTAAAACTGACATCTTTAGCAATCTATTATAACAAACTAGGAGAAAATGGAAATTGCTCAGTGATATATAGTATGTATGCATGCTATAAAACAGAATCAAGTGGGGGATAGAGGAAACAACTTTTGGGAGGGATGAGCAACATTCATGGTCATCTTTTGGTACAATCAATTGTAAAAATACATAAACTTGAATGTAATGGTTTCCAAGGATAACTATATGATCTTAAATCCAATTATATTGACATTTATGTGGTTAAAATACAGAAACAACCTTTCAGAAATCATTTGGCAAAACACCAAAAAGAATAATTCTCTTTAAAATGTATTTAAATGTATTTGCAGAACTATATAAGCATGTTCATGGCAGAAAATCTGGTGGGGGGGGATGAGGAGGTGGTGGGGAGGATTGATGCGTATGTGCTTGTGGGTATGTGCATGAGTATAGGGTCCTGCTGGGTCAGAAGAAGGCATCAAAGCCTGTGGAATGGGAGTTACAGGTAGTTAACTATAAACTGCCTGGTATAGGTGCTGGGAACCAAATCTGGTTCCCCTCTAAGAGCAGAATGTGCTCTTAATTGCAGAGCCATCTCTCCTGCCCTCACCCTTTTAGGAAATACTTTTTTAAAATGAAAGAAAACAAAACACACTGGCAGTCTTATTTGGCCCCAAAAGCATTTGATAAGCAAAGATACTCAAAAAATTTATGTTCCTGAAGTTTTTCCAGAACTTGTGAAATAGGTGGCATTTCCTTCACTTAATTCTCAAAGGGCTTGCAGCTCCTTCCTGTTGTACTTACAGTGTCAAATACACCCCAAATACTCTCAGTCCAGAGGGTGTCACTATTCTGTGGTGGGCTTCCTAGGAAGTAGGACAATGACGGGAGGTCCTTGGGTCAACTGCTGTGACATGCCTATACATCCCAGCACTGGCGAGGCTAGGGAAGTATCTTAACCTTGAGTCCAGCAAAGCAAACTCAAAAAGTTAAAAACAGATTTTTAATATTCAGTACAACTGATACAAAAACCTAAGTTTAAAAAAAAAACAAAACTACAGAAAATGAGTACTGTACTGCTGACTAAATATCGGATGACAAGAGTGTGAGTTTGTGCACGTCACATTAGCATAATCTCAATATGAAAAACCCTAGATACAAGAAAAACCCTAGATACTAGAAAACAAGAATGTTGACTCCAAAAGAATGAGTAAATGGCAGTCCACACACAAATTTACAGTTTGCATGGTGTGAAGTGCAACAATTATAGGCATGGAGATATGGCTCAGGGGTTAAGAGCACCAGCTTCTCTCACAGAGGACACAGGTTCTAATCCCAGTACCCACATGGCAGCTCACAAAAGTCTTTAACTTCAATTCCAGAAGACCTGATGTCCTTATCTGGCACCAGGCATCCCATGCAGTGCATTTACATGCAGGTAAAAAACACACATTTTCCTTTTTTTTAGAAATCAGAAAATACAGCAATTTGAAGAAAACCCCCAAATTCTCAATTTCAACTTTTACTTTTTGCTGTGTAACACAGGCTGGCCTTGAACTTACAGTAATCCTCCTGCCTCTGCCTCCCAATGCTGGAAATACAGAACCATCATGCTCAACTAGAAAGCTTTAAGTTTTTATATTCCATTTCAGTGCACCAGCCCATGATTAAGATGGTATCAAAAATTACCCACTAAGTTCCAAAAATGCAGCCTGGGCATTGCTGCTATAACCAAATGGTCCAAACAAGAGCCACTCTAATTCCCAAATTCTAGGTAGGGAATTTGTTAGATTCTAACTGCCTTCTAAGTTAAGAAAGTTGAGGCTAAGGCCATCTGAAAAATGAGACACTCAGACACTGCACAGCCTTCTGGCAGCACTTCCTAAGTGGAGAAAGTTAACAAGATTATGGACTTGTTTCTAAGCATCTGGTACTAGAAGATACTTCTAGATCTCAAGTGTTACTTTGTACCACACTGCATGTTGATATTACATAGCAGATATTGTGAGCATATAATTTAAGAACTAAAACAAGAGAATAATTGGTTTATAGTCAGTCCTTATATTTTTTGGAGACAAGGTCTTACTATGTGTCCCTGGCTGGCCTGATATTGCTATTTAGACCAGGCTGGCCTCAAAGGCAGAAATCTACCTCCTTCTTATGGAATAAATGACATGTACCACCATGCCCAGCTGTAATTACAATGAAAAAGCAGATTAAAGAAAGAGAAACCAATCCTGGAAATGGAAGACAGTTAAAGAGTGTGATCCCTGGTGGGTCAACCATGCTCAAATGTATCCATGAATACAGAAACAGATTGGACTCAGTGTTCTTTAAAACAACAAAAGAACCTAAGGAAATAGGGGTGGATATAGGAGGAGATGAGGTGGTAGGGGTGGGTATGATCAAACTATAGTCTAAAATTCTCAAAGAATTAAAAAATTACATATTTTTAAATGAAAAGGGAAACCAAAGTTTTCCATGCCAGCAGTATTTATTGTTATTCATAAGTGATCAAAAGACATACAAGGCTCATTATAACCACATGTATGAAATATCACTTGGGACAGAGTGAAAGAGACAGATATGTATTTATTTTAAAAAAATACACACACGCACTCTCAAGTGTGTGCCACACGGTGCTATGAAGGTGAGGTGTCAGGCTATACAAGTTCTGATATACATAACAGATTAAAGACTCAAGCGTAAAAACCATACTCAAAGTTGCAAAAATAAAGTTTCCTTTTCTTCAAGCATTTTGATCTGGGTTCAAGCAAAGCACGTAATGAACACCGATGATTTTTATAGGATACTACACACACACTGAAGCTATCGATATACAAAAGTCAACAAGCAAAACAAAATAACAACAAAAAAGGAAGTTATAGGAATGGACAATGCATTTCATCCAAGGTCTAACAGTCTATTTCATCCCAGCTCTTTACATTAAGAATCATAATTTACATTACTTGGAACAGCAAGGTAAGCCAGAAAAAAAAAAAAAAAAAAAAAAAAAAAGACTAACAGAAAGTCAAGACTGCAAACAAGGCATGGCTGCCCTCAGTCTGTCCGACGTTCCCCTAGTGCAACAGCATCATTTACCTGAAGGATCATGAGTCACAATTAAGGAGTACTCATACAAAACTATTTCCTTTATTCTTGAAAAAAGTGCCACATACTATACTTTTCATTTAAAAAATACACAACACATAAACTAATGAAAGACGGTCTGTCTCCATCTCTTGTCGATGAGGAAAGGCCAGAGCGATTCTTTGATTCCAATCCGGAATGGTGTCCGCTGGCCAATGCCCAGAGTCTCCAATTTGGAGCAGTCAAGCTGAGCATTTCTGGGGCGTTGCGCTCCTATTACAGGGCTGTCAGTAATCTTTAAAGAAAAACAGGAACAAATCATGAGTGAAGAAAATAACATCCTGAAACTTAATAACTATTTCAGCTTTCCCTTAGTGTAAAAAAAAAAAAAAAAAAAAAACTGATCTTAATCTTATTAGATCTAGAAAAAATATACATGCCACTATCAAAACTTAAAAAAAATAACTAAATAAAAAGATTCGCTGGGCGTTGGTGGCACACGCCTTTAATCCCAGCACTCGGGAGCTGGGAGGGAGAGACAGAGGCTGGTGGATCTCTGAGTTCGAGGCCAGCTTGGTCTCCAGAGCGAGTGCCAGGATAGTCTCCAAAGCTACACAGAGAAACCCTGTCTCGAAAAACCAAACCAAAAAAAAAAAAGATTCAGCCAGTTGGTGGTAACACATACCTTTAATCCTAGCACACAGGAGGCAGAGGTAGATGGATCTCTGTGAGTTCAAGGCCAGCCTGGTCTACAGAATGAGTTCCAGGACAGCCAGGGCTACACAGTAAAATCCTATCTTGAAAATTAAAAAAAATAAAATTAAAAAAAAAAAAATCCAGTGTGTGCACGTGTGTGTGTGCATGTGTGTACATGCACACGAAAGTATATGCTCACGTGGAGGTCAGAAGACAGATAATGGGAGTTAGTTCTCTCCTCTGCCATGTGGATAAACGAAGGTTTTGCAGCAGGGACCCACCCCCACCCATACTTCTCTATAAACTTCATCAATACTGACTGCTTTAGGGATAATTTACTGCCAGATACTGTGAAGATCCAAACCAAGTTCACTTTGATTAGTTAGCCAAAATAGAAAAATGTTATCAATAACATATAGCAGCCTTAGGAAGTTAGGAGGTGTCAATCAGCAGACTTACAGGCCTTAAGTGACTGCTCGGGAGGTTGAAGGCATCTGCAATCGCACATGCCATTTCGTACTTGGTCATCTGCTCATTGCCAGACCAGTGAAAGGTCCCCTTAATGGATGGATCCTAGCAACAAAGACAAGAGGGGAGAGAGACATAAAAAAGAAATGAAAGTCAATGGTAAGGTTTGACAAGAAATTTAATTTTAAGGGTCCAAGAATCAAAATGCAAACCTATCTCTTTTTGGAATATTCTCTTCAAAATACCTAAAATCAAATGTCCACAAATGTTCCAACACTTAAAAGCCATTTATAGAAATAACTTCTTGAAATAAAAATACAACTGGTTCCAGTTTAGAGATAGTGACTAATTCTAATTACCATGTTAAATTATTCTAAGTTAAAATAAAAACAATATAGTTTTGAGATATGATCTCATACAGCCTAGGCTGTCCTCCAAGTCAGTATGTAGCCGAGGCTCACCTCCAGTTTCTGAGTCTCCCAGGCTGAGGGAATACAGGCATGCACCATCATGCTGGGTTTATGAGGTACTAAGATTCAATCCAGGGCTTTGTGCAAGCAATCTATGGTCTGAATCACAGCCTCAGAACTCAGGACCTCTGGAAGAACAGCCAGTGCTCTTAACCTCTGAGCCATCTCTCCACCCCCACTCTGTTTTAAGCAGAGTTTTCCTATGCAGTCTTGGCTCAGTATACAGACACTATATACTTTTGACCCTGCTGCTTTTACTGGCATTATCTCAAATGCTGATATTACAAGTGTGCACCACCAAGATCTGTTATAAAACCATTTTAAAATGACCTGATAAGCACAGTGACACACACCAGTAATCCTAGCATTTGGGTAAGATGAGGCAGAAAGACACCCTCGAATGCAAGGGCAAGTCTGAGCCTCACAGGGATTCAAGACCACTTTGGGCAACAAAGTGAAGCCATCTCAAGAAACTTAAAGATGATAAACTCACTAAATACTTTTAACAATGCCATGCTATGATACTAATTTTCAGTCTTGCTGAGGCTTCCTCCCCCACAACAGATTTCCAAAACTCCTTATATAGAATTAACTATATGTATGTGAACTCAGGTGTGCACACTACAGCACGTATACGGAGGTCAAAGGAAAACCTCTGGTGTTGGTACTTGCCTTGTACCTGTTTGAAGAAAGGGCTGGTTTACCCACAGCATACACCAGTGCTGTGGAATAATCTTTTTGTACACTGTAAATGTGTATCACTCCCATTGGTTAAGAAAGAGCTGACTGGTCGATGGCTAGGCAGGATTTTCAGGGCAAAGAGAACACTGGGAGGAAGAAGGGCAGAGTGAGAAGGATGGGAAGTGTGAGGTAAACAAGCCTTGGGGAAGCACACAGAGTAATAGAAATGGGTTAATTTAACTTGGAAGAGCTAGCTAAAAAACAATCCTAAGCTAGTGGCTGAGCATTGATAATTATGTCAATAATTATCAATAGTTATTTGGGAATAATTAGTTATTTGAATAATTATGTCAATAGTTATTTGGGAACTGACAGGCAAGAAAGAAAGTCCACTTAACCAGTATAATTTTCATATAGTGAAAAAAAATGTAGTCATGCTGTGGCCAGTATTATTTATACTCTAAATTAAACTGTCCCCAGTCTTCTTTTGGATATACTTTTTAATTCTGACTTCCCCAAATGCTTAAAATTAATTCCCATTCTGCCTTGGAAAGATGGCTCAGTGATAAGAGTGCTTATGCTTCTTTAAGGGCTGGGTTCAGTTCCCAGGGGACCCAATGGCCTATGGCTTCCTTGGACACTTCCATGCATGGGGCACACATCAATTTATGCAGACACACACATGTGTAATAAATTCTTAAAAACACGTACCTCTCACTGGGTGTGGTTAATCACTGGGCCTTTACCCCCAGAGCACCAGGAGTCAGGAACAGGATCTCTACACATTACAGACCTCATGAATACAGCCTCTACTTTGAAGAAACTGCTTTTGTTTTGTTTCCTACTTTTACAAAGCACGTTTAACTTTCAGTTTGTGATAATCTGTGTACACCCATGGAAGTTCAAGCACAGAACAGTAGAACATTCACTAAGACAGAAGTCAGGCCCCCTCCGCCCCAGCCTCACCAGCATCCTCTTCTCTGCCAGCTGCCGGCACACACTGGCTACATCCTTCACATGAGTGGGGAACCTCTGCTGCCAGTGGTCCATGTTTGCTGACTTGTTGCTGAACTGCACCTTGTCAAACATGACAGTCACAGCACTTTCTTCAAGCTTTTCAACTTCCCCATACAGAACTGGAATTCTCAAAACAGCAGCCCCTAGGGACAACATGTAGATATTTTATGGTGGCTTTTTCCCAAGTTTGGATGTAAAAAGAAATTGTGTGGATTTAAACAACAGCAAAGCAGAAACCTTGCCTTTTAATAAAAATATACCAGGATAGGATGCAGTCATAACTGAACAAACTCAAAGGTGATCATGAATATTTTCATATCTATTGTCAAGAACAGAATTCTTATCTAATTGGTCATTAGGCCCATTAAAAATAGAGCCTATTTAGACAACCAAATGAAATGAATACTCCTGACTGGAGGTCAAGTGAAAGACAATAGCACCGAAGAACAATTTGGGGCCAAGTGGGAAGCCATCTACACAGGCTATGTATTTGATAGCAGGAATAATCAGTGTAACGTTTCCTCCTGACTAGTAGATACCATATGAGTATGTAAACAACACTCCCGTCCCTACAAGAAGCACAGTCAAGTGTCTGGGGACTCAACTGATCATTGCTGGATTTGGCCAAGGTTACACACACAAAAGCAGCAATCAAAAACTGATCAATATGGGGGGTAGGGTTAAGTGGTCACACAACCACGGTTGAAGAAATGTTCAATAATAGATTTTATACTGGTACGTGCTTTGCATTATTAGCACTTTAGCAAAGTAGACATATATTTTCTTTTATAATTACCAAGCAAGGAAAGATAGGTCTTGCTGTGGTTTCAATGTTGTACCCACTCCACAATTTTATATTGAAATTTAATTCCCAGCCCAACAGTGGGTAACATGCAGGCAAAAACACCAATGTACATAAAATAAAACATAGAATAAAATAAAGTAACACGTCTCTTCATAAATAACACAACACAGTCTTCAAAAATGATCAGTAGCCAAAGATGCTAGGCCTTACCTAAATTGTTCTCCAGGACTGCCTTTTCTCCGTCTAATTTTGTCTTGCCATAAAGGTTCAGGGGATTTGGTATATCTTCTTCTGTATAAGGGGGATCTGTGCCATCAAACACATAATCTGAGCTAATGTAGATGAGAAATGCTCCAATCGAAGCTACAAAAAGAAAAGTCAGCTTTATTACTTTTGCTTGGAATATTTTGTGTTTTGTAGTCTGATTTTTTTGTTTGTTTGTTTTTTGTTTTTCAAGACAGGGTTTCTCTGTGTAGTTTGGAGCCTATCCTGGCACTCGCTCTGGAGACCAGGCTGGCCTTGAACTCAGAGATCTGCCTGTCTGTGCCTCCCGAGTGCTGGGATTAAAGGCGTGGGCCACCAACGCCCGGCATTTTTTTTTTTCTTCTTAAACAAAAACACATCTAAGAGAGCCATAAAACTATCTTTAAAAAACCCACTGAAGCTGGGCAGTGGTGGGCACACCTTTAATCCCAGCGATCCAGAGGCAGCAGCAGCTCTCCCAGAGTTTGAGTCCAGCCTAATCTACAAAGCAAGTTCCAGAATAGCCAGGGTAACACAGAGAAACTGTGGTGAAAAACAAACAAACAAAAAACAAACAAACAGAAAACAAACACACAGTGAAGGAGGCTGGGAAAATGGCTCAGGAGCTAAGAACACTGGATGTTCTTCTAAAGGACCATGTGGGTTTGGTTCCTAGCACCCACATGGATGCTCACAACTATCTGTAACTCCAGTTCCCGGGGTCTGAAGTCCTCTTCTGACCTCCAAGAATACCAGGCACACATATGGGGCACAGACATACATTCAAGCAGAAACATTCATAGACAAAAAAGAATCCAGTGATGATGTAGCATTACCTGCCTCCTTTGCTAAATTCCCAGAGGCACCCACATTCAGCTGGGAAGCAGCATCTGGCTGACTCTCAACAACATCTGGTCTTCTCTCTGCTGCACAATGCACTATGACGTGAGGCTGAAAGTTAAACACTGAGTTTTAACTCAAAATGGAAAGCAACAGAGAACTATGGCTTCCTTAGAGTAACTTCAGAGAAAGAAAAGGTTCCTTAAGCCAACATTCCTTCAATTATTAATAAATTATTTTTAATAGTTTTTGTCATACTTCTTCCTCAAAAAAACAAAGACACACACACACACAGCCTACAAAGAAAAGAATGTTTTTTTTTTGGTTTATTTTGGGAAGTGCAAAAGATCTCAGAAACTTGCATAGTTTGGACATCACACACTAGGCAGGTATGTAGCCCAGCCCCAAGCTACATCCCTAGCCAAAGTAAAACACTACTTAGTAATCCCTAGACACAAATGCAGAAAAAACTATTAGTAACTATAACCAAAATAAAACTGCTATCCCAATGTGGTGGAAAAGGGTTACCATGTACACGACTATGATTTTATTTATTCCACGGACCCCAGGCCTCATACACACTAAGTGCCCTGACACTCCAGCCCTAGAATTTAATGAATTCATGACAAAAGGCAAGTAGTATCAGTTACAAGTTAAATGTATAAATTCAAGTCTTTTGATCAGTCATTTAACCATAAATGCAGGAAGCCATCATTCCTATTTATTTTCCTACTATTATGGACCAAAAGCAACTTAAGGACAAAAGGGTTTATTTCACTTTCACTTACACATCAAAGTACATCACTGAAGGGCATCAAGGCAGGAAGTGGTCTAGATGCCATGGGTGCACTCTGCTTACTGGCTTGCTCCCATTAGCATGCTCAGCCTGCTTTCTTATACAACTCAGGCCCACCCACATTAGTCCTATTAAAATAATTTTAAAAAAAGCCCCATGGACCAACATGCAGAGGCATTTTCCCAACTGAGATTCCCTCTTTGCAGATGACTGTAGCTCCTGTCAAGCTGGCAACTAACCAGGACACAGTAAGTACTGTGAGGAGAACAGGACTTCACACTCTAGTAAAGAAACACATTAAAGAGCCCGATAAGCATCAAAACAGAGGGATATAAGAGATCTACAGAGAAGGCTTTTTTTATGCAAGAGGAATAGAGCAAAAACTAAGACTGGCGTTAACAGTCAGTGTGCTGAGAGCTGGAATCATCATGAAGGCTAACAACTATTTGTAACTCCAGTTTCAATGGGTCAAACTCCCTTTTCTGCCCTCTGCAGGTATCACACACACATGCATTGCACAAACATACATGCAAGCAAAATACCCGTATGTGGGATGTTTCTTTACACTGCGTGAATACATGCCACTGTGATTGGGTTTAATAAAGAAGCTGATTGGCCAATAGATGCACAGATATAGGTTAGGCAGGACTTGAAGACCAGAAGAACACGAAGAAGGGGAGGAGTCTTAGAATTGTGAGAAGACGAGGAGAGAAATATGGGTTAATTTAAAATGTAAGAGTTAGCTAGTAACAAGCCTGATCGATCGGCTGAGCATTTATAATTAGTAATTATAATTAAGTCTCTGTGTGGTTATTTGGGAGCCACTGCCGGGACACAGAAAAACTCCACCTATGCCCATACACAGAAAATAAATAAAAATAAATCTTAAGGAGAGAGTGGGAATGAATGCCCACACACCCAGTTTCCTCAACAGTTGCACAAGGAGGCATAATCTTTTTTGTTTGTTTGTTTGTTTGTTTAAGGAGGCATAATCTAAGAATTGTTTTTAAAACTTCTGGTCAATATGCATAGCATGCATACTTTCTATATAATCCAGAAAACTTTTTTAAAAAGATTCATTCATTCATTCATTCATTTATTTTTAATATTTATTTATTCATTCATTTATTTATTTTGCCTGCATGCCAGCAGAGGGCACCAGATCTCATTCAAGGTGGTTGTGAGCCACCATGTGGCTGCTGGGAATTGAACTCAGGACCTCTGGAAGAACAGTCATTGCTCTTAACCGCTGAGCCATCTCTCCAGCCCGATTTATTTATCTATTACGTATACGTAATTGTATTGTCTGCCTGTCTGCCTGCAGGCCAGAGAGGGCCCCAGATCTCATTACAGATGGTTATGAGCCACCATGAGGTTGCTGGGAATTGAACTCAGGACCCTTGGAAGAGCAGCCAGTGCTCTTAACCAGAGACAGCTCTCCAGTCTCTCAGAAAACTATTAAATAGAATGCATATACAACTTCAAATATACAAACCCACACCTGAAAATCATGAATGAGGTGATGAACTGCTTCAGAATCCAACAGGTTCACTTGTTCAAATTTTGGTCTTGCTCGTCGAAAGCCACAGCCAATGGTATGCCAGTTACTTTGCTGAAATTCTTTGTAAACAGCTCTGCCAAGAAGCCCTGTGGCGCCCGTAACTAGAACACGCCTGCTAGGGATGTTTACTTCCTCCTAGAAGTGGAAAAGAGGAAAAACCAGTATGAAAACAATTATTCTAAAGAAATGAGCTGCCATTATTGTGTACCAAATACCTGATATCTAAGTATTTTTTTATTAATGTCACATACCTAAAAAGTCAGTTTTAAAGCCAGATTAATCAAACTGCATCAACAACCACATGACTTAATGAGTTTGTTTAAATATTTTATTTTATGTGTATGAGTGTTTTGCTTGCATGCATGTGTGTGCTGGAGATCAGAAGAGGGTATAAAATCTCCTGTACAGTGGGCTAATAGGTAGGTAAGGTCCTGGGGACTGAGCCTGGATACTGCAAATCAACAAAGTACTCTTAACCACAGAGCCCATCTTTCCATCCCCCACTTTATAAATCTTAATGATCAGTCTCATCGAGACAGAGAGGTGGCTCAGTGGTTAAGAACACACACTGCTTTTGCAGAAGACAGGCATTGAGTGGCTTACAACTACCTATAAGTCAAGCAGCACATCTGGCCTGAGTGCAACTGCATTCACACAGACATTCCCACAAGTAGACACACACACACACACACACAGAGAGAGAGAGAGAGAGAGAGAGAGAGAGAGAGAGAGAGAGAGAGAGACAGAGAGAGACAGAGACAGAGACAGAGACAGAGAGACAGAGAGTCAACATTGAAAGGAGTCTGAGCACTGCTGTGTGAACAGTGCTCTGTGAAGTTATTTTGTCCTATCAGTTACACTAGTTGTCGTGTGATTATTGTCTGGGCAAGTCTTTTGATTTTGTTTTCCCTAAAAAATATACCCATGATTGTACCAGTCTTCTGTATTCAGAATATTATAATGCTGCGGCCATTTCTATAGATCGACTGTTTGCAAGTTTGTGTCTTGGAAATATCTTGTCCTTGTGTGTCCATGTGAGCTCTGAAATCAGATATACTGTGGAAGAGTCCTTGGGTGTACCTGCACATGACTGTCTAGGTTGTCTGGGTAGGTACTACAGAATTCTGCTCTTAGACCCGGCAGCTGAAAACCTGAGGTACCTAAGCTCCCCTCACCATGTATGTGCCACATCTGGCCTCCACCACCGAGTTTCTTTCTTTTTTCTTTTTCTTTCTTTCTTTTTTTTTTTTTTTTTTTTTTTGGTTTTTCGAGACAGGGTTTCTCTGTGTAGCTTTGGAGACTATCCTGGCACTCACTCTGGAGACCAGGCTGCCCTCGAACTCACAGAGATCCACCTGCCTCTGCCTCCCGAGTGCTGGGATTAAAGGTGTGCACCACCAACGCCCGGCCACAACCGATTTTCTTGTGGTTGTGCTGTTAATGATCAAGTCAAGTGCCTTCAATGCTAAAGGCTCAGAAATCTTTCTTAAACTGATTTCATGTCCTATGCAAGTGTTTTCTACAACCTGCATAACCAGTACTTTGTAAAACTTGTTTACGCTTCAATTGTACATAGTGTTTTTTAAAAGAAATATATAGTATTTTTATTTAGGTACCTCCAAACTTGAACTCCTCTATGTGAAGCATTGTAAATGATACATTTCTCTTTTGAGTCCATCACAGTTGTACAGAGGTTTTCACCGGTTCTATTTTTTTACTGTTACTGATAAGTATGAAACACTGACTTTATCCTACATATAGTTGGTATTTCAAATAAATAGCTTCTATAGAAAAAAATTTAAAAGAAATAAAGGAGTTTGAGATAAAATCCATTTGATCCTTAAAACATACACTCTAAAGTCGAACAAACTAATGTATGTCACCCCCCCAGTCAGCATTAAGTTTACTTACATAGAATAATTATGACTGATACAGACAGCAAAAGAAATTTTAAATTGGCCTGTGTTGCTACTGAGAAAAATATTTGTGTTCACAGAAATTTTAAAAAGCTTAAGGAATAATTTAAATTCTGTATATTCAAGGCAAAATTCCAAAAATCAAGCAACACTTTCCTGCCAAATTCTCAAGTAAAGTCAACTTTTCCTTTTTTACAAATAATGTTTTAAGCTGGCATGGTGTCACACACCTTCAGACTAGTATGAGCTCCACAGCTGGGACTTCTGTTAAAAGTTTATCGTGAGGCCCTATTTCTGTTAAAGTCAACTAACTCTCAGAAATCTTTTACATAAGCAACAGGCAAGACATTTTGAGCACTAACTTCATGTAAGGTAAATGATTCAGTAAACATACTTACTTTACTTCAGGACACCAAAATTGGGTGTTTCTAACATATACAAAAACAGAAATCAAAAGGGGCTGATGGAAGGAGGGGGAGTGCAATATACAAAACAATATCATGCATTTTAATTGGACTGATTTCAAAACATTTTTCCTTAAATTAAAGAAATTTCATGTGGCAGCAGCTGTGACACCACTTGGCTCTAATTCATGAAAATGAAGACTCCCAACCAGCAAAATATTTTCTCTGAACTTTGGCAATACTCTATAAAGGTGTGGTAATGGCCTCTAATGTCAGCACTCAGGGGACAGGCTATGAGAATAGCCTGGTCTACAGAGGGAATTCTAGGCCATCCAGGACCATATTAGCAAGACCCTGGCTTGTACATACGTACACAAAACTGAAATGAAAGGAAAGGGGTCAAAACATGCCAAGTCTAATACAGACTCAGAGAACACTATACTTGTTATAGATACCATGAAGATACCTGGGGAAACACCATACAAGGAAACATACAGGCTCAGAAGTTAAGAGAACTGGCTACTCTTCTGGGGAACCCTGTTTGATTTCACATGTTGCTAACAACCATCTGTTAACTCTAGTTCCTGGGGTACTCACACCCTCTTTGGATGTCCAAGTGCACTGCAAACATATTTGCAGGCAAAATATCCATACACATAAAATAAAAATAAACAAATTTCAAAAAAAATGTTGCTCTTGCAGAGGATCAGAATTGGGTTCTAGGGCTGGAGAGATGGCTCAGAGCTTAAGAGCACTGAGTCTTCTTCCAGAGGTCCTGAGTTCAATTCCCAGCAACCACATGGTGGCTCATAGAATTGAGTTCTTAGCATCCACACTGGGCAGCTCACAACTTCCAGCTCTAGTGGAATGGATACCCACTTTTAGCCTCACTGTGTATTGGACACATACTGTACACAACTATACACACAGCACTAGCACTGATCATCCCAGGCATGAGGATCCTGAGTTCAAGACCAGCCCCGGATATAAAGACTGGTCTCCAAAAGAAAATGACAGAAAACTAGAAACTTTCATACTCGATTTTCACATCCCTGAACATTGTTGAGATTTAAGAAAAGACATCCAAACCGCTTAAGTAGGAAAGGAGTTCAGATGGGAATATTGCAGCTCCCTGTCTCACCTGTTGTACACAAGCAGTAATTTTTTTTTTTTTTTTTTTTTTTTTGGAGAGACAGGGTTTCTCTGTGGCTTTGGAGGTAGACTAGGCTGGTCTCAAAGTCAGAGTTCTACCTGCTCTGCCTCCCGGGTGCTGACATTAAAGGCATGCACCACCACTGCCCGGCCAGGCAGTATTCTTTACAGGAACTGTAAGGCCTCTCTAACATCAACTGTGCCAATCCTCAGAGTCACCAGGAGTAAATTTCAATTGCACAGGTTGAGACAGCAACAAGGGCATATAAACCACAGAAGTCTGTATCTTTTTGTTACTGTTTTGCTTTGACACAGTGTCTCACTAAGTAGACTTGGCTTGCCTGGAAATCCTGGGCTTAAAGCATAAGCCACCATGCCCAACTAATTACCATTTTTTTTTAAAAATGAAAAACATTGCTGGGCATGGTGGTACCATTAATCCCAGTCCACCAGAAGTAGAGAGAAAGGCACAGATAGGCAGATCTCCATGGGTTTGAGGCTAGTTATGAATACAGAGACCCTATTTCAGAAAAATATGAAAAGCCACCCATATATCCCACCACACTGAGAAGCAATCATATATATCTATCTACCCATCACTACTAATTCCTTGACAGCTGAGATTATAGGCATTCAAATTAGTTATACTTAACTTATCACTTCCCACTTTCTAGTTGTAACATATTAACCTTACACGTGTACATACATGTATGCATGTTGTCAGCAGTCTGGAACTGTAAATAAATGTGAACTTTAGCTAAGGCTCAGTCATTTGGAGGCAATACTGAATGTACATCACCCAGATATAAAAAACTTTGCATTAACAACTGGACATGGTGGCCCCTGCCTTTAATCCAGCACTCTGGGATGTAAAGGGAAATGAATCACTGTTGAACCCAAGGTTCAAGCCTGGTCTACATAGTGAGCTTCAGGACTGTAAGGGTTAGAGAGAGAACCTATTCTAGTTAGGGTTTCCTACTACTGTGATAAAATGTGACCAAAGCAAGCTGAGGGGGGGGGTGTTTATTTGACTTGCATTTCCCCATCACTATTCATCACTGGAGGAAGTCAGGATAGAGACTCAACAGGGCAGGAACCTGGGGGTAGGAGCAGACACAAGGTATTGGCTTGCTTGCTCAACCTGCTTTCAAGCACAACTCAGGACCACCTGCCTAGGGGTGGTCCCACCCATAATGGTCTGGTCCCTCTCATATCAATCACTAATTAAGAAAATGCCCTACAGGCTTGCCAATCTATAAGAGGGATTTTTTTCAGCTGAGGTCCCCTCCTCTCCAGTGACTCTAGCTTGTAACAAATTGACATAAATCTAGCCAGCAGAGACCCCCGCCTCAATAAATAATTAAATAGATTTTGGCATTGACAGAAAGAACTAACCATCTCCTATATTTTCTTTTTTTAGTTTCTCGAGACAGGGTTTCTCTGTTCAGCCTTGGCTGTCCAGGAACTCACTCTGTAGCCCAGTCTGGCCGCAAACTCACAGACATCCGCCTGCATCTGCCTACCGAGTGCTGGAATTAAAGTTGTGCACCACCACAGCCTGGTATTTTTATATCTGCAAGACACACTAGTTTGTGCCGGGCGGTGGTGGCATATGCCTTTAATCCCAGCACTCTGGAGGCAGAGGCAGGCGGATCTCTTTGAATTAAGAGCTAGTTCCACAACAGCCTCCAAAGCCACAGAGAAACCCTATCTCGAAAAGACCATACATAAATAAATATCAACAGTCTTATCAACTGTGCTGGATACATTCTGTAGGTCAGTGGGTGTTAAGGGGGATCGAGCCGGGTGGTGGGTAGGATTTGGAAAGAGGGAGGGGAAGTTTACCAGACACCTATCTCCCAAATCACAGCAGCGATCCATTCCATCAAGCAAGACTTGAAACCCAGGGGGTCAAGGGCCAAACATACCTGTCTTGGAATTCCTGCTCAAACCTTACTGAATATACTCGAGGCATAGCCTGACCTTTTTTTTTTTTTTTTTAACCTGTTTTCCCACCCTTGAGACTGAGCTTTAATAATATCGCAGCCTTGGGAAATACTGACATCCATAAGTGCCCGAAGTAATGTGCCCTGTGCAAACTATGAATTCATCAAGTTGACACCCCCAACACCGTCATTTATGAAAAGTCACCCTGCCTTCTCTTTAAAGATCCAGGATACAAAACAAAGGTGAGGACTACAGAACTCGGAAGGAAAGGAGCCCTCAGGGGCGGCGGGGGCCTCCACCTCCCCGCTTCCTGGCTGCAGCCGCGAAAAGGGAACCCTGCAGGGAGCGAGGTAAACAAACTCCGAGGCGCCTCCCAGGGCTCCCCGCCCCGTACCTCACCTCTACCAGCCGGCAGCTGCCGGGAACGAAGTGGATAGAGAGCTCTTTCTCCCGGCCCACCATGCCAGCCGTCTTTGCGCCGCCGCAATCGCGACCGCAGCCTACTCCTGCGCAGCACAGCCGGGGGCCACAGCGCCCGCGCCCTTGGCCCTCCTCCCCTAGGCCCTGGCCGACCTGGGCCGCCGCTTCCGGCTTCCGCCGCCATGGTCGCGGCAGTTGATTGGCTGCCTCCCGCCACGCATTCAAAAGGGGCGGGACCTCAAGAGACGCTCTCAGCCCACGTGCCAGTTCTTAAAGAGATAGAACCAACACAGGCATCGATGCCATGCAATCACTGCAGGCTTCCTTGGGTTTAAGGGGAAGATGTTTTTTAATCTCTCCGTCTACTTCTTACTTCTTAGTGAAGGGTGTAACGAACCGGGTGGCCTAGAGTTCTAAATTTACAGACTGTGAAATGCCTAAGAGTCAACTGCGCATGTATTATACAAAGTAAGCTAGCTACATCTATAACCTTAGGGGAAGCAAGACCTAAGAGTGGTTCCGTGAGTACAAAGCTAAGTCTGGTTTTGGTTGGTTTTAGGCAGTCTCAAGTTCAGGCGGTCAGGGAAAGATTTTGAACTTCAGCTTCTGGAACCTCCCAAGAGGTGTGGGCGAGTAACCTAGACAAGGTGTGGTCGGCCGTTTGTTTGTTTAAGGCAAGGAGAAAGAATCAAAATAGGTTCTGTCCTCTGTTGACTGGAACCTAAGTGTTTCTGGAATACTAAAAAAAAAACTAGGAAGTTTTAAAATGTTTAATTATTTTTAGCTAATTAAAAATAAAAAGGCGTGGGAGAGAAAATTATTTGGATACTTTTTAAAAGGCAGATTCTTCGTTCTTTCTCAAAATTAGAGAATGATAAATAACTGTGCTAACAAGCCCAGTCTACTTTTAAGTAGATTTAACAGGTGTCCTGACTGCCCTTTGAACAGTCACTTAGGAAACTCTGCCAGGAGCTACTAAAGCCAAGCCTTGGACAAGCTGCAAAAACTTAAAATGATGGGAGCCAAGAAAGGGTGCGATGCCGGGCACTCTTCCAAACTTGTGTGGCTGTTTAAAAGTTAATCAGAAAAAAACAGTCCCTACTGTCTGACTCAGCACTCAACTGAATTACCTGAAGGTTAAAAACTCCAAAGTACAGCGCCAGCCAAGCTTACAATGAAACAGCCCGCACCCAGGAAAGGACTGGCCAACTTTCTACCCAGACATTCAGAACAAGGGATTTCAAAACTAGACCCAAAACGTGACCGCTGCCTGGATTTCCCCCAAAAGTCTTCCTTTTGCAATCATTTTATTTTTAAACTGACGAATAAGCTGCCCTTTAGGAAAAGTTTTCGTTAGAGCCAGGTGATTTTCCTTCCTCCCCTTACACTAGAGACTTAATTCTTCATTCATGTAATTCTTCGTAAGAGAAAACAAAGCCTGAGGCCCGTCACTTTTCCCACCCCCCTCCCCAATCCAGGCCTTAAGGTTACTAAAAGAAAGGGCGACCCAGCACTAAATTACAAGAATAATTAGAAAGAAAAAGTCTGAGGGAGAAGATCCAACATCCCTCATCGTCCTTAAAAGTGAGAATGTTTCAAGTTGCTAGTCCAAAGCCACAGAGAAACCCTGTCTGGAAAAACCAGCCAACCAAACAAACAAACAAAAAACAAACAGAATTGTATGAAGGAGTTTCTTCCTAGAGATTATAAAATGTACTCAATAGGAAGATTCAAGGATTTCTGCAAGTAGCAGTTTGGTTCTCAGAGCAACCTTGTGAGTGAGGAAATGTTTGCTTGCCTACGTTTTAAGAATATGGTTTGACACTTGTCCGGCAAAAGTTGAGCATAGCTCTAGGGGCACATATTTAGGTGCAATTTTTAGCCAGCTTGCGTAATAAGAAAAGATTCTAAGTGTACAGGCAAAGTCCGACTTCCGACGGGGGTCACGTCTTAAAATAGTGCAAACTGGAACTGAAAGTCTAATTAGCAGATTCAAGCCCTACAAGACAAAAGCCGGGCATGCACCGCTATACGGAACCTTCACCACTATTGCACTTAATGTGGAGAATGAAAACTGTCGTTCTGCTTCACATTTTATTTCTATCAAACCGACTTGGATTTCCTGGGTCGGAAACCCAAAATAGTTTATTCTGTGTCTCAACCTTATGTTTCTTAAAGAAATAAATGGCACCGGCTAATATTTTCTCTACAGCCATTCTGCTCTTAACCAGTCGTTCTGAATCGCTTTTAAGGCAACGCTGAGTCGAGACTGTGTCTTGAGTTGGTAGCCCTTACCTGTTCCATGTCCTCCGGCATTTCAGGCATGATTCCAGAACTATTTGGGGGAAAGAGCAGCGAGAGGAATCTAGGCGACTGGCTTCTCTGCCCGGGTCTTTGTTTGCTCCGCCCGCCCGTACCGAGCACACGGACGCCAAAAACGTGAGGCGCCGCTCAGCTTGACCTTTTAAATTAGCATTTCCATTCCAATCCTGGAATCCCGTGCAGCTTTCCACAGTGCAGTAAACTGGCAGCTGATTCCTCCTGCTAGTTTTGAAACTACCCAATGAGAAGTTTCATGCTAAATTGCAAGTCAAGAGAGGATTCATTACCAAAATCCATATGGCAGAACTATTAAAACAAGCAAACAACAATAAAAAACTGCAATTTCCCCGGTAGAACTTTTTGTCGTCTCTTGTACAGAGAAAGGGCCAACGGTTGGGAAACACACTGTGCAATTGATTCCTGTTGTGAAATATTCCATGTTTCACAGTTAACAGTAACAGAACCTTCAGTAAAAATACCTCAGTGCTTTTCAAAAAAAAATTCATTTTGTGTGGATGGTTATTTTGTTCTCATGCATGTGTATCATTATGGGTGGTTGTGAGCCATTATGTGAGTGCTGGAAATTGAACCTAGATCCTAGGGAAGAAAAACAAAGCTCTTAACCACTGAGCACTGAGCCATCTTTCCTATCCCATCCCAATGTTATATTTTATTTTTAATTTTTTTCTTACTTAACGATTTCAAAGGGCAAGTTTAAAAACCCCAGAGGTAGCCAGGCGTTGGTGGCACACGCCTTTAATCCCAGCACTCGGGAGGCAGAGGCACGAAGATCTCTGTGAGTTCAAGGCCAGCCTGGTATCCAGAGCACGTGCCAGGATAGGTTCCAAAGCTACACAGAGTAACCCTATCTCGAAACAAACAAACAAACAAACAAACAAAAAACCACAGTGGCAGCAACAACACACCAATGTAGAGTGATTCTGGTCGTTTCCATTGACTGTGTCTTCTGTTTATATTTGGCCAAGCATTAAATACTGCCCATTAGTGCTTCCCAGATCTGCCCCTAACAGCGTCAACTGTGTAGAACCATTTTCTAGGAGTGAAGCACAGCTATTTTTAAGTTTCAAGGGCGATTTAAGCTTGCTTCAGCTTTGAGACACTGTTTGAGTTTATGGTGTTGTACTATTTTAACTTTAAAATCAACAGAAGCTGTTATTGAAAATGAGCTTTAAAATACCACTCAGCTTTACAGTCTACACAGAGGGCATATGGCACAAGGCAAACTGTAGGAGGCATTCAGAGAATCCACAAATGGTCAAGAAATCAGGGAGGGGTGGAGGAGTGGGAGGTGTTGCATTTAAATATATATCTTAAAGATTAGTCCTGTCAAAATGCAAAAGCTACAGTATCAAGGAATAAAATATAGGGTGGTATCTTTGAGTATTTCAGATACAACAGTGAAATTAAAACCACCCAATTTTTTCAATTGATAACTTGAAATTCCTCGAGGTGAAACACTCCTGCTTAGTAAAACGGAGTATTAAACCATGCAGTGGTGGTGCATGCCTTTAATCCCAGCACTCAAGAGGCAGAGGCAGGCAGATCTCTGGGTTCGAGGCCAGCCTGGTCTACAAGAGCTAGTTCCAGGACAGCTAGGGCTATACAGAGAAACCCTGTCTCAAAAAAAGGAAAGAAACAGAAGAAAGTATTAATAAACTCAAATAAAACTACAGACTGGGAAAATAATTTTAGTACATATTCCTAAAAGGATATATTCAGAATATCTAAAGAAGTGTAACTCAATAATTTGACAAAGCAATTTTTTTATAATTTATTTTTATATGCATTGGTGTTTTGTCTGCATGTGTAGTTGTGTGAGGGTTTCAGATCTTGGAGTTACAGACAGTTGTTAGATGTCATGTGGGTGCTGGGAATTGAACCCTGATCTCTTAAAGTGCAGCCAGTGCTCTTAACTGCTGAACCATCTCTCCAGCCCCCAATTTTTTAAATGGCAAAATTGCTACCAGACATAACAAAGGAAAACACAGGAATGGTCAATAAACACAGGAAAGCTCAATAACACATTGAGAATGGGGATAGGCAAATTAAAAGCACTTTGAGATGTCATTGCACATCTACATTGATTGGCTAAAGTTGAACAGATTTCACAAATTTTAAATGCTAAAAAGCAATGTTTACCTCTGTCTCCTTAATGTTTTTCAGCTAGATCTGAGAATTAAATTGTCATAAGACAAATAAGCTGATTAAAAGCACATTTTACATGCCATAGTTATCTGTATAAGGCAATAAAGACCCAAACAATAAGGATCTAAGAGTTCAACAATTATACATTGAATTAGACAAACGAGCAAAAACAACAACAAAAAAATCACATGGTGAGATTGGCAGTTGGAAATAATTTTAGTAAGGCCTGTATAATTCTCTCGGGTTCAACTCCCCTTTCATGGTAATAAGAGGGTGGCTTTGCTTCTAGCAAAGGCAGTGCATCCATAGCAACTTCATCTCCTACCTTTCAGAAACAGAAAGATCAGTCATCTTTTTTGCACCTATTTTTTTTAATTTTAAAAATTTATTTAGAAATTGTTTTTTTTCATTTTACATACCAACCACAGTTCCCCCTCCTTCCCCTCCCACCCTCTCCCATGGGGAGTCAACAAAGTCTGGCATATCTAGCTGAGGCAGGACCAAGCCCCTGTTAGACCCCTGGAAAACTCAGGCCTCCGGGGTCTTAGCCCAGGACCGTGGTCACCCCAGGCGGATTCGAAAGCTTGCTGCAAACTACATGAGGCTTTATTGTTGTTTAATGAGCTAACCTCATGTTAGCTCGGGTCTTTCACCCACCCGCCATGGCGGATGGTTAGCAAAGACAGATCCAAAGACAGCTCGAACCGGTTGCAGAGAGATCTTGTAGGGCAGCATAAGGGGAGGGTCTAGGGATACGCACAGACTCAGGATTGGTGTGCCTCCAGGCTTGGAGGGCTTGCCCTATGTTAATTGGCCAATCGGTTGTTATGGCCCATAGGCCCTCCCAGGGTGGTTGCTATGCTCTGCGCGTCGTCATTGCTGTGCATTTGTCCGTAAAGCACACCCAAAGCCGTAAAGCATACTACCACCAGCTAACTTCTGATTGGTTCCTTGCCACGAGGCAGGCACCTAACCTTTAGTGACTAAGGCAAGGTCAGAAAAGCACGTGTTACTGTCACGGCTGCCGAAATGGGGAGCTGGTCCCTTCACCCCTACCCCCTATTTCAAGGTTGAACAAGGTATCCATCTCATCATAGGGAATGGGCTCCAAAAAGTCAGTTCATGAGCAAGGGATAGATCCTCGTCCCACTGCCAGTGGCCCCACAGACTTCCCAAGCCACAGAAAAGTTTCATAAGTGTCTTCAACTCAAAATAATGGATATGTTTTGCAAGCATTTTCGCTTGCAAGCATTTTCAAGTAAAAATGCTGTGGTGGCACACACCTTTTAATCCCAGTAATCCCAGGGTTACTAGGGAGGCATAGGTACGAGGATCTCTGAGTTCTAGGACAGGCTCCAAAACTACAGAGAAACTGTCTCAAAAAATCAAAACAAACCAAAAAAAAAAAAAAAAAGAAAAAAAAGAAAAAAAAGAATGATCACCCATTTGTAGTAGGAATACAAATGATGAAACCATGGTGTCTGCTCAATTCTGTTTTAATTTTATATGGATGTTTTGCCTGCATCTGTACCATAAGTGTACAGTGCCTATGAATTTGAGAAGGGGTCATGGGATCCCCTGGAACTAAGCTAGACAGTTGTTAGCTGCCATGCAGGTGGCAGGGAATAGAACACAGTCCTTAGAAGAGCAGCCTCGTTCTCTAGAAGAGAACCCAATTCTTCTAGATGAGGCGTCTTTCCTTGGCTCCTTAGGAACCCTTTCTCATCACTTCTCATCTGTCCTTTCCGTCTTCCCTGTTCTCTGATTTTTTGCTGCTGTGCTGCCGATGTTATTGCCACTGTGTCATCATCTTCTTTTCGATTACCAGCTCAATTCATTCTACTAATGTTTAAAAGTAGCAAGGAAGTGCCATTCAAGAGAAGCCTTTTACTGGGCTTTTAAGTTTCAACACAGAGGCAGCAATCAATCACAACAGTGCAGGAGGAACTGTGCCTTAGTTGCATGAATTTTCTTTCTTCTAGCTCTGTGTGTAAACAAGCTATTCAGCTTTACTTCATGGGCCAGCCAAGAGACTCTTGGAATACTGGGAACTGCATGGGCTTTGGAAACCTTAAAGACCACCCCCAGTGACAAAGATCCTCCAAAGTCACTCTTCTTAATCCTTCCCTAATAGTTCCACCAACTGTTGACCAAGCATTCAAATAGGTCACAGGGCTCATTCAAACCCCCAGGGTCATTTCTTTCTAGGAGGTCAACTTCAAAGGATTTCACCTCCCCTCCACACCACACACTTCAACACAGGTTCTTTGAGAGAACTGCCACTTAAAGATCCAATCATAATAGTATCCCAGAATCTTTTTCAGAGTTCCAGTCTTCTCTGGAGGTGAGACCTCACACTGAGACCTGTAGCCACTGAACCTGAAAACGTAAATGCAATGAGAATAACAGATCAAGGCCCAGAGATAAAATCAACTACCAAAGGGAAGACCTGGTTTTCACAATGGATAGCAGAGCTAAAGAACAATCAAAATAGCATAACTGCTTAAACCCACAAGTTCTTACCCTAAATAACCCCTAAGAATTAATTAATTAATTCTCCCCTCTCTCTCTCTCTCTCTTTCTCTTTCTCTCTCTCTCTCTCTCTCTCTCTCTCTCTCTCTCTCTCTCTCTCTCATCTTTGGGCTTGCTGTCTTTGTGACTAGGTCAGGAGTCAGTGAATCCTAGTGATTCTCCTGTGTCCACCTGTCTCAGGCCTGAGGTGTCAGGCATGTACCAGACGCCTGGCTTGTTACATGGGTACCAATACTCAAACTCTGGTCCTCAGGATTGTGCTGTAAGCACTCTTAATCCCTGAGCCCTATCCTCAGCCCCGCAAATGAAAATTTATAGACAGTGTCATCACAAAGCAGCAGTCCACAACAGAACTGATTATTCTATTTTTCTTGGGTATATTTATTATGATTAAAGGCTATAAACATATACCGAATACTAGAGGGAAAGAACGACTAGCATACATTTTCAGTGTTTATACCTAAGTAAAATTAAATATGTAGTCTTGGCTGGCCTGGGACTAGCCATATAGACCAGGCTATCCTTGAATTCATTGTCTGTTTCTGCCTCCATAGTGCTAGTATTATAGGTGTGTGTCATTAACCATGGCATAAATAAACCTTTAAAGAAATAAATACAAGGTACCACTTATGATTCTGGGTACAAATTAGGAGGGGACGTAGACTCAATTAAATACATTAAACAGAAAATACTGTAAGTTCATTAAATGAAAACAATCACTGGGCTTTATGAGTTTCTATATAACTTTATATTACATAAACATTCAGAGAATATACAAGTGACAAATTCTCTAAAAACCTAATATGTACAGCTTTTCAGATTTCCTTGGGCCTGGGCATGGTAGTGCTTGCCTTTAATACTAACAACTGAGAGACAGAAGCAGATGGATCTCTGAGTTCAGGGACAGCCTAGTCTACTAGTCTACACAGAGAGTTCCTATGACAGCCAAAGCTACACAAAGAAATGGTGTCTCAGACAAAAAAAAAAAGACAAAAAAATTAATTTCTAGCATATCTAAAAATTAACAGGCTACTCTTTTAAAAATGTAGGTTTATAGGCCAAGCTACATGCTTTAGTTTAGAACTGGAGTAGAGTCAAGGAATCTGGAAATGATTACATAATCCTGTGACTTTGATTTAAAAACAAAACAAACACCACAGTAAGTTTACTGTGGAGTCAAGGGTACCCTTATTTCTATTTGAAGTAAAAAGGAGACAGATGACAGGGAGATCAGAGTGAACATGATAAGTAAATCAAAGCAGATGCAAGAGCAAACCAAAGTGCTTTAGCCTTTCCACTCTTCAGCAGAATAAAAAGAACTCAAATCAAGCTAAAAACAATGGGGGAATACGGAATAGGGGAAAATTTTTAATACTGATCTTTAAAAAATTGTTGATTTGATGGTGGTTCAATGTAACCTGCAAAACAATTAAGATGGTTCAGAATGAGATGATAAAGGTAAAGATTAAAAAGATACATAATAGAAAATAAAATGTCAAGGCATTTTCATAGCAAATGCTGAATGTCCTTTCATATACCTAAGAATAGGCAGAAAAAAATTAAATATATAATATATACTATGAACATAATATCAGGAATAATGAAGAAAATAATCTTCAACAGGCATTTCAGATGTATACTTCCATGATCCTTGATGGTACATCAGAATTCAGCAGCAGTTTGTGTTGCCTGAAAAGAATATCACAAAGACCTATAAATACTTTATATTAAAACTACTAAGCCATGATCCAGGCTGTGGATGTAGCTCAGCCTAGCATGCCTAGCATGTTCAAGGGCCTATATTCAAATCCTTGAAAACCAAACCAAACCCCTAAGTCATTATAAATTAAAACCAGACCAATGTTCTTAAAGACAGAAGAAGTTCTTAAAGAGAGAGAGGGAGAAAGAACGAGAGAGAGAGAGAGAGAATAAAGGGGCAGGGAAGAACAACAGAGAGAGAGAGAGAGAGAGAGAGAGAGAGAGAGAGAGAGAGAGGGAGAGTGTGTAAAGGGGCAGGGACCTATCTTTTAAAGGGGTCCTCTGCACCTGCGTGCAGACTTCTTTCCCATGGAACCTTGGGCTGACCAGGGTATTGCCTGAGTGGATTCCACCAGGTAACTGAAAGACCCCCGAAGAGGTACTTTCGTAGAAGGAGACCCACACCCAGGAATCAGCGAAACCACGAACTTTGGATGCAAGAGCAAGAGGGTTTATTAATAACACGGATATCCGGGGCTTAGCTTCTGTTTTGCCAAGCCCCGAGCCCCGGAAGGGGGGTCCTTTTTATAGGGGAAAACAGGCACAGTACAGAAGCGAAAAGCATCAAATCAGCATTTTCTCAAGGTTTAATAGTCAGGCGAAACGGCCTTATCTTCTGCTGGTCCAGATGGCTGGCCTTGGGACGGAGCGATCCAGCGGGGGTTGGCCTTGCTCGGGGCGGGGAGTGAGGGCCAGCAGCTGCAGGGATCAAGGGTCGGGGAGAGTGTTGGGGAGGGAAGGATGTATTCGCGTGCGCCCCGCCAGCTGCCGACCAGAGTAGGGGCCAAACTTAAGAGAAGAGCTACGGCCCGGGGGGGGGGGGGGGGGTCTTTCATAACAGGGGCAGCATAATGCCTGAACCTTTCAATTGTAAGTTGTGTAGAGAGGGATTGGACTTTGACAAGGCACAAACTGTACAGAAGAGATAAAGGAGGGAATGCTAGTAGGAGCAATAAAAGACTAAGGAAGATGTAGTCTGAATGGGGAAAGCGAATCTAGATATATAGAAGTAGAGTAAAAAGGAGGAAAGTGGAGTTGATATACCAATATCAAAAGGAATTTCTTCTATATTAGAAAATACCAACAAATTTCATAGTTCATAAAAAAGTTAAATCACCAACTGCTGAGATAGAAAGGGGGGAAGAATGAAAACAGGTACATAAATACACTATTTTATTTTATTATTACTTTTTTACCTTCTTTTAATGGGGTCTTGAGGGTAAAATTCTCTTTAGATTCATGATGAAAAGCCTTGGAAGGGTCGAAGTGTTTGATGCCGAGAGCTTTATTCAATTCTCCCTGAAGTCTGAGCTCATTTTGTTTCCTTTTAACAAGTTGAGATCGGAGTTTTGACACCTCCTAAGTAAGAAAAATATAAATACTAAAATATACAGTAGTAAAATACGTTATCATTGCTGCAGATATTGCAAATAGTTACTTATGTATCATAGCTAATGGCAAAAATAACTATTACACATTCAAAAAGACTGAATTACAAAGTGATTTGGAACATCTAATACAGAAAAAACAAAGCATTTTAAATTTTCTTGTCCTTCTAGACCTATGAGTATACTTTTCTTTCTGATCAAAAGTGGAGTGAAAATAAATAGCCACCAAATCAACTTTCTTTGTTGTTGTTGTTTGCGACAGGGCTTCTCTGTAGCTTTGGAGCCTGTCCTGGAACTCATTCTGTAGATCAGGATGGCCTTGAACTCACAAAGACCTGCTGCCTCTGCCTCCAGAGTGCTGGGATTAAAGGTGTGTACCACCATCTCCTGACTCCCAGATCAACTTTGGGCTTGACAGAATAACAGTCTGTGCAGACTTCCTAGTAAAACTAAGTAATATAAAAAATGCAACCAATTACATGTTCTCTTTCTAGAAATGGTCCTCCTAAAAGCACAACAACAAAGGAAGAAGTAGCTATTCAAAAAGAACTACAAATGCTTGTTCAACATTTGAAACCAAAGAGCGCCTTTCCTCCCCACTAGAAACCCTATACCTAAGAACACAGGTTTTCCTTCTTCAACTCCTGAAGACTCCTATCTGGAAGACCCCATTTTGCCAGCAGCTCCTACCTGCTAAGTTGATGTGCATGGGCAAATGTGTTAAGGGCCCAAGATGTCTTTTGCTCAGCTGCACTTGTGCAACAGTGTCGCCCTATCTCTAGTTCATAACACTGGTTCCAAGAAGATGCAAAACTGATGCTTTCTCACCCCCTTTCCCTGCAAGTCACTAAGAACCACAACTTCCAGGGCAGAGGTGGCAGCAAGAGAGAAGATTACCTGTCCTCAGCTTCTGTTCTAAAAATCTAGCTCAGTCTGCTCAGGGGGAATAAGATGAAAGCGACCTCCTGGAGTCACAACAAGCTACTACACATGACATAGCTAACAGCAGAAAGAATCAAAATCAACATATAATAGAGATCTATATACTCAGGTCTATAGCAGCACTATTCATAGCAGCCAAGCTACAAAGTAAGCCTAGATGCTTATTAGCAAGTAAATAGATTTTCAAAAAGTGAATATATATATATATATATATATATATATATATATATATATATATATATATATATCCTATATATGTACTAACATATTTATATATGTTAGTACAAGAAAAGAATGGAACTGAAGACTGTCATGTCAAATGAAATATGCCATATTCATGAAGACAAGTATCTCATGTTTTACTTATATGTGGATTTTAGAGAAAACAACAAGGAACACTGTTAGAAAAGAGGAAGACTGTGGGGCAGTGGTGGCACAAGCCTTTAATTCCGGCACTTAGGCAGAGGCAGAGAGGCAGAGACAGGTGGATCTCTGAATTTGAAGCCAGCCTGGACTATAGATCAAGTTTCAAGATGGCAAGAAACCATCTTGAAAAAAACAAAGCAAAACAAAAATCCAAAACAAACAAAAAAGAAAAGAGGAAGATCAAGGAGCATGGGGAAGCTGGGCGGTGGTGGTCCACACCTTTAATTCCCAGCACACAGAGGCAGAGGCAGGTAGAGCCCTGTAAAATCTCTTTGTAGATCTCTGGTCTATAACCAGATCCAAAGCTACACAGAGAAACCCTGAATCAAAAAACCAAAAAGATATAAATTAACTTCTAAAAGGAAAAAAATTAATGTTTTGAATATGACTTCTTTTCACAGTATTTACAAAAAGGAATGGCTATTTTGTAATTCGAAATGGATGTGTAAAACTTTATACAGTCTTCCAACTATAGCAGCAATTATAAAGCTAAGTAAAACTGAATAACCATCAGATCAACACTAAATAAGTACATCAATTCTCAGATGAATTCTCCCCTATAAATTGTTCGATTTTTTTTTTTTAGTTTTTAGTATATCTGAATAAAGTGTTATTTTACAAACCAATTTCAGTTGGCTATTTTCATCTTTCAGTTTCACAACATGCTTGATTTTTTGCTTTAGATTCTGGTGACCCAGTAGTTCTGCATAAGAATCTCTAATTTTATTTAGCTGTTCCTGAGTTGCACCACGTTCATTCAACAATGCCTGCTTCTCTGCTTCAAATGCATCCAGTTGTTGCTGGAAAAGATACATATACCAAAATATGTTTGTTTTTAATGACATTAAGAATTAAAATTATTTAACTTGTGTGTCCTTCTGCTTCTGCCAACCCCAGTAACTAAAAGCATTTGTGTCCAGGTCTGAACTAAAACTGTTAAATCTTATTAAGTTCATACAATGCATAAAAATAAATAAAAAATAACACAAGCAGAAGCCCCATTTTTCTTGATGGCTCTTTAAATTCTCTAAGAAAATCTTTTAAGCTTTGCATTTTTCACCTTAAGTATCATCAAAACAGAAAAGCAATAAAGAACCAGCCAGCTTTCTTAATCTATCAGCAAAATACCAACTTTAGGCTTTTTTGTTATGCTTTTGAGACAAAGTCTCACTATGTAGCCCTGGCTGTCCTGGAATGTATTATCAGGCTGGCCTTGAACTTTATCTGCCTGCCTTTGCCTCCTGGGTGTTGGGATTAAAGGCATCCGACACCATTCCCACCACCATTTTCTTACAAAAAGATCAGAGTATTAACATGTATGGTGGTCAGAAGGCAGAAGTAGGAGGATCAGAAATTCAAGGCCATCTCCAGTTACACATAAAATTCCAGGAGAGCCTAGGGTTTCAAGAACACAAAGATAGTCAGGCACAGAGGCTAATCACACTCATAAGGCTAGAACTTGGGAAGCTGAAGGAGGACCATTTCAGAACCCAGGTCAGGCTCCTTGGAACAGCAAGTACCAGGTCAGCCTCTATTATAGAGCAAGACTCCATCTAAAGACCAAAGGACAAAATATAGTACAAAGATCAGTACAGTAACTTGAGAAATATTGAGATGGATCAAATAAAAATACACATCATAATTTAACAGGTAAAATGTTCCTATCAGGAGAGCCTTAAGGCCACTAATTTCAAGTTGTTTATTAGAAAGCATTTCTTATATCTACATTAAAATTTTATTTTATTCATTTATTTTGGTTTTCCGAGACAGGGTTTCTCTGTGTAGCTTTGGAGCCTTTCCTGGCACTCGCTCTGGAGACCAGGCTGGCCTCAAACTCACAGAGATCCTCCTGCCTCTGCCTCCCGAGTGCCGGGATTAAAGGCGTGCGCCACCATCGCCGGGCTCTACATTAAAATTTTATGTCTACTAAATTTGTCAATTGTATTTCAATAGAACTAGAGGAATTACAAATTGTAATTTTTAGCCCTTTACTTTTATTATTTTAATTTTATTGTTTTTATGTAGTGCTGAGAATTGAATCCCGGGCCCTGTATATGTCAAGCACACTCTACCACCAAGCTCATGCCCAGATTTAAAAAGAAACACAACTTTTTTTTTTTTAATTTCAAAATAGAATTTTTCTGTGTAGCCTTGGCTGTCCTGGAACTCAGTCTATAGACCAGGATAGCCTCTAACTCTAAGACCTACCTGCCTCTGCCTCCCAAGTGCTGGGTACCAGATAAAATATGAAAACTGTTAATATGTGGTTAAATTGTAACCATGACTACATAGTGAAGATATACTGCAGAAGCACCAATTCATAGTCAAGATTAACAGGAAAGAAATATTTTTAAAATAGACCCAAGTTTATTTGTGAATGGTATTTTGCCTGTATGTATGTCTGTGCACTATCATGCCCATGCAGCCTGAAGCAGGTGCTGGATCCCCTGGAATTGCAGTTACAGCCAGCTGGGAGCCACCACATGCATCCTCTGAAAGAGCAGGTAGTATTCTTAACCACGGAGCCATCTCTCCAGCCCACAAAAAATTGATTATATGCAGCAAACCTGAAAAGGCTTAGTCTTGTTATATAGTTCTTCATAAAGGAGTCGCCATTTATTACTTTCCAAAGTTAACTCTGCCACTGCATCTTCTTTCTCTGCTTTTCTGTATGGGAAAATCAAATTTAAAAAAAAAAATTATTTTTTAATTTATTAGAAAAAAACAAAACAAAACAAAACAAAAAACAATGCATTACATGGCACCTCTTAGGTCTAAGCCTGAATTACCTTGCTTCTTCCTCTTCGAGTTGTTTCTTAAAGTCCTCATCCTGTTGTCTGAGTTGATTTTGCAAATCAGCTATTTTCTTAAGAGACGTAGATGTGATTTCTTTAATTTCTTCTTCTTTCAATGTTGATCTGTTCTGCAGATCTAGAAGCATCCTTGGGTTTGAGAAAGAAGAATCCACTAAACATCTGACAGACATTTCAATTTTTATCAATTTCTTTTCGGGGTTTGCAAAAAATACAAATCAGTAGAAGAAATCCTTAAAAGTTGTAATTGTAACTGGATGTGTCAGGACTTGCTTTTAATTGCATCACTTGGGAGGCAGAGTCAGGCAGATTCTCCATTTGAGGCCAGCCTGCTCTACACAGCAGGTACCAGCCAAGACTACACAGTGAAACCCTGTTTCAAAACAAAACAAACAAACAAAATTGTAATTTTTTTCTTTAACTGATGTGCTTGTGTTACACACCTTGTATATTCTTGATTTGTGGTCTCAGTTGTCAGTATCTGGTGTTGAACATCTTCTACGCTTTTTTCAGCCATGGTTACTTTTTCTTGTAGAGTCAAGTTCTCCAGCTTAAGATCTTCTATTTCTTTAAGTGTTGATGCTTTATAGCTTATTAGAAAGAAAGAGTTAACACTTTTTTCTTACTACTGTATACATGACAAAGTTTAGATTTTATATGCTTCTTTTTTTTTTTTTTAAGGTTTTTCAAGAAAAGGTTTCTCTATGGTTTTGGAGGCTGTCCTGGAACTAGCTCTTGTAGACCTGGCTGGTCTCGAACTCACAGAGATCTGCCTGCCTCTGCCTCCCAGAGTGCTTATATGCTTCTTATAAAAACCTTATAACATTTTCATGTACTCACACAGGTAAGAATTCAGTACTCTGATGGGAATACTAACGAGTTTACATAACATTTTCTCTTTAGGAATCTCTTGCCTGCATGTATGTCTATGAGCTACATGTGTGCAGTATTCAAAGATCCAGAATATGACATCTGATATCCTGGAACTAGATAGAGTTACAGATGGCTGAGACACCAATTGAACTTAGGTCCCTTGGAAGAGCATTCAGTGTCCTTAACCACTGAGCTATTTCTCAGTGTCCTTGACCTTTTTGGGGGGGAAAAAAAAAAAAAGAAAGAAAAGAAAATAGGGCCGGGGTGTGGTAGTGCATCCCTTTAATCCCAGCACTTGGGAAGCAGAGGCAGGTGGAGCTCTATGAGTTGAAGGCTAGTTTGGTCTACATAGAGAATTATAAAACAGCCAGAGTTACAAAGGGACTCTGTATTCCTTCCACCCCACCTCCAATCCCCCAAAAAAGGAAAACAGGAAGTAGATGGGGTAGATGAGTATGTATGAAATAACAATATGAAAACTACTGTTATCTGAAGAGATGGACTGTGAGAGGAACAGAATTTTGGGCTAAGAAGATGCTGGGATGAACATCAAAATACAATCATATTGACTAAAAACCTTTCTAATTTTCTCTTTTGCTTTCTGAGTTAGGGTGACACTCTGTTGGACTAGAAATCACTATGTAGCTCGGTCTGGTCTCAAATTTACTGTAATTCTGCTTTAGAATTCCCAAGCAAAGGAGTGCAGGAGTGAGTCACCAACCACAGCTGAGAAAAATTAAGAGACAAGAAAGAAATGATACTATATGGTCACTGAAGGTTGAAAAGACTAAAATATTAGCTTCTACACACAGTGGAGCATTCCTGTAACATCAGCAATCAAAGGCTGAGGTAGGACTGCTGTGTGTTTGAGACCAGTCTGAGATATAATGGTAGTACCAGGCTAACCAGTGCTATCATAGCAAGAGAAGCCAAGGAAGAGGGATAAGTGTTGGGGGAAGAGGGGAGAAAAAAAAACAAAGAAATATAAGACTAAGAAATCATTGAATAGTGAGGGAATAAGATAAATGTCAATGTTCCTAAGTTAGGTGAAGATATAAAAGCTTTATATTTTATTTTTTAAATGATGCTATCAGGAAAGTAAGATAGGGGTGCTAAAGATTAGCATGGGTTTGAACTGGATGGTAGGAAAGGGGACATCGACATAAGGTGACACTAAGTGTCCATTTATGGCCAGTCATTAATGAATTTATGATAATGGCAGTCATCCTCTATAGATTGCTTTGTTCACAGATTTCTGTAGGTAAACACTTCTCCCCACTCATATATTCCATAGTGAACACTACAAGGAAAAATACCTTTCCAATTGAGCAGTAACATCTCTAAGGTCTTGCACTGTGTCATTATACCTCTCCTGTAAAGTCAAGGTGGCATGGATATGAGCAGCGTTACTTTTCTCCAGCTCAGCTTCTTTCCTAAGAATAAGGAAAAAGTACAAAAGACTAGAAACTGTGCACCATATATCTCATATGATTTTTCACAACAGATAGTGGCTGTACAATTTAAAAGTACCCATTCATGACAACCTCATAGCATGACGGTTTTACTAACTTATTTACTGGCTTTTTCTAAATATAGATTTCTGGATTTCTTTTCATGTCTCCTGCATATATAGGTAATTTAGGGAAAAGAACAACAAAAACCCAAAAAGAACCTGTAAAGCCAATATTACAGAATGGTCAGGTCTAAAGACTGAATGCAATGCTAGCTAAAAGCACATAGATTTATTGAGTTTAATTCCCTGTACTGAGACAATAAATACTACACAAAGTTAAAAGACACCACATTAAAAACTCTTTTGAAAAGTTGTTACAGTACTATGTACATTTTTGATTATATGATTAATCCACACATGCTGTTATCACTTAATTTTGTTTGAGATAGGACCTTGTTGTACTTAGCCCAAGTTGGCCTTGAATTCTGGATCTTCCTGTCTCAGCCCACCAAGTGAAAGGATTGCACATGCCTAATACTAACAAGATCCTGAACAGTTTTAGATAGTAAAAAAATAGGTTTTAAGTAATTTTTCTAAATGTATACTACAAATTTCAACTACCTTTTTCAAATACTGTACATTATTAAAATGCTATAACATGTTTGGATGAGAATAACAACTTGTGAAGGGTCTCTAAAAGAATACGGTGAAGTAAAAATGAGCACTGAACAACTCTCAGTGGAAGCCTCAAATAAGACAAAGAGCAGATCACACTCGGCACAGTGAGGAAGGAGGCCACAGTAAAAACAACCAAATGCTATTAAGTGGCTTGTAATAATATTTCCCATGTCCCTTAGAAGAGTGACTTTCAGTTCTTGTTTTTTAATGTAAGGCTAAACTAAAATGTCTAGCCTAAGGACCTGAGACTTCATCTCACACAGCACCTAACAAAGCAGAATATGAAGGCATCAAAAACCACTTCTCTTGGAATTGCACAGCTAACTAGTTAAGCTAACAAATAAAACTCTTGTGAAACCAGATCTCTAAGCTGTTGAGTTCATAATCCTAAAACAAAGACAATACAGGGCTGGCTGAACTCTCTATTGTTTAGCCAGTAAAATCAGGAAAGATGAAGGTGTTAATAGGTCTAATCTCAGCACTTGGGTTGGGGTATGGGAATCAGGAACTCAAGGACATCTCAGCTATATAGTGAGTTCAGGATCAGCATGGGGTAAATGAAATTCTTTCTCCAAAGCAAACAGAACCCACCTCCCAAAAAAAGAGTAAAATGAAACTAATTTATACAGAAAATTCAAGAAATCAAAAACATACAAAAAACCCCCACAAAAACTAAAACACACAAACTAAATTTAACATGACTACAAAATACAGAATGAACAAATATCAAACATGTCTGTATACATGGAATACTAAATTATAAAATCAATGGCACTTCAAATCACTCCACCTACAAATGAACACTGGGTAATAAAGACATAAAGGATCTGTAAATTAAAAACTGTCTAAAATGCTAATAACTGGAACCAAAGAGGGACTCAGTGTAGAGTCGCTACTAATGGATTGGAAGACATAAATTCCATCCTATGATGGCTATTCTTGGTTGTGAACTTGACTATATCTGGAAATTAACTAAAACCCACAGCAATCACTCACATCTGTGAGTGATTTCTTAATTACATCAATTAAAGTGGGAAGACACACTTCTAATCTGCATCTTTGAGGTGGGAAGAGCCACCTCTAATGTGGCCCACACCTTCTGCTGGTAACCTATAAAAATGACATGGAAAAAGGAAGCTCTCTTTCTTCCTGGCTGCTTGTTCTTACTAGCACTCCATTCACTGACATTACTCACTGACATTAAAGCCTACTTCTTTGCGATTCAGGGGTATACTGAAGACCAGCTGAGATATCCAGGTTCGTGGTCTGAACAACTCTTGGATCCTTGAACCTTCATTCATAGGTAGCCATTGCTGGATTAGTTGGACCACAGTCTATAATCCATTATAAGTCCCCTTTCTACATATAGAGACTCATTCTCTAAGTTCCGTTACTCTAGAGAACCCTGACTAATATGCATTACTATCTCAGTGAAATCTCTCATAGACTAGATGGATCTGAAATTCTCAAAAAGACACAGGCGCTAAAAAGCAATTAAGTTTTGAGAAAGAATAAGGCTGAAGGAATCATGCAACTCAATTTTGAGTCTTGTACTATAAGGATATGCTAATCAGGGTAGTGTGCTATTGGTAAAGGGATGGATCAGCACATAGTTCAGTGGAACAGGGTCCAAACACCTTGGACTCATCACATATTTGAGTTTCAATAAGCATATATATATATATATATATATATATATATATATATATTTATATAAAAAGAGCAATAATGGCAATATGTTATACATCAATAGCAGCACTAGCTTTTCCAGGTTCTGCAGTCATTTTAACAAAATTGTAGAGACATCCAGCACATTCCATTTAAAAAGCAAAAAGCAAAAAGCAAAAAACAAAAAAGTAAAAAACAAAATCCCAAAAAACAGCGCAGTTCTGTTACTCTTGTGGTACTTGGCACCATTTTTTTTTTTTTTTTTTTTTAAATTAGCTTCTCAGTCATCATCTGGGAGGAAACCATTCTGAGCAACATCATTAAAAACAGCTCTGATAAAGCATGGAGTTGGACCAGAGGCATGGACTCTGTGAAGTCTTGAGGTCTACTGAGAGCATGATAAATATGGTTGATAACAATATGCTATATTTTAAAAGTTGTGAGATAGTATACTTTAAGTGTTCTCAAAACAAAAATGATGAATATGTGTGACATAACATGTTAATTGGTTTAATTTAGCCATGCCATTGTGAGCATACTGTATTGTGTATCATAATTTTGCATGACTTTATTTATGAGCTAAATAAATGAATGCGTGGGGGGGGGAGGGACTTTGAGAGACCATCCCACGTGAAGGGATGCTCTCATCCGGGACACATGGGGGAGGGCCTAGGCCTGGCCCAGGATGATGTTGTGGAATTTGGGGAGCAACCGTGGAGGGCTCTATCCTCTATGGGGAGTGGAGGGAGAAAGGGGATGGTGGAGGATTGGGGGGGGAGGGGAGAGAGGGAGAAGGGATTGACATGTGAAATTATAATTTGTAAAAATTAAATAAAAATTTAAATAAAAAAAAGTTAAAACTGTGAGACATTAGTTTTCTTTTTAACAAGAATGTTGTTTTTGAATGCATACCAGCCAATTCTAATTGCTTTATTTTCTTTGAGACAGCATTCCATTCTACAACACAGGCTGGCCTTAAGCTCACTGCAGTCTTCTTGCCTCAGGCTCTGAAGTGCTTGGATTATATGAGTGAGCCACTATAACTTGGAACCTTTTAGTTTTCTGATTGCTACATGAGGATGAAAGGGCACTTGGTGATCTGAGTTACATCCTAAGGACCCCACATGGTGGGAAGAGAAGCAACTCCTAAAGTTGTCTTCTGATCCCCACATGCATGCAGTGATGGGTGCTTGTCCATCAATGAAGTATTCATAGTCTCTCAAAAAAGATACTTAAAATTTTAAAAGGCTTAGATGTTTTCAAATACAATACAAATTGTTTTAATGCTGATGTCCAAAGATTTTTAGAAAATGTAGCAAAGACACACACAAAGCTTTTGGCTTTAGAAAAAGGGCTTCCTTTTGTTCTGTTTTTTTTTTTTTGAGACAAAGTTTCACTATTATAGCCCAATACCTTGAACTCAATGTGCAATTCAGGCTAACCTTAAACTCCTCATCCTTCAGCTTAACCTCTTGGGTCCTGGGAGTAAATACGTGCTAGGCTAGTCTTACTTTGACTGCCATGCCTGCTTAGATATACGAGTGTAGTGCACGTGTGTGAGCATTTGTATACTCTTATTATGTCTTCCTCACCTTGAAAGATAATTCCAACCTCCATGAGAATTCTAAGGAAACATGCTAGAAAATACTTCAAGTCCCACATAAACAAGACCCCATTAATACGAACTCTCTCAGCAGTTCATCTAGCCGCTTCAGTTGTTCAGCGGTTGCCTTTGTCTCTTCTTCCAGCTGTTTAACCAGCTTTTCACTCTGTTCCTCCTTCTGCTGTACAGCATCCAACTCCTCCAGGGCGAGCTTTAGCTCTTCTCTAAAGACATTCTTTTCTGAGGTCATTTCCTCTTGAAAAGAGGAGAGCTGCTGCTGAAGACTAGCAGACAATTCCTGCATTCAGACAGGTAAGCACAAGATAATTAAATGTGGCTCATGACCTTTCTTGGAGACAACAGATGCAATACAGATAATGAAGTATAGCAACTAAATTAAAGTATAGCAACTAAATTAGAAAGTTTAAAGGAAACACAAAAACATACATACCATATTCACTTTCTCCATGTTATATAATTTAACAATGTAGAAAATGTAATTTCGGACTGGAGAGATAGCTCAGTGGTTAAAAGCACTGGCTGCTCTTCCAGAGGTCCTGAGTTCAATTCCCAGCAACCACATGATGGCTCACAACCATCTGTAATGAGATCTGGTGCCCTCTTCTGGCCTGTAGGCATACATGCATGTAGAACACTATACATAATAAATCAATTTAAAAAATAAAAAAATCTAGATTTTTTAGTGTTAAACCACACTACTTTTTTTATATCTGGCTTTACAATTAGCTTATATATACTTCAATCTGCTCTATTTAGATATGATAAAAAGCATACTATGATCTCACTGTTACATAAAATATTTAAGTTATAGGATACACATTTCAAAGTTCTGTAAAACATTATCAAGAAAAAAATTCTAGATTTTAAGTGAAGTATCAGTTTTCAGTAGTTCTATCTCAATCTGTTTTTCCCTTCCAAAGATAAGTTTTGGTTTAGAGTACATATTGCCCATATATTTTCATACATGCATACCTTTGGAGAAGCTATGCAATATATTCTGTGTATTTAAAAATATTTTAAAATCGCCGGGTGGTGGTGGCACATGCCTTTAATCCCAGCACTTGTGAAGCAGAGGCAGGCCAATCTCTGTGAGTTTGAGGCCAGCCTGGTCTACAAAGAGAAATCCTGTCTTGAAAGACAAAAAAAGAAAGAGAGAAAGAACAAAAAAGTTGAATTCTTTCCAGGTCAATGTATATTAACCTACTTTCAATGTATATTAACCTACTTTCAATGTATATTAACCCCTTTCATTGTCTATTTATCACATTAGTGCATGCACATTCCTATGATTCAGCCTTTACCAAAGTATCACAGTGAAATGGTTTAGTTTCTAGATTCCTTGTTAACGAAGTGCTTTATTCCACTGATTACTATAGGGAGATCCTCTGTTCATGTTTACAATCAGGATGTTGTGTTAGAATTATCTACTTCCATCCCACAACCATGTGTTTTGTCTGTATTTTTTAGTGTGCCTTTTCCCCTTACTATTATGCAAAATGTTCTTTATATAACCTATTTTTTCTAATTGTTTTGCTTTTTCCTATTAGACATTCTTTTAAAGATAATTATAAATATCTCTCTTGTATACTTGATACAAATGTATACCAGTATCTATGACTAAATGTTCAAAATATACACACAGAGGTTGTCTGACATAAATGAAAAATTATGATATAAATAAGTAGTTAAAAAATAAATGTAGTTAACTACCTTCTCTTGTTGCAGAAGTGACTCAATTTGCATTTCTTTTTGTTGCAGTTTTTCATATTCTTGTTTTTCTAGAACAAGCTTCTCTGTTACAATCTGTATCTCAGCACTGTGACTTTCAGCCCTTTCTCTGTCCTTGTTGACAAGATCGTCTATAAAAGGAAAGCACGAGACGTTCCAGAACTAAATACTAATGTTAAGGGGCTCCATTCACCTAGTATTTCACCCCACTGCTTTAGCACACTATACAGAGCAAGTGTTTCCAAAGACAGGGTAAGAGTACAGTCATTACCTTATTATATATGCTACACAAATATGTTAGCTTTGAGTTTGCACTAATTACAAACTAACACTAACCAGGGTAGATGTTTGCACTAACACTACCCAGGGTAGAAGTCATCACCTAATATATAAATCTTTTTATTTCCAATCTAAGAATATAATGTGTTGAAATAAAAACAAACATTATAGCACAAAAAACTTCCCAAATAGCACATGGACTTTCTGGTCTTCACTTAATGGAAAATGTTGTTGCCATTAAGGGGTATATTTCTTACAGACAGTACCTAAGCCATATTGAAGTAAAATAACATAAACAGCACAGTACCTCTTTCCTTTTCAAGCAGCTGACATTTAACAGTCAGGTCTTCTATTTGCTTGGAAAATGTGAGGGTTTCCTCAAGAGATAGCTGAAGACTTGAAATCTCACGATCCTTCTCTTTCAAATCTTCTTCTAACTGGGCAATATCAACTTTGTATTTTTCTACTTGATCAGATGCACAACTGCATGAAAAAGTATTTTGAAGAGAATATCTCTTTAGGTACTGGAAAAACATGTTCACCAAAATAAGGTGCAGTTGTTTTGTATGAGCAAAAGAATTTTGTTGCTGAATCCAGGGCTTCCCAAATGCCAGCCAAGTGCTTTACCAACCAAGTTATATCCCCAGCCAGTAAGGTCCATTTTATTTATTAACTTTTCATTTCGATTACTTATTTATTCAATGTGTGTAAGTGTTTTATCTGCCTGTGTACCTCATGGTGTACAATACCAGCAGAGGCCATCACATAAGATTCCCCTAGGGGTGGAAGTTACATATGGTTATGAGCCACCATGTGAGAGCTGGGAATTGAATCTGGGCCTTCTGGAAGAGCGGCCAGTGCTGCTGAACAACCTCTCCAGCCTGGAAGTTAAGTTTAAAACTATTATTTACATTACCTAATTTCTTCAATGTATTCTAAGAGTTTTTCTGTTTCAGATTTTTCATCAATCTGTTCTTTCTCCAGGGAAACACTGAAAAAAAAAAAGAAGTAAATACATATGGTTCATTTATTTAATAACCATGCTAGATACTAAATACTGTTATGTCAGATAAGGTAACTCCAGACGATAAATTCTTACCTGTAAGATTTTTCAGGTTAATAACTTAGATTAACACAGGTGACTAGATTTTTATTTACATGAAAAAGCATTCCAAACATGCTGACAAAAGAACCACAGTATAAATTAGAACCTAGTTTTTGTACCAATCCAAATCACATTCTGTGTCCTAAGAGGATTCCATCCCAAGCTGTACAGTATTTGATTACTTATATGATTGCCAGGTCATATGGTGCAGGCCTATAAATCCTAGCTGTCTGGGAGGCTGAGGCAGGAGGATCTGGAAAGTCCTTCTGTGTATGTCTTGTGTTTCCACAGAAAATGTAAAGCTATGGATTCCTTCCAGACTAAAATGGTTTGATGAAGCAACACCCCCTAAAACAATGGCCCAGATGATCCAACATCTAAAACAGCTGAGAGGATACAGCCTTACAGACTACAAAAACAAGACCTGGCCAGGTTTCTATGTTTTGTCATGATCCCCATGGTATGGACGGCACCCCCAACAAGCAGGAAGCAGTTTGGAATGAACAAATCCCCAAATATTGTTTATAAATTTTGTTTTCATTTAAATGGGGTTGGCTATAAATGGTTAATGATCACAACCGATCTCTTTTTAAAGGTAAAAGGGGATTATGACATAGAAATTAATACCTTGTCTTTGAATGGATTTTCATTTATTGATACAAATTTAAGATCAATTTTGTTATATGTATACGTATCCTCTTGTTTCGGTATTTTGTTTGTATAGCGCATTTAAAAATGTAATGTATAATTAAGTACAGCCTATCGATAGTTACCTATAATAGTCAAAACTTATAGTTAGTTAGGTTTTCAAGATATACAGAGATATATTTGAAATGGATAGTCTTCAAACCTTTCAAAGACCTACAGAATATGGCATTTAAAATGGTTTAGGGTTTTTCTCAACAATGAGACAACTGCTCCTGACAATACCAACTGTGTCAGAAGGGAAAATAGACATTGAAGAAACTTGTTATAGAGTTTTCTTCCAATATGGCAAGATTAGCCATTTGGGCAAGAAACTGCTCTTGTCTAGATTGTTTGACTTTATGCTGTTATACATAAAATAGACATACAGGATCCACAGGAAAGTGACTGCTAAAACAAGATTGTCTCCGCCAATTCTAGAGTTTATATATTATCCTTCTTTGATGGAGTTGAAGACAGATAGTCAAGTTACATATAAGACTTTAGACTAACAATGATAGGATACGTGATAGAATATTTTCTTTAAATCTTGCTACAAGTTAGTGGACTAAATATTGTAACTATAGTTCTTACTTGATAAATGTTTTCTTATATATAATCTGACTATGTTAAAGTTAAAACCTTTCTTTTTATTTAGACAGAAAAGAGGAGATAATGAGGCTAGTCCTTCTGTGCATGTCTCTCATATTGGTTAACACTGTAGGCCAATAGGGAAGTAAGATAGGCGGGACTAGAAAAGGAGGATTCTGGGAAATGTAGTAGGTGGTCACCACATAATACCAGGAGAAAGAATTCATGACTCTGGCGTTCTCCATAAGACCTTGAGAAATATATATACTACTAGTTATGGGTTAATACTCAAGACAGAGTTAGCTAATAAGAAGATCTAGCTAGACATTGGCCAACAATATTGTAACTAATAGAGTTATTTTGAGGGCTAAAGGGGTGATGGGACCCAGACAGGAATCCCGTAATAGGACTCTAAAGACTTCTTGGGCTACATGAGACACAGGACCTTGTTTCAAACAGAACAACAAAGACAACTGACAAATTAGCATATGGCACCATTAGAAAGGCTGAGATAGGTCAGGCGGTGGTGGAACACACCTTTAATCCCAGCGCTTTCGAGGCAGAGGCAGGTAGAACTCTGTGAGTTCGAGACCAGTCTGGTCTACAAGAGCTAGTTCCAAGACAGGCTTCAAAGCTACACAGGGAAACCCTGTCTCACAAAACAAAACAAAAAACAAAATACAAAAAAAAAAAAAAAAAAAAAGAAGAAGAAAGGCTGAAATAGACCAGCAATATCCAACACTATGAATACAGAACAACTCCAAAGACCACACTTGGCTGCAGAGTTATAAAGCAGCACAGCTCTCTGTGCATATGTTGTATGTACATGTGAGTCTGTGTATGGTATGTGATGTGTGTGAGATATGTTTACATATGCAGGTACACACAACGATGTGAGTGTGGAGGCTGAAACTTAACATCAGGTGGTCTCCTCTGTTACACTTGACCTTATTTTCAGAGACAGGGTCTCTCAATGTGGAGCTCATAGTTTCAGAAGACTGACTCACAGGCAGTTAGCTCCTGGCTGTCTCTACTCACCAGTGTTGAAACTAGACACAGCCCCAGGCCCAACATTTTAGGTGGGTACCAGGGATTTTGTGAGTACTCAGGTCCTCTGTTTTGTGCAGCAGTTATTTTGTTCATTGAGCTATCTTCTCCTAGCCCTTAACTCTGAGCTTGAAAAGGTGCTTAATATGCATTATTCTAGTCTGAGATTCCCACTCCTATATGCTTACTAAAGAGATATAAAAACACATTTATGAAGACATACAGCATGTTCATAGATGCCTTATCCAATAGTTAAAAACTAAAAACAGCTCAAGTAATCAAGAACAGTAATAAATTGGAAAATAGTCATATAGTAAAATTAAACTAAGCAATGAAAATGAAAAAATTACAATACACATGACAGTATATACGAATTATGATGAACAAATCTTCTACTTTAAGTAGTGATAAACTTTCTCTAAAGACCAATTTATAAAAGACAGAAAACAATATGGGAGATGGGGAACATTACAAGATTAGAGAGATAGCATTCCAAGGGGTGGAAATGTTTTCAGTTTGGTTAATGTTTCCACAAGTGTATATGGCTATGAAGTTGTTGAAATGAAAAATTATGATCTCTACATTATAGTATGGTAGTTATAGCTTAGTAATATTTTTGAAAAGTTATAATTAGACATTAATTCTAACTTCCTATACCTGTGTTTCAATTTTGGTTAGACAACTACCTCAATACAATGATGCTAGAAGAAAGATGGCAAGATCTTCCTGTTCATCAAAACTGAAGATGCACAAAAGCAAGCTGGGCATTGCTGGCACACGCCTTTAATCCCAGCACTCGGGAGGCAGAGGCAGGCAGATCTCTGTGAGGCCAGCCTGGTCTCTAGAGTGAGTGCCAGGATAGGCTCCAAAGCTACACAGAGAAATTCTGTCTCGAAACACACACACACACACACACACACACACACACACACACACACACAAAAAAAAAAAAACAAAACAAAAAAATGCACAAAAGCAATCGAAGGGAATAACATTTGTAATGTTAGAGAATGATTATGATTTAACTGTCACTTAAGAGGTTAAGGAAGAGAGCTGGAGAGATGGCTCAGAGGTTAAAAGTATTGGTTGCTCTCCCAGAGGTCCTGAGTTCAATTCCCAGAAACCACATGGTGGCTCACAACCATCTATAATGAGATCTGGTGCCCTCTTCTGGCCTGCAGGGATAAATGGAGGCAGAACATTGTATTCATAATAATAAATAAATATTTAAAATAAAACAAAAAAAGGAAAAGCCAGGAGGTGGTGGCATACGTCTTTAATCCCAGCACTCAGGAGGCAGAGGCAGGCAGATCTCTGAGTTCAAAGCCAGCTTGGTCTACAAAATAACTTCCAGGATAGCCAAGGCTACACAGAGAAACCTTGTCTCAAAACTGTTTCCACCCCCCAAAAGTTTAAAGAAGGCAATGAAGAAAGTGTTGAGGAAACAGTAGTATCAAATACAGCTTTCAGAGAAAGGCAAAAAAAAAAAAAAAAAAAACTGTTTAACATCCTACTATAGCATTAAATTAATAAAAGGAAACAATAAAAGAGCAGAAATAAACAAAATGGAGCTGAAGAAAGCTTAACTCTGTAGGCATGCTTGATTTTGACCTAATGCTCTTGCCTCCACCTCAAAAATGCTGCATTTTTCATTGACCCCTTCCAATGTTTTTGTTTTGCTTTAAACTTTCCAAGGACACAGCCCCAGAGTCCTACTTTCTCTAGCCCTACCCAACCTCCTCAAGTTTCCACAGCCTCCAGATAGCATGACTAACTGGGATCCAGTTCAAAATATGAGCTTGTGTACAACCATGTGTTGTTCAAACCACAACAGAGGTGATCATTTTCTATGATAAAAATTATAAAATGATGATATAAAAATTTAAAGGCTTTAAGTAATTCTTCATATTTACAGATGGGAAGAATTAATATTATTATCATGTAAAGTAACCCACAGATTCAGTGCAACCTCTATCAAGATAGCAAAGACATTCTTCACAAACAAAGAAATAAATCTACAATTTGTATGAAAATGTAAGACCATACAATCAAGACACTTTGAGCAAAAGCAGCAATGCAAGAGTGATTATTACATGGAACTGGAGAGATGGCTCAGCAGTTAAGAGCACTGGCTGCCCTTCCAAAGGTCCTGAGTTCAATTCCCAGAGTCTACATGTTGGATCACAACCACCATCTGTAAACACAGTTGCTGGGGATCCAATTTCCTCTCTTGATCCATATACCAGGCATGCATGTAGTGCAAATACATACATACAGGCAGAGTACTCAAACACATAAAGATAAATAAATAAACTTTGAAAATGGAAAACAGAATATAGGTTTTTCATAAAAGAAAACAAAGCTGAAAATAAACTAGCATAAGATCAACAATCATATTTATGGAAACAAAATCGCCATGTGCAAGTAATGGCTACATTCCCATGCTAGCCTCAGCAGTATTCACACAGCCATGACAGAGAAGCCATGGACACCTATTCAAGAGATGAATGGATCCAAAGACATACTATAGAAAAGTACTTAAGCATGTAAAGAAAGGAAAATCCTTTCATTTGTTACATCATCATGGATGGAACTAGAGTTCATTATGCCAAGTGGAACAAGCGAGGCACAGAGACAAATAGCACATGTTTTACAAAATAGTGGACTTATGAATTGATTATCGTAGAAGTGTAGGGTAGAACACAGTTACTGAAACTTGGAAAAAAAAGGGAAAGGCCAGCATGGCAATGGTTGGTCAAGAGGAATGTTTGGTCAGTGAGTTCTAATACAGAGAGGAGGAAGAAGTTGGTATGCTACAGTAAGATGACTACAGATTGAGTTGGGTATGACTCAAAAAAAACTAGGATTTTTCACTTTAAGGAAATGAGATTCTTATATTTAATTTGATTTCCTCATTAAACAATGTATGTTTACATTAAAACACTACAGAACTCCATTAATATGAATAGCTTGATAAAACAGTTAAGGAAAAAAGTTAAGGAATCATCACACTTAACAATCTTTTTCCTTTTTACCACTTACAGTTTTCCCTCTAGTTGGACTATTTTCCCCTGTGACTCTACAAGGTCCCTCTGAGTGGCCTGCAGCTTCAGCTCCATGCCTTCATGTTTAGCCAGCATACTCTGCACAACAGAGATAACTACTTTAGGAAATGAGAAGTTCTTGGGTCCCCAGAGTCAAGAGACAGTAGACACACCAAAGGCAGTACTCACCCTCATCTTTGCTTCTCTTTTGTTTCTAAGTTTCATCAGCTCCAGGCTTAGAGTTCTCATGCTCTTTTGGTGACCATCTTCAGAAAACTACAACAAACATAAAAATCCAGAAATATTTTCTGCCAAGCCATATGCGTAGTTACTTAAGTCTGGGTATGGTATCAGATACCTTCAATCTCAGCACTTGATAGAGGCAAGATGATCAAGAGTTCAAGGTCACCTTGGGCTTCATAAGGCCTTGTCTCAAAAAAAATTACTTATAAGTAATACTGATTAATATGCCTGTCAATGGAGCTATTAATTGTGTGCAATGTACTTTGGCAGAGAAAACAGCTTTGACCACAGCAAGTACTGACTGTATGCATGAGGAAAGTTGAGAACCATCGACTTAGACTGTTTCAAAAGTAAACCAGGAAATCAAGGAGAAAACAGAATTAGCATACAGGATGTGGGGTCTAGTCCAGGCCATCCAGTTCAGAATCTCCCTTGGGCTCTACTACATATTTTACTCCTTATATAAAGAGCAGAGCCTGTCACAGGCCCTGAATAAATGATAAATTCAATTGAACAGTGACTTGCCTCTTCCATCTATTTCTGCCAGTGGTTACTACATTCCTTAGGATCTATTAGTATATTATTTACTTATAAACACAATTTATGTGTTGAGTAGATTCATTCCATTAATTATTTCTAAGCCCTATAATAAAAAAATAGGTAAAAACAATCCTACAGAAGTAGGCTAATATTTAAAGTAGTTAATTTAATAGTCCCAGCAGGAATAATGGTTTACAGAAGTCCACTACATTCTATTCAAAACCTTACTTGCCTTCTTGACATAGAAGAGTACTTAACATGTCAAACCACCATTCTAGTTTGTGTGACTGGGACCAGTGAAATCAAGAACTCCTACACCTATAGTGTAAGTGAATAAACAGCCTCAGCTCCATTTGTAACTTGCTAACTTGAATGTGAAGGTAAACACCATTCAATTTTGATGATATCATGAGGTTCAACTACCTTAGACTTTAGTAGTTCATTGGCTCTGGATAGTTCAATAAGCCTTTTTTCCAGTGAAGCATTACTTGCAGAAAGAGATGTTTTCTCTCTGACTGCTACATTTAGTTTTGCTTCTGTCTTCTCCAACTCAGATTCCATATCCTGGATCCGTTTGTCCTGAGCACCTCTCTCCTGCAAAAGAACACGAATCTGGAAGAAAACGAGAGGATAAATACATGATTGATCCTATTGGTACCAGAAGCCTCAAACCTTCTAGGAAACTTACGACTTGATATGGTGCTCAGACATTCTTATTTTACTTGCTATTTCAATAAGTATGTTTACCTTATGATGCACTTTAAAGATACGCATTATAAATACAGAATGATTAGATTAGTATTTTTTTTTTTTTTTTTTTTTTTTTTTTTTGGTTTTTCGAGACAGGGTTTCTCTGTGGCTTTGGAGCCTGTCCCGGAACTCGTTCTGTGGACCAGGCTGGCCTCGAACTCACAGAGATCTGCCTGCCTCTGCCTCCCAAGTACTGGGATTAAAGGTGTGCACCACCAAGACCTGGCTATAATTAGTATTTGAAAGGCAGAAGCAGGTAATTTCTGTGATTTTCAGGCCAGGCAGGTCTACGTAGTGAGTTCCAGACCAATTAGAGCTACATACTAAGATCCTGTCTCAAACACATACACACACAACAAATCCACCAACAAAACACAATGATTTTTAATTGCCACAAACTTACAAGAATAAGATAGCTGGCTATTGCCAGGCAGTGGTGGTGCAGGCCTTTAATCCCAGCACTGGGAAAGCAGAGGCAGGTGGATCTCTGTGAGTTCAAGGCCAGCCTGGTCTACAAAGCAAGTTCCAGGACAGACCCCAAAGCTACCCAGAGAAACCCTGTCTCAAAAAATCCAAACAAAAAAAAGAAAAAACAACAACAAATTCGAGCTATTTAGTCACTTAAATGTTGTTCAGAATTTTTGTTTTCTCTGGTGCTAATTATACAAATTTAAATTGTAGTTTGAAGTGTTATATGTTTCTTATTTCAAGAAAGCAGAGACCTCAGTAGAATCTAACAGGAAACATGGAGCCATATGATTTTCTGTCTAGACTTAAACAAAAAAAAAGCAAAACAAAGAAGCTAGTATTTGTCAATAGTAAGCAGAAACAAAGAAGCAGTACATTGAAAATGTTTGGGGAGGGCTAGGGAAACAAATTAGTAGGTAAAGGGCTAGCCACTCAAGCATGAGGGTTGGAGTTTGGAGCCCAAGATCCATGCAGATGACAGTTGTGGCCCAGGGTTTCAAGTAGAAACAGATATCTGGAACGAGCTAGCTGAGCAGACTAACTGAAATGGCAAGATCAGGTTCTGTGAAACTCTGCCTCAACACTGAAGGTTGAGAGCAACCTAAGACAGCACTGGCTACCATATCTATGCACAGGTGAACAAACACACATATACGTATGTATACCACACACCTATGCAAAAATAGAAAAAAGTATGGGTAAAAATTTGCCAACCCAAAATCAGATGCAAATAATCTTGGCAGTGCCACTCACTCATCAGCAATGTCACGACCTCAGTTATTACTTGTGTATCAATCACCACATCCTCATTGCCATGGATTCTCAATAAAGACAGTCAGTATTAAATTAATGAGAGACCAGTGACTAAGCTACACAAATGCCATGTTTACCTCACTGCAGAACTGCTCAAATTGCTATAGTATCTTGGTCTGCAAATCTATGCAATTCTTTCTATTACAGAGCATTTATTCCTCAATAAGCTAAAAGTATGGCTTACCTCTTTTTCTAATCTCTTCAAATCTTTATCATTCTTCTGAGGCTCCTTCTGTTTAAAAGTCAAAAACAATTATGAACTTACATGCGGCAAATATCACAGTCCACTCTGATATTTAATTATTTATTTTGGGTCCTTTTCCAAATTAATAAAGAATTCACGTGTGTGGGTATTTTGCCTGAATATATGTGTTCAGACCATGTACATGCCTGGTGCCTACAGAGGTCAGAAAGGGGTACTGAATCCCTTGAAACTGGAGTTATATATACTGTTGTGAATAGCCAAGTGGGTACTAGGAATTGAACCAAAGTCCCCTGAAAGAGCAGCCACTGAGCCACTTCTCTATCCCCTAATTCTTAGTCTTTTGAGTTAACAATTCACTATGTAATATACCTTGGCCTTGAATCAAAAGGCTTCCTAATGGCCAATCTTATGGAGGTTGTCTCCTTTCAGATAACTCTAAATTTTACCAAGATGCATAAAAACAAGTGAGCTGGGGGTGAGGGGAGTGTCCTCCACCCCAGTTTTAAAAACAAAACATAGTTTTTCATTAGCACTTGTCACATTTCAAGTACTCAGTAGCCATATATGTTATTCACTTCCACAATGGATGGCACAGCCCTATTTTACAGACTAAGAGACCTTAGTAACTGCTAAATAAATCAACAGTGTATCAGTAATTTGTACAACTCCTAAACAAAGTGACATTCTTAGGAACTAATGAAAAACAGTAGGGTCTTGCTTAAACAATATTATAAAGCTCTTAGGAGTTTATTTAGGTTTTTTTGTTTTTTGAGACTTTCTGAGACAGGGTCTCAGGTAATACTGGCTAGCCCTAAACTCTCTGTGTTGCCAATGTTGGTCTTGAATTCTTGAACTCCTAATCCTCCTGATTCTGCTACTCAGTGCTGGTATGCTACATAGCCATTAGGAAGAATTTAATCTACTGTTCAACAATTTGAGTAACAACCCCCTTTTGGTCACTGAAATTTTCATTTTTCCTCTTTTCTTTACCTATATTTATCCTTCCCACAAACAGGCAGACAAACAAACAACAAACAAACAACAAATAAATAAAATAAACTGAGATGATGGAAACAAATCAAAGCATGACATATTTGTAAAGGCTTAAAAAGTAATTACCAGATTTATCTCTATACAGAAATGCCTTTGTAATAATGAGCTAGGAGCCCATTCAAAGTGACTTACTAATAAATCAGGCAGAGGTATAAAACCTGCTAGAGTTCTGCTAATACTTACTTTAATGATAGGTATAAAAAGATTTACTCTTATTTAGATATATATCCATGTGTATATGCATGTGACCGTGAGTGCCCTAGGAGGCCTGAGAAGTTATCAGATCCCCCGTAACTCCAGTTCCAGGGGTGGGGACCTGAACTCTGGTCCTCTGAAGAGCAGTACGTGTTCCTATTGAGCTAACTCTCTATGTAAGCCCCAACTTACATAAATTTGATTTACACACTTAGCCATTTTAATCAAATACAGTACCTTGGAAGTATGTAATCAATGACATAAGGAATATATCAATAGTCTTATAAATGTTTCTCACCTTTGACACCAAAGTCTTTGCTTTTTTAGATGATGCAAGCAAGGTAGTATCTTTGTCAACACTAAGATTTTGTTGAGATTCTGGAAAAAATAAATTAATATGACCATGGTTGATATTTGCATGTTTTAACCACATAAATAAAATTTTCAAACTTCTCATTACAGATAGTACTTGAAGCAAGTTAAGCTTTTTCCTTTGGGTTTTAAATTTCAAATAATTACTTGCACAATTATTTGTTATAGACTCAAAACATTCCTTTAAAAAGATTTATTTTTAAAAAATAGTATGTCCATGTCTGTGTGGGAGTATGTGTACTTGAGTGCTTGAAGGCAACTGAGCAGTATGTATTTTTCACCACTGAGCTAACTCTCCAACTCTTCTTGGCAGTCCCAATTATTCTGACAGAAAGGAAAAGCAATCATCAAAAGGGAAACTACCTATCTGCAAATATTTTACATAATTTCCCTTGTTACATATAGTATAACTATAAAAAAATCATTATATACTCGATTCTTTCATAAATATGTCAAATAATGATATTTAATTTTACTTCTGGCTTTGAAACTCTAGAAGTGCAAAAGTATCTTAAAATTTCAATACTATTGCTTATGTCAGGCTATAGGCTGTATAATCATTGTTTAAGGAGTCATTACCTTTTTGGTTTTTAAATCTTTGTGATTTCTGAAAAGACACTGGTCCTTTAGACACTTCGGAAGTTTTAACATCATAAGCACCTGGAGATGGAGCACAACCTACAGAAAACACAAAATAGCAATGTATCACTTAATGTTATTATTTTGTTACTATTAGCATATTAGCAATACCTATAAGTATCTATGATCTTAAGTTAAACACACAGGAAGAGGGAATCTCAATGGAGGAACTAATTTCATCAGAAGTTCCTGTGGGTATTCTACCCCTGGACAAGTGGTCCTGGGCTGTGTAACAGAGCATGCCATGGAAAGCAAGCCAATAAGCAGAATGCCTCCGTTTGTGCTTTTCCTGCCTTGGTTTACCTTAAGGATAGATTGTAACCTGGAAGCCAAATAAACCCCTCCCACTCTGCTCCCCCCCCCCAAACAAATACTAACTGGCTGAGTGTGTTTTCAGTCATTGTCCATGAATTAATATAAATTGTTCCAGAAAACTTGTATTTCCCACGATATTCCAATATACTATGATGCTTTTGCTTCATAGTCTTTCTTCAGCATTCTACTGTGGAACTCAGGCTCACCCAGAAGTCACAATATACTCTAGGCTCATCCTGAATCCATGAGCCTCTTACTTTAGCTTCCAGGGTGCTTAGATCACATGTAGCATGATGCCTAGCTTCAGTGTACCTTCCTTTATCTAGCAGTTTGTCCTCTTTGAAAGGATGGGCCAGGTGATAGACCCGGCTGCTTGCCAAATCCAAGGCAGTATGAATCCAGCTTTTCCATAGAAGTATCTCTTAGAAGAAGAGAGCAAAGAAGAATAGCCATATTTTCCGTATTTGGAGTGAAAACCAGTAGTATCCATTAGAGCCTGTCAGTGCAGTAAAGCCAAGCTTCGTGAGAGACACTTTCTCCCATTTCGGACTTCATAATTTTATCATTTTATAAATACAATAAACTGTAGGCTTTATAGAAACAGAGTTCAGGGCTTTCTTATGCTTGAACAATGAAAATCTGCCAAGTTACAACACAGCTGCCACTAAAGTGGACGACTATGTCGGAAGAGAATTTTAAATGTATCCATTTCATCTCTTTGATGTCCACTTTATTTTGGTCCCACATGTGTCTGAATCTCTTAACATAAAAATCTGTTCAGCTCCAAGCAGGCTTATCATAGCAGGAGATATGTACTCTTAGAAATGTGCTTGCTTATAATTAATATATATGTATTTCACTAACTCTCAAGAATTTCAAATAATCCCTTTTATCCATTATGAACTTCAAGTATTTAGAGATAACTATCTCATTATCTTGGACTTTTTCTCCTTCATATTAAATGTCTATTATTCCATCAGCTTTTCTTATGAGGCAGACAGTTGACTCCTTGTGTGTCTCAATTTTTTTTTTTTAGAACTCTAATCTGTTATCATTCTAGTTAAAATAAAATATCATTCTAGTTAAAATTCTAAAAAATTAGGACTATGAGACCATTATTAGAAAAGTCAGAGACCAGGCATTGGTGGTGTACACCTTTAATCCCAACACTTGGGAGGCAGAGGCAGGAGAATCTCTGAGTTCCAGGACAGCCTGTCTACAGAGTGAGTTCCAGGACAGTCAGAGCTGTTACACAGAGAGACCCTGTCTCAAAAACAAAAACAAACAACAACAACAAAATAAAAACAAATAAGAAAAGTCAGAGACAGTTGGGTGTTGGTGGCGCATGCCTTTAATCCCAGCATTCTGCAGGCAGAGGCAGGCGGATCTCTTTGAGTTCAAGGCCAGCCTGGTCTCCAGAGCGAGTGCCAGGATAGGCTCCAAAGCTACACAGAGAATCCCTGTCTTGAAAAAAACCAAAAAAAAAAACCAAGAAAAAAAAAAAAAGTCAGAGACAACAGATGATTTCCATGAAGTTAACCTTCTCTGCTGTTAAGGGTACAATTCATCTTTAAGCACAAAGTGGCTCCAATTGCTGGTTTGATTATTATTTTTCTTTCATGTTTTTCTTACCCATGTTGGCATCTTCTAACTTAAAACAATCAAATCAGCTAATGAAATAATGTGTTTCTGTATGGGGTTTTTAATACATTAAATAAAGCCTTGAAGCTTTTCAACTTCTGTATTTTCTAGTTAGCCATTTAGAATTCATAGGCCAATTCCAATTTTTTTTTCCCAGCCAATTCTCATTTACCTTCCAGATCTCAGTCGGGATATTGTTTCTAGCTTTTGCACAGTCCCAAAATCAGACTAGAAAAATCCTCATAGCATCTTCTATCTTTTGTACCAAAGAACTTCCCAGGCTTTCATAAGGATTTATTTACTTCATCTCCACATTAGACAAAACTGCTTGCAGGGAGCAGATCCATCAGGTCTACTGCTCTAGTATTTAAGCTTGTGGTGTGTTGAGAGGTATGAAAAACAAACTTGTTTGGGGTGTGGGATGAGGATTCAAACTCAGCTCTGTGTGACAAGCTACAGAAAACACTGTACCAGACGGTCTTTCTATGCAGCTCAGGCCACTAGGCCTGGAAACATCTATTTCTTAATGCTGAAAACATAAAAAATTCCTTTATCCTAACTTTTTGGACACTACCATCATCTACTGTCATTTACGGTGCCATCAGCACACCAAGTTCCAGTGTTCAGTCACTAAAACACTAAATATTACTTTAGGATTGTTTATAGAGAATGGAATTCTGGAGCAGCTGTTATTTCTTAACCCGAATGCAATGTCAAAACAAGAAAGAGAAATTCTAACGAAAGTAACATTTTTTTCTTCTTCAAGTACGAAAGGCCTGCCATTTCTAAACCCCTTCAACCAGCTATTAGCCTCACCATGGCGTTGACAGCTTGTTGGTAGACTTTCGCGTTTGAAGGCTCGATTTTACTCGGAGCCACATCCCTACACAGCACCCGCCAAGTGTTTACTGCATGTATTTTGAACAACAACAACAAAAAAAAACAAATGCCATCCCAACCCTAACCTGGGGTCCCGCCGACTGAGATAGGAGGGGCGAGGTCCCCTTCCCACCCTGCTCCGGCACCCGTACGCACCCGAAGGGTCATTGAATCTTTTCAGGGGCGCCTTAGGAAAAGACATTGTGTGTGACCACTGGATTGACGACGGCCACCGAACGCCTCAGCAACTGTCTGCTTGCTCGCCTGAATTCAAATTTACCCCACCGTCCCCGCCTCAGCGAATCAGAAGGCCTAAACCTAGCTGACGAATCCTGAATGGGCCAAGGAGCATGCGCGCTAGATTTGTACCACCGTCCAATCGGGAGGCCTGTAAGTTTAAGCTGATAGCCAATGAGAGACTGTTCCTGTTCGCCGCCGCTACGGCTCTATCCAGTGACATCTGGATTTGCTCAAGTGGACTCAGTTCGCGCAAGCGCATTTCGCAGGCGGCCCGTAGGAGAGTCCGTATTTCGGCGTCATACAGGATTAAAGGTCGCGAGCGCCTCTCTCCTTTGTTCCGGCGTCACCGTTCTTAGGAACATCCTAAGATGTTGACTTCGGTTCTTCCACACCAGGTCTCGCGAGTGTCCTAAATGGGCCCTGAAAGGGAAAGAGTTGCACGCTCGGCCGCTCCACCTTGGACTTTTGCGCATGTGCAGTGACCCCAAAGCGCCGAGGGCGAACTCTTGAGTCGCATCCCGCGTGTGCCGTGCTCTCTCTCTCTCTCTCTCTCTGAGCCTGGTCCGTGCGTGGCATCTGGAGAATGTCCGCCCCGTTTGAGGAACGTAGTGGGGTGGTTCCGTGCGGGACGCCATGGGGCCAGTGGTACCAGACCCTGGAGGAGGTGTTCATTGAAGTCCAGGTGCCCCCGGGCACACGCGCGCAGGACATCCAGTGCGACCTGCAGAGCCGGCATGTGGCTCTAGCCGTGGGTGGCCGCGAGATCCTCAAGGTAGCAAGCCAGGGCTTGTCCCCAGTTCCTTCTTTTGGCCTCCCCGCACCCCGAGTCCTAAAAATGCACGGTCTGAGAGGGATGACTGCTGGGTGGAAAGGTCAGTTCCTGGCTGGCGGAAAGAAAGCAGTAAACTGATCTGGCGAGGGGTCCCATCGTAGCACCCACTCCCAGATCAGACCTAGCGTGGACGTTAATATAAAGATTTCGTTTACTTCTTTTTCTAACACTGGTATGTGCTGCTTTAATTCCCCTGGGGTTCCTCTGCTGACAGAAGACTAACTAGATCAAAAGTACAGATGCATCTTCTGGGCACTGATCTGAGTCTCAGAGACTTTAGGCAGAAGGTTTGTGAATTCTTCATGATGTGTAGGCAAATACAGAAATAACAAACAGGGTTTGGGTAACAGATGAAGGTGATGTCAGATTGGCTTTCTAAATTACAAGTTTCTTGCACGTAGATGGTCATTAAGATAATGAAGAGGTGTGTGAAGAAAATAGTGCCTCTTTTATTTGATTCCACCAATATATTTTGAATCTGGCTATACCTTTTTTTGATCTTAAGAATTTTTAGAAGCCAGGCAGTGGTAGCACGCCTAGGCCCTTAATCCCAGCGCTCAAGAGGCAGAGGCAGCCAAATTTCTGAGAGTTCGAGGACAGTCTGGTCTACAAAGCAATTTCCAGGATAAGCAGGACTGTGTGCTTCATAGGAAAACCCCTGTCTGGGGGAAGAAAAAAATTTTTTTCACAACAGCCTGAGATTATATTTCGCCCCTCGGTTAGATGCCTAGCCTGTTGGATAGCCATGTAGTGTAGTGGTAAAAGGAGACATGGTACCGTGTTTTCTAACCTTGGGTAGGAGGAGATGAAAAGTTAGTCACAGCTAATTAAGACATCAGATCTGCAATATGTGATTAGATCTCCTTAAGAAATTGGCTTTTTCGCCGGGTGTTGGTGGTTCACGCCTTTAATTCCAGCACTCGGGAAACAGAGGCAGGTGGATCTCTGTGAGTTCGAGGCCAGCCTGGTCTCCAGAGCGAGTGCCAGGATAGGCTCCAAAGCTATACAGAGAAACCCTGTATAGGTTTTTTTTGTTTGGCTTTTTCTAGTGCCAGCTTTTCAAAAGAGATTAAACTAGCCTTTAATAACATTTTCTTTAAAAGATGGCATTTTAAAGGCAGGTATTGTGGCATAAGCCTTTAATCCCAGCGTTTAAGAGGCAGAGGCAGGTGGATTTCTTCGAATTTCAGGCCAGCAAGGTCTACATATTGAACTGCAGGTACATAAAGCAGTGTTTCTTAAACTTCTCAAATGCTGTGACCCTTTAATACAGGTCGTCACGTAGAGGTGACCCCCAACCATAAAATTGTTTTCTTTGCTACTTCTTAAAATATGGGTTTTTGTTGTTGTTGTTTGTTATTGTTACGAATCATAATATAAGTATCTGAAATGGGACACCCAGAGGGGTTGTGACCCACAGGTTGAGAACCCCCTGACTAGAGACTCTACCTTAAGAAAACCAAAAATAAAATAGAACATTTCTTCTAGTTTCAGCATAAGTCCCTGTCTTGTTTATTTTGATGAGTAAAGCATTTTATACATTAATTTCACATTTATTCTATCAGCTATGAGTAGTATGTCTTCATCTGTTTTGTTTAGAGTGTCCTGTGTTCTTCTGCATCCTAAAGATGTCAAATTTTGTAAACTGGAGTCCCTTTCACTCAATAGGAGGAAGTTCAAGGTTGAGCACCTACAATTAGGCTGAACTAGTCCAAGATGTGGCTTTGCTTGAAATGAGCCAAATCTTAATTATGGAGAATGTATAAAATTTAATGTTGTATCTTTAGTACCTTATATTTGTTTTCCAGGGAAAGTTGTTTGATTCTACAATTGCTGATGAAGGAACATGGACTTTGGGTAAGAACAATCTATTATGATTCATAAACTTTTAAAAATTAGATTGTGATGTTGTTTTTCCTTTGTTTTAAATCTTCTTGTGCTTATAACTGTGAAAGCCGGAGAAAAGTCTTGGGAACAATTATATATCAGAATTACCTAACAGTCTTTAGAATTTACAAGGATTGACTTTTCCATTGATTTCTCTGTAACTTGCTTCTTATTTTTTTCTTAGAGGATAGAAAAATGGTCCGTATTGTTCTGACAAAGACCAAGAGAGATGCTGCAAACTGTTGGACTTCCCTTCTAGAATCTGAATATGCAGCTGATCCCTGGGTGCAAGACCAAATGCAGAGAAAACTTACATTAGAGCGATTCCAGAAAGAAGTAAGTCAGATGCAGGCATGATTATATAGTTACATGATCCAAAATCACAGGTATTCCCTCATAATGTAGTGTGGAAAGTAGTTTTTTTTTTTTTTTTTTTTTTTTTTTTTAAAAGCTGGGTGGGTTTTAAAGTGAATGGCAAGAAATCAGCCTAGTATGTGGGTTTTAAATTTCACAAATATATTCATTGCTGTTACACTTAAAATTGCTGAGCATACATCAGTAATTCATGAATAATAAACCTAAAAAACTGGACCACTGTAGTGTATACAGCATAAAAAGGTGAGAGATCCCTTCATTGTTATTCCCCCACCTCATAACGTCTGCTCATTCTCAATAATTAGCCTTGTTGTCTGTTTAATTTTTAACAAAGGTGGAGGGTAATACCTTGCTTATTTTCATGGTGCTTTTTTTCTTTAATAGTATATCCCCAGTCTCTTCCCCTAATTGTGTATATGGCTAAAACTCATCCCTTCTGCTTGATTTCTCTCATTTGCATGTACAACAACTATTTATTTAGCTCTTTCCCTTTGATGCTGTTTTAATACCGTTGTTTTTCTCTATTTTATATATTTATATTTGTTTGTTTTTTGTTTTTTGAGACAGGGTTTCTCTGTGTTGCTTTGGAGCCTATCCTGGCACTCACTCTGTAGACCAGGCTGGTGTCGAACTCATAGAATGAGTGCCTCTGCCTCCAGAGTACTGGGACTAAAGGCATGAGCCACCAATGCCCAGCTGTTTTTCTCTATTTTAAATAAACCTGTTCCAAGATAAATATTTGGGAGAGGAATTACGTAACCACAGGACTTATAATTATTTAACCACTGGACTTTTAAAAGTTCAGTGGATAATTTCCATCTATATCTTGCTTATTTCCAAGTATATGTCTATGAGCTAGACTTCTTGTAAACTTGCAACTTGCATTTCCGTTTACTTATTGAACATCTCCATTTAGCTGTCAGACTACATGTCCAAAATGAACAAACTAATTTCACTCCCAAATATTGTTCAAGGGAGGTTGTGGCTCGGAGATTGCACAGTGGAGATGGCACTTGAGCTTCCATCATGAGGACCAGAGGCCTGCTGGATGAGCCCCAGAATCCATGCAAAAGCTGGGCAGGTGTGGTGGCCACCTTTGATCCAGCACTCCTGAGGCAGAGACAAAGGATCCCTAGAGCAAGCTGGCTGTCTAGACTACCTAGAATTTGGAGAGCAATTGAAGAAAACAATGATGTCAACTTTAGTCCCACACAGACTAGTAAACACACATGCCTTCCTGCCTACCAGACAGGTTATTGACAACTCTTAAGAAGTCTTCCACTTACATACACTTTTACCACTTTACACTGCCAGATCCACTAGTACTTGGTCTGGATTACTTCAGAAAATTTCTAATTAGCCTTGACTCTGCCCCAAGTAGTTATTTCAGAGTAGCCATTAAAGACATCTTTTGATAGTGCAAGTTAGATCAATGCGTTTTTCTTCTCAGAATATTCACAAGTTCTTCCTTTTCTTCATGGGATATTTTATCAGTTACTTCTTACCAACCCCTCCTTTCTTTTTTTGTTCTTTTCTTGTAATTTTGTTTTGTTGTTTTGAGACAGTGTTTCTCTCTAGGTCTGGCTGGCCCCGAACTGTTCAGGCTGGCCTTTAACAGAGATCTGCCTCCTAGGTATTGGGATTAAAAGTACCTGGCTCTCTGCTGATTCTAACTGGAATGTTTATTCTCCTGTAGCTTTAAGCTTATCACATTTTTTTTCCAGATTTTTTTAATTTGAATTCGAAACAAGATTGTTTTACATGACAATCCCAGTTCCCTTCTCCCTCCTCCCCTACCACCCCCCCCCAACTAAAATCTTACCTATCACATATCCTTTCTGCTCTCCCTGGATGGTGAGGGTTTCCATAGGGTGTCATCAGAGTCTATCGTATCCTTTGGGATAGGGCCTAGGCCCACCCCCGTGTGTCTTGGCTCAGGGAGTGTTCCTCTATGTGGAAAAGCTCATCACATTTTAACTATCCCATTTAAGTCTATATATAATTTTCTCTCTTAATTCTTTCTCCTGCCATAATTCCTGTTTATCTTTTTTTATAGCACTTAACAAGCTTTAACACACTAAGCCAGGGGTTGGCAAAATGTGGCCTGGGGAAATTCAGCCCCAGGTATGCAAGTAAAGTTTTACAGAGACATACCTTTGTTCATTTATTAGTATGTCATGGATAGCAGTTTCTTATAATGAAGTGTTTATGACAGAAGTCATGTAGTCTGCGTAGTCTAAAGTGATTATTGCCTGACTCTGTAGAGGCTGAGCTCTGTGTTCAGTATTTATGGTTTGTTATTTGTGTTTTCCTGCTACAGTATAAGCTCCTCTACAACAGAGGTCTTTACATTTGAAATCCACATGTGCTTAATGGCATTTTCCAAATAGTAGGGGCTCAATAAATGTCCATTAAACAAATGAAATTGCCTCCAGAAAAGTCTAAAGCTTGAAGCAGTACTTCATAATATTCAATGTGTATCTATATGGTAATATACATGTATTTATTAAAACTCTGCATGGCTTATAGTAAGCTTCAAATGGACGGAACTAGGGGAAAAAAACAAAAAAACAAAAACAAAACAAAAAAACATCCTGAGTGAAGTAATCCAGTCCCAGAAAGATACAGACATCGTATGTAATCACTTATAATTGGATACTAAACATAAAGTGGATACCTTGCTTAGCCTAGGCGTGGGTGAGGGTGGGGAGGCCTTGGTCCTGCTTCAGTGAGGTGATAGGACAGGCTTAGTTGACTTCCTAGGGGAGGCCTTACCCTCTCTGAGGAGTGGATGGGAGGTGGGATGGGGGAAGATGGGAGGAGTGGAAGGAGAGGAGAGAGAGGGAACTGGGATTGGAATGTAATTAAAAAAATACATAAAAAAGTAAATAAATAGAAAAAAAAATGCTGGCTATACCTATGCTTGGTGACACTCACCTTTAATTCCAGCTGCTTAGGAGGATGAAGCAAGAGAACTACAAGTTCAAGGCCAGCCTGGACAACATAGCTATACCATATTTCAGAAGAAAAAGAATTAAATTTAAATTAAATTTAAAATTGGTATAATTGAGTTTGAAGGAGGTTCTGTGTTCAATCTATAATACTCCCTGCCCCACAGGAAAAAGACTTAAAATCTTTTTATGCAGATGGTGGAATTGAAATACATGCTTCACTGTCCAGTCACTAGCATTGTCAGATACATAACACCCCTTGTTTTACTGCTCTGAAAGTTGGAAGGTGCTTGCCTCTTAGTTTTCATTTTCCCTTTGGTGCTTACAATGAAGTTTGGTATCTGTACTTGTTTTGACCTTTTTTTCAATTGTGACTTCAACAACTTCTTGTAAGTTTTATTATTTTATGTCTTTCAGAATCCTGGTTTTGACTTCAGTGGAGCAGAAATCTCAGGGAACTACACAAAGGGTGGACCAGACTTCTCAAACCTTGAGAAATGACTGCTATTCTTTAGTTTTGTTCTGTCTTGCGGATCCCAGCAGATGCTGGTAACTTAATGCAGCAAGTGATATGAAGGATGAAAAATATGGATGTCTACAGTTAACATATTGCAAATGTATTTCAGCATGGTTCTTAAAGATTACATTCAGATATGTTTTACATAGAAGGTGTAGCAGCTGTCCTGTGGATGGATGGTAACTTTTATTGCTCTGCATTAAGTTTTATGTACTACATTTTCCTAATTTCATATTTAATTGTGTTTTTTACTACAAAAGCATTGGAGTACAAATCATATGAAATGAAAAAGTGCCTTCAGGGATTTTGTGTGTGTGTGTGTGTGTGTGTGTGATGCAGGAATAATGTTCACTAAACTTCTGAGTAAGAATTATGCACCCCTTTGTCCATACAAGGAAAGTACAGTGCTGGACAAACTTTAAGAAAGGAAATAGGTATACAGAAGAGCTTTGGATAGTTTGAGTTAGTAAAAAACTAACTGGTGTGATGCTGCCTAAGTGATTATGTCAAGAAACTGAAAAACAGTAAAGCCCTATCAATGAAAGAGTTAATAAACTGTTAGTGTCTGAAATCAAATTTAGGTCCCTCAGTGTAAGCCAGTGGCTTCATTTAACTTTAATGGTTCAGACAGAAAGAGGATTATCTAGAAGAAATTGCTTTTATCCTGTTTGTGTTTTTTAATTTTTTTTAAAAATAATCTGAAATGTGTAGAAAGCTTATAAGTGAAGTATTAACAGTTTAAGAATCTTGTACTATTTTCTAATAAATTGACATGATGCTGTCACCGCTATCTTGTACTGTTTTGTTGTTGTTGGTGGTGGTGATGGTTTGTTTTGCTTGTGAAAAGTCTGTTTTCTCAATAGTTAAAGTTAGGAAATCAACATGGACATGGTACTGCTGTTTAGTTCTCAGACCTTACGCCGTTTATGTTGAACTGATCCCAACAATGTCCTTTCAGAAAGAAAACCATGCAAGCCTAGCAGTGGTGGTAAGTACCTTTAATCCCAGTACTGGGGAGGCAGAGGCTGGCAGATGTCTGTGAGTTCTAGGCCAGCCTGGTCTACAGAGTGAGTGGATTCCAGGATAGACTCCAAAGCTACACAGAGAAACCCTGTCTCTAAAAAACAAAACAACAATAAAGGAAGGAAGGAAGCCCTGCAGTTAGGACGTGCTGCTCCATCAAAGGTCTGGAACAAGTTTCCATTTTTCTTTGGCTTTTACTGCTTTGACATTTTTCAGTGATAGAATCTTGCTGGGTAACTTGGCCTCCGACTCAGGTGATATTTTGGCCCCAGTCCCCCAGCTACTATGATTATGGATATGCACCTGTCCTGGCTTAGCTTCTATACTTTTGAAGATTACAGCAATTTTGTCTGTTGATTCTTCAGGATGAGGTTCATTGTCTGGAATATTCCTGAATACTGTCTACGGTCATGAATTAAGAATTTCACCCTATTGCTAATGGTGATACTTAGGTCACTGAGTAAGGTAGTATCTGCTGGGTTTCTGCACTGTAATACTTATTTTTAGATGTTTTGTAGGAGAGTAGTTTTAAAACGCTTTTCATGTTCTAACTGGGCTTTGAATTTACTTACTATTTTATGCAGTAGGTAAAAAGTATTCTCATTACTTTGATGTTTAAAAGTTGTATAATTTGGCTAGTGTAAAGCAGTCTTGGTGGCTCGTGTGTCCTTTGACAGGTTTTGATCATTATTTGAGCAATTTCTCATTCACCAGAATTAGGCAGTCTTTGCCCCAGTCCAAAAATCAAAGAATCCAGTTCCCTTTAGTGGATAATGTTTTTACACAAGATTTGCATGCTGGTGTGTGAACACTGTTAATGTTTGTTTACCATGCATATGTTAAACCTATGCATGCATATTGGAAACCACAAATTTAAAATATCCCATAGGATTTATTTTAGTTCTCTCTCGCATATTTAGAATTTACTTCCGTAACTCCGTTCCCATCACTCTTGATGTACTTGACAACCTGCCTGAGATTATCTGCACACACATGCCTTCACATTTGAGGCTGTGCTGAGCAGATTTGTCTTCAGTGCACAAGCTCCAGCACTGAACTCTTAGCAGTTGGCCTCCTCTATGATGCCTGCCCTTTGCTTACATTTCCTTAATATCTTTAGGAATGAGTTCTTGGGAGGAAGAGACTTTGTTTTCTTTAATTGGTTCTCTTTGGTATAATAATTTTAAATAATATTATGAATAAACTTAGAGGTAAAAATATCGTTTTCCATTGTATAATTTGGTGACTTTTAGCTCGCATAGATTTGAAAACACCTTCCTATTTGCTCTAAAATAGTGCAGTCACCTGAGTAATATTTAAAAAAATTTTTGTAGTCACAGTATTAGTTTTCATCTCTAGAAACCACTGTCTCTGCTTATAGCTCTTCTCTATGGTTTTCTTTTAGAATAAATAATGTAAGCGGAAACGATATGCCAGTTTTTTAAAAGTATTTGCTAAGACAATTTGCATACTCATGGCTCATCCTTACTAAGTATATAATTGAGCATGCCCAGAGTATACCACCATCAGCTTAGTGGATTTTTAAGCATTTTCATCATCCCAAATAGAAGCCTTATATTCTTCAGTTGGCATGCCTTGCTGCCCCAGCCAGCTTTGGATATTCTCCTTGTTCAAGACATTTCATACACATGGCACCATAGAATTTGTGGTCTTTAGAAAGTTCACTCATGCTTGCTTTATGTCTGAATACTATTCCTTTATAGTTAGTCCATTTATAAAATGTATGATTAGGTATTTCCCTGTTTGGGCTCTGCTGAATATGCTATAAATGTTTGTGCAGCTGTTTTTTATGTCATAAGGTGTTTTCTTACTGTTCTGGCCACTTTTATTTCAACTTGACTTGAGCTAAAGTAATTTTAGAAGAGGGAAACATAATTGGAAAAAAAAAAAAAAAAAAAAAGGCTTCCTAAGACCTGACTATAGGCAAGCCTTTACAGCTTTTTCTTAATCAGTGATTGATGGGGGAGGGCCTAGCCCATTGTGGGTGGTGTCACCCCTGGGGTCATAAGAAAGCAGGCTGAGCAAGCCATAAGGAGCAAGCCAGTAAGCAACTCTGCCCATGGCCTCTGCATCAGCTCTTGCCTCTAGGTTCCTACTGGAGTTGAGTTCCTGACTTGTCTTCCTTCAGTGGACTGTGATTCAGGTTATATAAGTCAATAAACCTTTCCTCTCCAGCTTGCTTTTTGTCATGGTGTTTTGTCATAGCAGCATTAACTGTCTTATGTGCTAGGGTTTCTATTGCTGTGAAGAGATACCACAACCATGGCAATTCTTATAAAGGAAAACATTAATTGGGTGGCTTACGGTTCAGAGGTTCTGTCCGCTTTCATCATGATGGGACATGGTAGCATGCAGGTGGACATGCTGCTGGAGAAGGAATTCCTCCATCCTTACCCATAGGCAACAAACAGGAAGTGGTCTGAGACACTGAGTGTGTCTTCAGGATATATGAGACTTCACGGCCCAACTCCATAGTGACATACTTCCTCTAATAAGATGACACCTACTCCAACAAGGCCACACCTCCTAATAGTGCCACTCCCTTTGGGGGCATTTTCTTTCAATCCACCACATGTGCCTTAATTTAACCATTTGAAGAACTTGCAGGCTGTTTTCAAAAGTAGCTACACATTTACCTGTAGTGTTTAGTTTAGGGTGTCAGTTTCTCCACATTGTTGCCTACACTTGTTCTTAGCTGGCTGTTTGAGTCTTGTCATTCTAGTAATAGTAACTGGTATCTTTGTGGATCTGTATATGTGTACATGTAGATATTTATGTTGTACATTTATCCACTCTGTGTGTGGGTGGGTGAGGGAGGGATTAGGGCATGCACGTTACACAAAGTTCAAGAAGGTAAGTTAAACTTCGGTCATCAGTCTTTTTTTTTTTTTTTTGGTTTTCCGAGACAGGGTTTCTCTTTGGAGCCTATCCTGGCACTTGCTCTGGAGACCAGGCTGGCCTCGAACTCACAGAGATCCACCTGCCTCTGCCTCGGTCATCAGTCTTGATGGTGACAAGTTCTTTTAACCAGTGAATCATCTCATAGCCTCTTTATGGTTTACAATTCTGTGAAGGAAAGTTACAGCTAGCATTCTGTGTTTATTGAGCATTTGTGTGTCATCCTTAAAGATAAAGAAATGTTATTTATTGAGCAGTGGTGGCACACACCTTTAATCCCAGCACACAGGAGGCAGGCACAGATGAATCTCTGAGTTCGAGGCCAGCCTGGTCTATAGGGCAAGCTCCAAAAACAAATGTTTATTTAAATCTTTCACCCATTTGAAAATAGGGTTATCTTGTTCTTAAATAGTAAATAATCTGGGTATAGGTTATCAGCTGTGTAGTTTTTAAGTAATTTCCTGTGGGTTTTATTTATTAGTTTTTTTGGGACAGTCTTATGTGTAATACAGACTGACTGCGAACCTAAAAACCTCCTACATAAGGACTGCAGAGCAGGGATTGTAGGCATGCCCTGCCCCCTTCATCTAGTATTTTTACTTTCTGGTAGTTTCTTTGGAAGCACTTAAGTGTTTTCATTTTGGTTTAATTTATGCTATTGTCAGTAGACTATGCTTTTGGTATCTTGTGTTCCCATAAGAACTCTTTTGGGGACTTCTAGTCATAAGAATTTTTCCTTTGTTTTTGTCTTAATCTAATGAAGTTTTAAAAGCAAAGTTGAGGTTTTATTAAATAAAGGTGTTTCAATAAAGACTATGCACAAAAGTGAAGGGAAAGAAGTGCTCAGAAGGAAAGATATTCCCAAGCATGGATATAGACTTCTCAAAGAAGAGTCATGAATTATTGAAAAACATAAAAAGAGAAGTATGCATAGAGAAACAGGAAGACTATCCTAGTGTGGATCTGGGATAGTCCCTGCCTTAATGTTTTACATTTAACTGGTAAGCTATTTTTAGCATATTTCATGTAAGCTGAAAAGCTTAGCTGGAAATTCATTATTTTTTCAGATGGATACTTACACATAGGTTTCAGAATCATTTGTTGAAAACACTGCCTACTGAATCATCTTTGTACTTTTATCAAAAATCAGTTGCAGCAGGGCATGATTGTTTATCCCTGTAATCCCAGCACTTAGATGGGGGGGGGGGGATCACCACAAGTTTGAAGGCTGTTACACATAGGAAGTAGGCTTGCTTGGGCTACAAAATGAGACCCTGTCTCAAAACAAAAATCAGTGCTAAATTTCTGTGAGTCTTGTTTGGACCCTGTTCCACTGAACTATGTGCTGATCCAGCCCTTTACCAATAACACACTACCCTGATTAGCATATCCTTATAGTACAAGACTCAAAATTGAGTAGCATGATTCCTTTAGCCTTATTCTTTTTCAAAACTTAATTGCTTTTTAGCGCCTGTGTCTTTTTGAGAATTTCAGATCCATCTAGTCTATGAGAGATTTCACTGAGATAGTAATGCATATTAGTCAGGGTTCTCTAGAGTAACGGAACTTAGAGAATGAGTCTCTATATGTAGAAAGGGGACTTATAATGGATTATAGACTGTGGTCCAACTAATCCAGCAATGGCTACCTATGAATGAAGGTTCAAGGATCCAAGAGTTGTTCAGACCACGAACCTGGATATCTCAGCTGGTCTTCAGTATACCCCTGAATCGCAAAGAAGTAGGCTTTAATGTCAGTGAGTAATGTCAGTGAATGGAGTGCTAGTAAGAACAAGCAGCCAGGAAGAAAGAGAGCTTCCTTTTTCCATGTCATTTTTATAGGTTACCAGCAGAAGGTGTGGGCCACATTAGAGGTGGCTCTTCCCACCTCAAAGATGCAGATTAGAAGTGTGTCTTCCCACTTTAATTGATGTAATTAAGAAATCACTCACAGATGTGAGTGATTGCTGTGGGTTTTAGTTAATTTCCAGATATAGTCAAGTTCACAACCAAGAATAGCCATCATAGGATGGAATTTATGTCTTCCAATCCATTAGTAGCGACTCTACACTGAGTCCCTCTTTGGTTCCAGTTATTAGCATTTTAAACAGTTTTTAATTTACAGATCCTTTATGTCTTTATTACCCAGTGTTCATTTGTAGGTGGAGTGATTTGAAGTGCCATTGATTTTATAATTTAGTATTCCATGTATACAGACATGTTTGATATTTGTTCATTCTGTATTCTGTAGTCATGTTAAATTTAGTTTGTGTGTTTTAGTTTTTGTGGGGGTTTTTTGTTTGTTTTTGATTTCTTGAATTTTCTGTATAAATTAGTTTCATTTTATTCTTTTTTTAGGGAGGTGGGGTCTGTTTGCTTTGGAGAAAGAATTTCATGTACCCCATGCTGATCCTGAACTCACTATATAGCTGAGATGTCCTTGAGTTCCTGATTCCCATACCCTAACCCAGGTGCTGAGATTAGACCTATTAACACCTTCATCTTTCCTGATTTTACTGGCTAAACAATAGAGAGTTCGGCCAGCCCTGTATTGTCTTTGTTTTAGGATTATGAACTCAACTGCTTTTCATCATTATGCGGAATGCTATCTACAAGGTTTCCACACTTCCTTTTTTTCAGGCTGAAGTTCCCAACTATTAATTTGTAGCTAGCTGAACTTCAAAAAAGGATATTGGATTCTAGTATGGTGGCACACACCCTTAATCCCAGTACTTGGGAGGCAGAGGCAGGTGGATCTCTGAGTTCAAGGCCAACCTGGTCTTCACAATCCAGATTTCCAGGACAACCAGGGCTACACAGAAAAACCCTGTCTTGAAAAACAAAATGTGTGTTGGATATTTCCCTATGCTGTTTCTGTATTGGTTAGTTTGATTATTTTCTTTTCTAGACTGTTAATGTGATGAATTCTACTAATTTTCAATTTTGAAGAGCTTGTCACAACCCTTCAGCCAATTCTGTCATGAGTATATATTTTCACATTCATTTCAGATTTCTGTTCATTTGGGATACTGATAAGGTTTTCTGATATATTATCTTCCTCTGGGCTTGACATAATAATTCTGACTTTACAAACCTATTCTGTCTAGAAGAGAGCTTTTATTGAAGTCTTGTGAACCTTTTAAAGTTTTCCATTAAAGTTTTCAAAAATTCAGTTTTTAAAATATCAGAAATTATTTCAATTATGCAATTCATTTTAGTTAAATTTTGACAGTTCAGTTTTAAACTTTTTTTTTTCAATTTTATGAGTATTTTGTCTGGGTATATGTGGAATGCTTACACTCTGTAAGCTTACCCTCACCGTTCATTAGATCCCCTGGAACTAGAGTTGTAGACAGTTGTGAGCTGCCATGTCGGTGCTGGAAACAGAGCCCAAGTCTTCTGCAAGAGTAGCACGTTCTCTTAACCAATCACTGAGCCATGTCTCCAGCCCCATAAAGCAGTTCTTGTCTTTCAAGAACTGACTGTAGCCAGACTTTCTTTTGGGCTGCCAGCTCTCCAATGGCATGGAGACTTTTTTTTTAAGATTTTATTTTATTTATTATGCATACAACATTCTGTTTTCGTGCACATTAGAATAGGGCACCAGATCTCATAGAGAATGAGCCACCATGTGGTTGCTGGGACTTGAACACAGGACCTTTGGAAGGGCAGTCAATGCTCTTAACCTCTGAGCCATCTCTTCAGCTGGAGACTTCTTAATAAGTGTAAAAGCTTGGCCTTAGCTTAGGCTTGTTCCCAACTAGCTCTTAAAAACTAAAGCCTGGCGCTGGTAATCCCAACACTCGGGAGTTAGAGGCAGCCGAATCTCTGTGAATTAAAGACCAGCCTGTTCTACAAGAGCTAGTTCCAGGACAGGCTCCAAAGCCACACAAAGAAACCCTGCCTCGAAAAAACCAAAACCAAATACCAAAAAAACAAAACAAAACCAAAAAACAAACAAACAAACAAAAAAACCCCAAAACAAACAAAATAAAAGAAAAAAAACCCTTAAACTAACCCGTTCATATTAATCTATATTCTGTCACATGGTTTGTTCTCTCCTCCAGACTGTATGTAGGAGTTCCTCTGCAACTTGATGGTGAATCCCCCTTTCAGATTCTTCCCCCCAGTTCCTCTTTCTCCCTGGAAGTTCTGCTTATTCTCTCCAGTCTAGCTATTGGCCATTGAACTTTTTATTAAACCAATCAAAAGGTGCCTTCGACAGGTGAGGTAAAACAGAGACATCTTCACACAATGTGATCAAATAGTCCACAACAAATTTAATAATCTAACTCTGTAGGTAGAGTATCTTCCTTATGCCTTTTCTTTTTAAAAGCATTTACTTTGAATGTGCACTCAAACATGTTTCACGGCATTTGTAGATGTCAGAGAACAACTTGGGAAGTGCGTTCTCTCTTCCACGCATGTGGGGTCTGAGGAGCAAACTCAGGTCGCCATGCTTGTCACTTTTACTCCCTGAGCTACCTCACCAGCCGTCATTATCTTTTAATGTCTTCCAGGGTCTGCAGCAGTATCTTTTCTTTCTAATACCCGAGTTAATCGAAAGTATCAGCTATTGCTCTTTTTAAAGATCCAGTTTTTGGTTTTGATTTTTCTCTATGTTAATTTGTTTTGAATTTTACCATCCCATCTTTTTCATAACTTGCTCCTTTCTGCTCTCTTGGGTTTCACTTAGTCTCCCACCCCAGTTTCTTAAAGTAGCAGCTTTACTGGCTCTTCAGACCAGCATAGTCAATAATGCAGTTACTGTAATTTGCTTTCCAAGCACCGATTTAGTGCATTCCACACATGGTGCTACTTCATTTACACTCAGTTTAAAATACTTTCTATTTTGAGGCTTATTCTTAGACCCACAAATTATTTGGAAGTCTGCAGTTTCATTTTTAAGTTCTTAGAATTTTGTCTGTTACTTGCTTCTGCTTTTTTTTTTTTTTTCTGCAAACATACTTTGTGAGTTTTCAGTTTTTTAATCTTTAGGACCCAAGATCTAGTGTGTCTTGATGAATGTTTTTTACTCACGTAAGAAGGGTTTGTATGCTGTTTTAGATGCAGTGCTTAGTCAGTCAGTCATTTAGTAGCACCTCGGCTTTATATTGTGACTAATTTTCTAGTAATACTATGGATTTCCAAGAGCAATGTCTAGTTTTCCAATTGTGTTAGAAGATTTCTCCTTTCATTGCTGTGCATTTGTTTCATATGTTTCAAGCAGCCATATATTTATTGATTCTTTAGCAGTTTTGATTGTTCCTAAATCTATTTTTTGAACTAATGTAAAAATCATCTCATCTAGTTTTGGAGTAGGAAAATTGTTAGCTTCACAGTTAACACTGTGTAAGACATGACACGTGTTCCTTAGGTTGTTTTGTAATGGCACATTTGATAAAAACTACTTTGTTATTATAAAAGAGGAACAGTTCTATATTACTCTATATTGAAAGTACACAGAATATGGTTTAGATTGTGGGGATTATATAATTTCACGTGGATTAATTCTCCATTTGGGGACAGAATATGCAGAATCCTAAGAGCAAAAGGCTCTGGAGTCAGAAGTTCCTGAATTTGGTACCCTGTATGTAACAGATCCAAATCACTTAACATTTGTTTTTCTGATACATTTGTTAACTGATACCTTCATTCAGTTTAGGACTTAAATGAGGTAAGTTATAGTTATACCAGACTCATTGGCAACTACAGATGTTAGATTAGAAATTGCAATTATATATGTATATATATTATATATGTATAATATTTGGGAATATATGAAGTTCAGGTACTTGGAAAGGGGAGCTTATGATGTCTAATATGAGTTAAGTGCAATAATTTTTGTTGGTTTTTTGGGGGGGGGTTCGAGACAGGGTTTCTCTGTGGCTTTGGAGGTTGTCCTGGAACTAACTCTTGTAGACCAGGCTTGTCTCAAACTCAGAGAGCCTCCTGCCTCTGCCTCTCGAGTGCTGGGATTAAAGGCGTATGCCACCACCACCCGGCTGCAATAGTTTTCTTGTGATTTCCTCACAATGCCTGCTTTATCACTCTTTCTAAATGTTCTAAGAACTGGACCCATTAACATTTCATCTTGGAAAAGGAAAGGGTTCATGAGGCTCCACCCATTCCTGAGGGGCTGTTGACAGTCGTAACTAGGTGGGAGTGTTGTGTTTTACTTAGGATTTCTATTGCTGTAATAAATCACCATGACCAAATACAAATGGAGGAAAGGGTTTACTTTGCTTACACTTCCACATCACAGTCCATCATAAAGGGAGTCAGGGCAAGAACTCAAGGCAGGATCAGACACAGAGAGAGACCAAGGAGGAGTGCTGCTTACTGGCCTGCAACTCAGGGGTTGCTTAGAGCTTTCTTTTCTTTCTTTCTTTTTTTTTTAATTAATTCAAGTTAGGGAACAAGCTTGTTTCACATGTAAGTCCCTTCTCTCTCTCCCTCCCCTCACCCCCATCCCTCCTCCTCCACCCCCAACCTACTCCCCACCCCATTCACCCAACACTCCCCAGGCAGGGTAGGGCCCTCAACGGGGACTCTGCAAAGTCCACCAAATCTTCCTGTGCTGGGCCTGGGCCCTTCTCCATGTGTCCAGGGCCAGAGTGTATCCCTTCATGTGGGATGGGCTCTCAAAGTCCCTTCTTACACCAGGGAAAAAAATGTTAATCCACTTCCAGAGGCTCCCTGGAGTACAGAGGCCTCCTTATTGGCATCCATGTTCAGGGGGCTGGAATCAGTCTTGTACTGGCCTTCCCAGATAGCATCTGGGGTCGATGTGCTCTCCCTTGTTCAGGCCAACTGTTTCTGTGGGTTTCTCCAACCTGGTACAGACCCCTTCAATCTTCATTCCTCCCTCTCTTCAACTAAATTCCAGATTTCAGCTCAGTGTATTTCTGTGGATGTCTGTCTCTGCTTCCATCAGCCACTGGATGAGGGCTCTAGGATGGCATAAAGAGTAGTCATCAATCTCATTTTAGGGGAAGAGCTTTTAGGTTATCCTCTCCTCGATTGCCTGGATTGTCAGATCGTGTCATCCTTGTAGGTCTCTAGAGATCTCCCTAGTTCCAGCTCTCTTCTCGGACCTATAGTGGCTCCCTCTAATATGGTATCTCTCATCCTGCTCTCTCTCCTCTATTCTTACCCCTACTCAATATCTCTGCTCCTCCATTTCCTCTCCTCTACTCCTCTTCTCGTGCTCTTATTGTGGCAGCACCCTCTCCCCTACCCTTATGCTCCCAATTAGCTCAGGAGTTCATGCCACTTCCCATTCCTGGGGTCTATTTATCCCTTAGAGTCCTTCATGTTTCTTAGTTTGCTTAGAGCTTTCTTATAGATCCCAGGACCACCAGCTGGGGTGGCACCATCCACAGTGAGCTGGGCTTTCTTATTATTATGCATCCATCAAGAAAATGCACCTTGGGCTTGCCCACAGGCCAATCTAGTGGAGACATTTTCTCAGAATGACTAGTTTGTATCAGCCTGACAGAAAACTAGCCAGCACACGATGTTGTTTTCTGCAGTGTTGCATCCATTGACAAGCTCCCCATGTTCCAGTAAATAACCTCTCACACATGCTCAGGTCAGCAAACCTAATTAAGCTCGGTCACACACACACACACACACACACACACACAACACACACACACACACACACACACACACAGAGAGAGAGAGAGAGAGAGAGAGAGAGTAGTAGTAGTAGTAGTAGTAGTAGTAGTAGTAGTAAGAGGGCTTTTACCAGGAAGAGGGGATGCAAAGTATAAGAATGTAATATAAGAATGTAACCAGGCTGGCCTCGAACTCACGGAGATCCACCTGCCTCTGCCTCCCGAGTGCTGGGATTAAAGGCATGCACTACCAACGCCCAGCCAGAACCATATTTTTTTTGAGATAGGTTCTCATCATGTAGCCTTGGCTGGGATCGAACTGGAGATCCACCACTCTCAGCCTTCCCAGGGCTACCGTGCCCAGCTTAATAGCTACACTAATTTCTTTCTGCTTCTGTGCATCTTACTTTAGTAAAATTAATATTCAATATAAAGAAAGCTTATTTTTATAATATTGCCAGAATACTTACAAAAGAAACAGAAATGCCCAGGGAAGGATTGCATTTCAATAACTTTATTGAAAGGTGTATTCCTTAGTTTAAAACATAATGGTAGTTGGTTAGCTTACTTCTGTCCACTCAAAATCAACATTGTTTTCAAATTGAAGCATATCAGCCTTTAGGAAGAACTGAAAAGTTTCATGGATATCATTTACAAAGGTTAACGATAATAGTCTGGTTCTTTGGTTTATTTTTCAGTGGTCATTATCCATTACATGTCAAAATGGTTACAGCCACTCTGGGTGGACACAGGCTGCACACTGCACTGAGGAGCAGCTGCAGTTTAACAGTGTAGATCTTACATTCAAGGCCAGCATTGAGAATCTGAACACACCTTGGTGGTCTTACAGAGTGCCTTCTTACTTCCCTTAAGACACAGTAGACATTTTGCAAATTATTCTATTTCTCTTAAAACAAAATGCATTAGAAGCAGTGGCAGTTTTATAAAAACTGTAGTAAAAAAAAAAATCTGGAGTGCTTTATCAAGCCTGAGTTAAGTTTAATGCAATAAATAAGTTTTCAGGGTGATAATTCATCCAGTTATTAATATGTTTTCTCAAATGGGACTAGAGTGAAGCAGCAGTTCTGTAGAATTTTTCTTTTATTATGGATAAAAAACCACCTATTCTCTAGAAGAAATATTAAAGGTAACAAAGTCTCAAAACTTGTGAGATCTGCTTTATAAAAAAGACCCATAAGTTTAAGTGAAATTCTCATATACCAATAAAAATTCCACCTCTAAATTAGCAATTACTTGGTTATGGGTGCCAAGAAACCATTTACTGCTTAAACTACTCCTTATGATACCTTAAAAGTGCATTTGTGAAATGTTGGTTTTGATGTAAACCTCGTAATTTAAATTTTGAGATTTAAATTAAGTAGTTTACCATTTTCAATACCACCTAACTTCCAATCTAGGAAGTTAGATCAATGTTGAAATGAAGGTTCACAGTTTTATTTCACATTTATCACATTTATGTCTTTAGCTTTGATTTGAATGTTTCATGGGTGAATTCAAATCTAAGCCTAGCTCTACCAAGCCTGGAATCAGGAGTTTTCCCAACACTGAGACCATGCTGCTAATGTGATGATGTGCTGAGGTTTCATAGCTTAAATCCTGTACCATGGGAAACTCATGGTCAGAGTGGCAGAGAAAGACTTCAGGAACAGTTTTTGTTGCTATTGCAATCCTACTGCCTAGGCAAACAACACAGACCAGGTTTAACAGAAATCTACCTACATACTGCAAGCTGCTAAAGGTGAACTGATGATGTTTAAGGTGCACAATCATATATTTATTGCGGGGATGGGGAGAGTGTGAGGCACATGCATGCCAGAGGACTTGTAGGAGTTTGTTCTCTTCTTCCATTGTGTGGATCCTAGGGAATGAAGTCATGTTGTTAGACTTGGGGGCAAGTACCCTTACCTGCTCAACCATCTTCCCAGCAACATTTACTTTTTTGGGGGGTGGTGGTGGTGGTTATTATTTTATTTTGGTATTTCTGAGACAGGGTTTCCCTATTACGTAGGTCTCTGGCTGTCCTGGAACTCACTGTGTAGACCAGGCTGGCCTTGAACTCCCAGAGGTCCACCTGCACCATAACGCTTGGCAACATTTTATTTTAATCACAGAAAAGACAAATCCTTGCTATGATGAAGAAATTTAGATGGCAAAATGCATATGTATCAGGGACCAAGTTTATATTTTTTAAGCATATAATTACTATATAATGGATCAATTGCTTGGAGATAAAATACTAAATATAGAATTGAGACACAGAAACCTAATGTGGTGACTGTCTGCCATATATTACTTTGTTTTTTTTTGTTGTTGTTATTATTAGTTTATTTTTTTACATTCCACCTATAATATTTTGTAAGTATATCACCCATGTGCATACTATGTTTTCGTAGTCAACAAGTAGATTCAAATTTGTTTAGATATGGATCAAACTTTTTGTTTTGTCCTTCTGCTTGGGTTTATGTAACTTTAAATAAGCTACAGTGATGTGACATGTAATTTAAAGAAATATTATTTTATTAACTACTTTTTTTTGGTTTTTTTGAGACAGGGTTTCTCTGTGGCTTTTTGTTTGTTTGTTTTTTTGGTTTTGTTTTTTTTGTTTTTTTTTTGACAGGGCTTCGCTGTGTAACAGCCCTAGCTGTCCTGGAACTATCTCTGTAGATCAGGTTGGCCTTGACCTCAGAGATCTACAGGCCTCTGCCTCCCGAGTGCTGGGATCAAAGGCATGCACCATCACCACCCAGCCTCATTAACTACTTTTAAATTTTCAGTTTGGAGGATTCTCTTTCCTAAGCTAATAATTTGACTAAGAAAGTGTTAACATGTATTTAGAGGTTTGCTAAGTTCTTTCTCTGGAGATTGCTGTCTGTTGTCCACAGGAAATGGCTTCCAATATTCACTAACTAGATCAACAAGGTCAGTTTTCCCTTTACTCTTTCAATCCCATACTGTTTATACTGAAGATGGTATTTCAATTCTTCAGTTATAAAAGAAAATTACCACACTGGAAAATTTTCTGTACACAGAGAGTAACAACCAGATTACCAACTAAGAAACCGTTTCAGGAATTGTTGGGAGGTGAGTTATTCTGTAATAGCTATGCTTCAGTTGCCGAGCGGTGCGTCCAGACACAATCCATTTCAACTTCTGAACATTTGGTTTGGAACACTTGTTTGATGAATATTCAGTTAAACACTTGGATACAAGCTCTTGCCAGAAGGTCAAATCTCTGCTATTTATCTGTACAAAAATAAAAATTATTAAAAGCCCCACTGTATTTATAGTAATAAATATAATCCCATTAACGTGTTTCCTCATCCAAAGAGAACCAGGGGAGACCTACTTAAGCTTCAAATCAATACTTTAGAGAGTACAGTGGATACATTTCTGTTGTAACTAGCTAAGGGGATGGATGCTACAACCTTGACATACCTTGGAATGTTTCTGAATACATTCTATTCCTTCCATTAACTCCACATACTTTAGTGCTTGGATCTCCAAAGCAATGATTGACAATGCCAACACAGAAGGCTGAAAAAGACAAATATAAAGTAAATGTCAACCATAAAAATAGGTCTCTGTAACTACACTTAATCTTAGAAAATATTTACCTTTGCCTTAGAAAATATGATCCTGCAGTGGCATGCCTTAAGTTGGGCTTCTAGTCTTTCAAAATTAAGATCATTTCTCCTTTAAAAAGAAAATGGGATTGTTTTTATGTAGACAGTATTATCTATAGTTGGCAGACAGTTTTAGAAATGTATTAAAGTCAATTTAAAAAATGAAACTCATACACTCATAGAAAATTATTTGAAGAAAAGGAATTTCTCTTCTAGCAGTGATAGGAACTTCTTAAGTACGAGTTTTAAATTATTCTGGTAAAAAAATCATTAAGTGAATAGTAGTATACCACAAATATTATTTTATTTCGATAGAAATTTCTACATTTTCTGAATGTCTTTCCTAAATTTGTGTTAAATGTTTATTTCCTGGGTTCTATAAAGTTGAAATGTCCTTTAATCTTAAGGAGCCTTCAATAAACTGTTGACAGCATCTTTTCACTTCTGTTAGGCAGCAAAGTCCAAGGGACCACAGGTACCACACACTTATTTTGCTAGGAATTCTACGAACATGCTGACTTTATGCCACAGCCAAACAATATCCTTTTGATTTCCAAAACTTTTTTTTAATTCCAAAATAAAGTTCACGTACCTTTCAAAAGGCAAGCTGTCTTGAATGAGTGAGTAATACAGTTGCAGAAATTGAAAGGCAGTAGTAGCTTTGACTTTCCAACACACTTTCTCCAACACAATCTTTTCCATTCTCATCAAGTCTGAAACTGTAAACCTATACTGGCTTATTCTGATCAAATCAGTTGCCAGTGGGACATTCCTTTCCTCTTCTATCGATTTTACAGCCAAATAAAAGCAGCTCAGTCCAACACACCCAAGATGCTTTGCCTGTACCTACAAACACAAACACAGCAGTGCGTCTTTACCATGTCTCAATAAATAGAACACAAAGGGAAATCTAGTAGTGAGAGCCACCACTATGAAAGTATATCTGCAACGAACAGCTACAATGGATCTAACATCTACCCTACTTGGACAGGTGCCTGCCAATCTGATGGGCCCTACTTGAAATCAGTGAGTTAGTGGATAGGGAAGATAGCTTCAGTTTTAACAGTTAAACTTTGAAAGCCACACAAGTAGTTTGTCAGTTACTGGGGAATAACTCTATAGATGATCTTCTTCAGACTACACTTCCTTTTCTGTTGCAGGCAAACTTTAGCTGGAAATGCCAAATGGCGAAAGGAATTAGAATTTTTATATATGAGTGATGATTAAGAAATAGATCCTAATTCTTAACCACAGCCTAACATTCTGACTTTAACGAACATCTATAAATCTATGAACATGAGTAAATGAATAGAAACATCCAGTCTATCAAGAAAGGTTCTGATTAGGGCTAGTGAGATGGCTCAGTGGGTAAGGATGCTAGTCACCAACCCTGATGCTTGAGTTCAGTCCCCAAGACCTAATTCCTGCAGTGGTCCTCACCACCACACATGATGTAGCATGAGTGTACCCATACATATGCAAACATACATACACACATACATAAAAGGTTTTTTTAAAGAAAGATTTCTACTTTTTTAAAAAAATTTAGTTTTTGAAACCGTCTCACTGAGTAGCTTTGGCTGGCCTAGAACTCACTACATAGACTAGGCTTGCCTCAAACTAACAAGAGATCTGCCTGTCTCTGATTTCCAAGTGCTAGGATTAAAGGTGTGAGGCATATGCCAGGCCCTTAATTTTAATACCGTGTGTGTGTGTGTGTGTGTGTGTTGTGTGTGTGTGTGTGTGTGTGTGTGTGTGTGTGTGTGTGTTTCTGAGTATGTGTCTGCGTATAAGGGGGAGAAGACATTTTGAGGGCATTCATGTGCCATGGTGCATGTGTGAAGGTCTGAGTAAACCTTTTGGGAGTTGGTTCCCCCTTTTCATTGTGTGTTCTAGGGACAGAACTCAGATTTGATTATCTGAGGCATGTGTAGCAGGTGCTTTTACCTGATCAATCATTTTGCTGGCTCAAGAAAGGTTTTTAAATACAGCCAGATTTCCTACTAGAGTGCTACAATTAATCACTTGATGTTAGATAATTTTCTACTTCTGTATACAACTAGTAAGTGATATATTACTACTCTTGTTTATGAAAAAGCATTACCACAACATTTGAAAATGGCTTTTGAATGCCAGCTCTTTTTGTGACAACTTTTTTTTATTAGTATCAATTTTAATGTGTTTCCATGAATATATGTGTGATGTTTGCTACATTTGGGCAGCTAGAGGAAGCCAGAAGGCATCAGAGCCCAAGAGCTTGGAACTGAACTCAGGTCCTCTGGAAGACCAGCAAGCACTTCTAACACTGAGCCATCTCCAACCCTCTGCAATTTGATCTCTTAAACACACGCTGAGCAACATTAAGAAAGGGGATCTTGTAGCTTGAACATACCTTCATTTTAGACAAGAATCTGTCCAGTAAATTCACAGCTAGGGAAAACGTCTCTGTGTCGAAGCCAAAGAACTGAGTTAGACTGAGTAGATCTTTTACTTCAAAGTCCCTGAGTCTTGCAGTCATCCTGAGGCCATTATCATGTGCAGACTCAATTAGTTTCAAGCCACAGACCTTTGGCTGACATCTAGACTCCTGTTCCAACAGGGTGTTCAGCTGGTGCAGCAGTTTCTGAGAGTCAGTTGTCAGTACCTCTATCATCTATATATAGAACAAACCCAGAAAAGAGTGTAAGAGCCCCTTGCTGCCTGGCCATCTTTGCATTGTGCCAAGAAGTGCTTTATAATGCATGATTCCCCCACCTCCTAAGTCTAGGACACCGCAAAGGGCTCTAAGTTAATTTTTACCTTCTCCCAGTTTGTCACATTTCTAAATTGTGAGTTTGTATAGGAGATGAACTATGGCTTGAAACAAAAAAACAACTTTCCCAGGTTCAGTAAAGACTTATTCATTGCCAATACATAGTCACAAACAGATACTGCCTCACAAGACACCCAAATCAAAAAGTCAAAACGACAGTACATACATACTTGAATTATATATTAACAACGTGAACCTTCTTAGTTCCTTATCTGTGAAGTAGAAATAACATTATTACCTAAGCTCATAGATTGTGGGTTAAATGGAGTCATACAAACCGCTTAGCACATAGATAGGTAATTAATTATTGCCAGATAATGAGCTTATTTCTACATCTGTGAGATAACAACATCTGTTTCTTGGAACGGCTATGAATAACACACGATATGACTCAGTGTGGCGCGGTGCTTAGCACACGGTGCTGTTAATAGTTTAACGTCATTTAAAGACCAAAAGAAAAAGTTAGGTGAAGCTGGGAATCGCATTGGTGTAAGCAGTTCCCTGCATTCCGGTCACAAGCTAAGTCATGGACATGGAGAATGACCCTTGTTAATTTAAAGATAGAAAAGAAGAGCTGCGAGTCGTCCTGGCCAGAAACCACTAAGTTCAGGGGTGCAAGTTGGAAGTGGGAGGCACGACACAGGAAAATCCCAGGACGAACGCTCCGGTGGCACCTCTCCAGGAGCAGACTAGTCCGGGCTTGCACAGCCCCCCCTCCCGCCCCCTGAGGTCCACCCCTAGTTCCCTCTCACCTTGACAGCCTCAGTTCCTCTGGCGGTGGTCACCACCCTCCCCGGGCCTGCTCTCAGCTCGCCCTACTTCCCCGATCCCAGAGGCCGACGAGGGGAACGGACTCGCGGGCGGGCAAGCGGCAGAGGCCCGGGGAGGGGCGGGCGTCCCTGGTGGAGGGTCCCGCAGTGCCCTGAGTTGGCGCGGCGTTCCCGGGGGGTCAGCACGCAGCGAAAGAGCTGCGTCCGGCTGCTGGGAGACAGGCCGGGGTCCGGGCTGGCTCTCGGGGGCTCATCTTAGCCGCTGATTGGTGCGGTCCTTTTGATGGATTGCTTCTGAGAAAGCTCGACCAATCAGCGTACACTTGCCTTTGTCCAGACTCCAATTCTCCGCCCCTTGGTGCCACGCCCGGATCTCTCAGTCTCTCTCATTGGAGCATTTCCGTCCTGCCATGAGCTGCGGAACTGAATACTCGGTGCCAAGGCTTGCCCGGGCAGGTCTGGCTGCTAGTAGCCAGAGTGGCCTGGGTAGCATTCCAGAATGTACTGGGAGGGTTTTTGTTTGTTTGTTCTCTTTAGTTTAGCAGTTCTGTAGTGGTTCAGCCCCCTCTTTCTAAAAACACAATGACAAGTTAAAAAGAAAACAAGGGTTTATTTCCATTGTCTTTACAGATAAAGAGGCAGTAGATTTCTCTATCGTATCGTTTATTGCATTCCAGAGGGTTCTCTCTGGGTTTCGGAAATCAGTTGATCTTTTTCTTATTTTGCTTTTTGTGAAACATATTACAGTGAAGTTAGACTATGTAGTGTTTCTTGGTCCTCTGCTAATATCCAGAATTTGTTTTTTTAAACAAATTTAAATTGCAAGCTTGATAGAGTGCCCTCATACAACCACCAGTGGCTAAAAATAAAGTGTGTAATACAGACAACAGCAAGAGAAATACGTGGAAAACTCAGCTGCAAGGGGTGGACTCTCAGGCTCCAGGGTAGGGTGTGAACGAATATTTCTCTCTTTATTTTTGTGAACTCTATAAACAAGCCTTTTCTCTTCCAGGTTAACGGGAAAACAATTATCCCTCTTGTTTATAATTTTAACTTATTGTAACTATCTTTTTCTCCCCTGTTGAGAAGGGCGTGCCCTCAGGAGCAGTGCAGCAGTCTCAGCTCTCAGAGATGGCCCTGGGTGCAGGACTTGTGGCTTTCATGAAAATAACAAAGGGCAAGGCCAGCTGGACACCCATAAAGGTTATAGTAGATACAAGTTTTGTTGTTGGTTTTTTGTTTGTTTGTTTGTTTGTTTTTGAGACAGGGTCTCTATATAGTCCTGGCAGAGCTGGAACTCTCTATGTAGAACAGGCTGGTCTTGATCAGACCTACCTGCCTCTGACTCCTGTGGTACTGGGATTAAAGATGAACACCATCACACCTGGCCTTTTTCTTTCATTAAAAAAAGTTTTGTTTTTAAAAATTATGTCTCTCTTGATGGGGGATGTCCTTCTGTATATATGTTTCTTTTACTGATTGATGAATAAAACACTGATTGTCTCCAGTAGCCAGGTAGGAAGTGTGGGGAGGGGGGCTACCAGACGAGGAGAATTCTGGGAGAGCCTCTAGCCAGGGAGAGAATGGGAAGATAGGATGCTGGCATTCTCTGGTAAGGTAAGGCCACATAGAAATACATAGATTAATAGTTAAGGTTAATAATTAATTAATAATTAAGAAAGAGCTAGCCAATAAGAAGCCTGAGCCAGGTGAAACCCACAGAAACAGCTGACCTGAACAACGGGGAGCTCTTGGTCCCCAGACTGATAGTTGGGAAACCAGCATGGGACTGATCCAGACCCCAGGAACCTGGGTGTCAGTGAGGAGACCTCGGAAATCTGTGGGGTCTTTTGTAGTAGATCAGTACTTATCCCTAGCATAGAAATAGACTGTAGGAGCCCATTCCACATAGAGGGATACTCCCTGAGCCAAGACACACAGGGGTGGGCTTAGGCCCCACCCCAAAGGATATGACAGACCCTGAAGACCCCCTGTGGAAGGCCCCACCCTCCCTGGGGAGCAGAAAGGGTATGTGATAGGTAGAGTTTTAGTTGGGGGGGGTTAGGGGAGGAGGGGAGGGAGAGGGAACTGGGATTGACAGGTAAAACAATCTTGTTTCTAATTCAAATAAAAAAATGGAAAAAAAGTCTGAGCCATTGGCCAAACAGTTTCAAATTAATATAAGTCTTTGTGTGTTTATTTGGGGCTGAAGGGGGGCTGGACCAGGCAGAAAGGAAACAAGGGGAACTCTCTCTCTCTCTCTCTCTCTCTCTCTCTCTCTCTCTCTCTCTCTCCTCTGTGCGTGTGTGTGTGTGTGTGTGTGTGTGTGTGTGTGCGTGTGTGTGTGTGTGCATGTGGGTGTTCACAGAAGCCAAAGATGATGGATATAGATGTTTCAGGCAGTTGTGAGTTGTCCACTGTGGGGTCTGGGAACCTAATTCACCTGGATTCCTGGTACTTAAATCTGCAAAAGCTATGAATGATCTAAGCCGGAGCTGTCTCTCGAGTCTTTATTTTGGGTTTTCAAAAGTAGACAGTAAAAAAATACCTTAATCATAAATAATTAAATGATGAGAGGATTAAATGATGGAAAGCATGTGGTATATGATAGCCTTTCTTCTTAACTTACATTTATTTTAAATGCCTTATGTAAATAGTTGGTCCTGCTTATTCTGTTGTCAGTCTTCTCAACCTAGAAGGAACATCTGAGTATTGCTTAACACTATTAAGAATTTCTAAACTGCATATATTGCTTTCTACATCTTACATTTAAATTTACCATTGAGAACTGTTGGCAATATGTTATCATATGCTAAAAAAAATTCTCTCAGGACTCCTTTTTTTCTTTTTATTGAACTCTCAATTGTTTACATAAAAATACTTCACTGGCATTGAAGAAACAAATACAAATCAAATCTAATAGACATTCTTTGCTTATTTTTCTTTCCTATTTCAACTAAAAACCTCACTGTTTTCATTTTTAATTATGTATATATGTACATCTATTTGTGGATTTGTGCAGTGCCCTAGAAGATGGGGAAAGGGTTTTGGATGCCTTGCATTTGGAGTTCAGGTGATTGGGAGCTATCCAACATGGGTGCTCTAACTTTGAAGACATCTTTCCAGCCCTCTGTTGCAATTTTTGAATATTAATATTTTGTTTTGACAGTTTCATATACATATAGTATGTCACAGCTTTATAAAATGACCTCTCTAGGCCTCATTCAGGGACATCCCTGACACATGCCTGTCCTTTCAGCTTTTAGGCACTGAGGCAATTATATAGCCTGTTTCTTCTATCCTCAACTCGAAAGCCAAAACTATGTGTTCTGCTGCTTGCTGGGGCTGGAACCTGGCCTCCTCATTCAATTACATCTCACCAGTTTTTTGTTTTGCACACTTTTCTTCATATCTAACCTTGGCTATTCTTGAACTTACTCTTTACAGCAGGCTGGCCTCAAACTCAGAGATGCAACAGTCTCTGCCTTCTGAGTGCTAGAATTAAAGGTGTTCGTCACCACAAACTACTCTAAGTTTTTCTTTAATTCCTTTTCACAAGTTGGAAATTCAGCTGGATGGGATCTTTCCCTGAGGTCACCACTCCCTTTACAAAATTTCTTAATCTGTTTATCCCCTTGAACATAGGACTTAGCTCCATTCCACTTTCTGGTGCTCTTTTTCTTCTCAAATATTTTTTCTGGTTCAGCTTGCTCCTTTTCATTATAAATTTTCATCAGAGTTAACACTAATAACCACACAACAGAGTCTCTACTAGGCTGTTTGGAGATTTCCTCTGCCAACATAATTAATTCAAAATTCTTCACTTTAGCATCAAGTAGACTCTTCAGATAAGGGCAAAAGGCAGCCTCTTCATTAAGAACTTTCTCTAGGCAACATACTAAAATTCTCTGTAACCTCTTGAACAAGACCCCTACAGTTCATCAAATCACATTCAGCACCACTGTCTTCCATGCTTCTACTAGTATGGCCCACTAAGGAGCAATTAAAACATTCCACTGCTTTTCTAACCCAAAGTCTCCAAATCCATATTACTCCCAACAAAAACATGGTCAGGCCATCACTGCAATATCACAGTCCCTGATACCAACTTCTGTCTTAATTAAGGTTTCTGTTGCTCGGAAGCAACACCATGACCTTGGCAATACCTCCCCCCCACACACCGTTTCCCTGTGTAGCTTTGGAGCCTGTCCTGGCACTTGCTCTGTAGACAATGCTGGCCTTGAACTGACAGAGATTTGCCTGTCTCTGCCTGGAAAGCACTGGCATTAAAGGCATGTGCCACCACTGCCTGGCTCATGGCAACTCTTACAAGGAAAACATTTAATTGGGGTGGCTCGATTATACTTTCAGCCCATTATTGTCATGAAAAGAGCATGGTGGTGTGCAGGCAGAACATGATGCTGGCTAAGCAGCTGAGAATCCTACATCTTGCAGGCAACAGAAAGTTGACTGAGACACTGGGCAGTATCCTGAGCATAGGAAACCTCAAAGCCCGCCCACACAGTGACACATTTCCTCCTACAACACCAAAACCCATTCCAACAAAGCCATAGATCTAATAGTACCACTCCCTATGAGATTACGGAGGCTAATTACGTTCAAACTACCACACTATCATTTGAGTAATTTAAAAAGAATTGCAGAATTTAAAACAATTATCTATTCTTGTAAAAGAAAGCAAACAAGTCATTCATTAAAATTTTATTTTTAAGAAGGTTATAATTGGTAAGTATTTTGAATCCCCAGCTCTGCGTTTCTCTGACAATGCAATAAGCCAAATCAAGCCAAATAAGTAAGAACGGGTTTAATCTGAGCAAAGCAACTTCCATGTGATTCTTGGGAGAAAGTAAGCAGGAGAGAAATCATGCTTTGTGTCTAGGGGCCGGGTCTTAAATACCCTGTAGTTGAAGTCTTGAGTAGCTCTGGGGGAGGAGGTGACCCTTGGTGGGCTTTCTGAGAGGGTGGGGTTTGGAATGGGTCCCAAGATGGAGATTCCCAGCAATATTTATCATGAGTTCTTATCAGAAATTTTTCAAATGTCTGACTTTTACAATGTTATCTTGACTCAATCAGACACACACAAACTCACACACACACTCTACTGTCAGGCTACCTCTACTGTTTATTATGTATCTCTGTCTGTCCTAGAACTTGTTATGTAGACCAGGCTGGCCTCAAACTCACAGACGTCTACTTGAATCTTAATAACCACACCCACCCACCCAGTGCTGGTATTAAAGACATGTACCACCATATCTCAATCAATGGTACATTTAATTCCCATCCTTCTACTTGCTTCTCAATAAACAGTTAAACGCAAGGCAAAAAAATGACTGTAATGCAGTGTAAGAATTCACTCACTAGCCGGGCGGTGGTGGCACATGCCTTTAATCCCAGAACTTGGGAGGCAGAGGCAGGCGGATCTCTGTGAGTTCAAGACCGGCCTGGTCTACAAGAGCTAGTTCCAGGACAGCCTCCAAAGCCACAGAGAAACCCTGACTCGAAGAAAACGGAAAAAAAAAGAAAGAAAGAAAAAGAAAACAAACAAACAAAAAAGAATCCACTCACTAACAGGAAAATTTAATCACATTGTCTTTTGTAGTCTGAATACATGTGAAGGCGGGGATGTAATTCTATCACTAGACCCAAGATATATGATAAGTGGGTGTTTATTGGGGACAATTACACAGAAAAATACAAAGAACCTCGAGAGCATTTTCCTGCTCCTTCCACCGGATCCGATGTGCAAAGGAAAGCCCCACCTCAAGCTCCTCTATTTTCACTTTCGTCTGCCTGAAGCCACACCCATAGTGGTGTGGCTGCTGTTTCAGGTCCACAGACCAGATGCCTACAATTCCCCTTATAGTCTAAAGAAGGTTTTAAGCCTGATTCGAGAACTACATACAACGATAACAAATGTCAAGTATATTCCAGGAAAAGGAAAGGTAAACATACACAAATTAAAACCTACTATCAGCAAGAGCAACATTAAGCAATAGATATATACTACCTGTCCAGTGTACATACATGCCTTTGAACAACAGGAATGATAACAAGTAGGTCTGACAGTGATGATTCTTGTGATGGGTAGTAATAGTTGTCATCTTGCCTCCAACTCTAGAATTTCCTGGAAGATGGGTCTCTGGGCTTGCCTACATGCTATTATCTTGATTGTGTTGACGGAAGTGTGAAGACATACACAAGGTAGGTAGCACCATTCCCTGCCTGGGTTCCTGAGCTATGCAAGTGGAGAGAGGGAGCTGAGCCTCAGCAGACTCTCACTGCTCTCTGCTTCTTGACTGTGGATGTCATGAGAGCAGCTGTTTCGAGCTCCTGCTCATTGTCTTCCCTGTCATGTGCTGTACCTTGATCTGTAAGCCAAAACCAACCCTTTTCTATAAGTTGTCTTTTCAAATTATTTTTATAGCAGCAATAATAACAACAACAGCAAAAAAGGAAACAAAATGGAAGGAAGGAAGGAAGGAAGGAAGGAAGGAAGGAAGGAAGGAAGGAAGGAAGGAGAAAAGAAACGGAGACCAAATGCCAAATGTTGCCCTGACCCATAGGGATATCCCTAATTGCTTTTGTCTGCTTCTGTCCTAGAAGGGGCTCTTCCTCCTGCATACACCACATGCCAGTACCTTATTCTCTATTCAGGCACCCTTATAAATGCCGAAACTTCTGGAGAAAAGCTTGCTTATGTTTGATGAAGGCTAGGAAAGTCAGGGTCAAGATGAGCTCAGCTGAGCCCCTTCCCTCCACTTCCCAGCTTATGTAGTCTCCTCTACAGCCCTAGTTTTCCTCAGTCTGTCCTGTATTATTTCACTAGCAGATAGCTAGCTGGCATGGCTCCCTTAATTTTTTTCTTTAATCTAGCTTTCCTATCCCTTCGCATTGTACTCAAATAAGGGACCTGATAGTCCAGAACCTTTGTTTCCTAGGTTGATCATAAACTGGTGAGGCCTTTTTGGAGTTAGGTTACCACCTTGAATATCTTCTTAGTGTTTTCCCTCTTCTTTCTGTCTCTGGTTTTGGTTGCTGACATTTGGTTTTGTTTGTTTGCCTTTGCTGCTTTTCTCTCCTCACAAACATTTCCTAATACTAGTAACTGGAGTCACAGACAGTTGTGAGCTGTCATATGGGTGCTGGGAATTGAACCAGGGTTTTCTGGAAGAGCAACCAGTGCTCTTTATGCTGAGCCACCTCTCCAATCCTCTCAGTTTTACATATGCTAAGATGTTTTTGTTGAGCCTCTTGCTTCTACCTTAGTTTGTGAATTTTGACTAGAAGCTTCTGTCACAGTACTGCTTATAACAAAATAAGTAAACTTGTTTCCATCCTTTGCCTTGTGTTAGATGAAGCTTCTGACTGGTGTGGCAGTTACATGCTTCTTTTGTTTTTTGTTTTTTCCCTAATGGCTTTCTTGACACTATTTAAACAAATCTTGCTTATCTTTGAAAACAAAACTATCTCTCGAATATATGTCCACTCTCTGGCTCTTGCCTCATTCCTTACAGTCAGTGTCCCTGCAGAGTGGCTCATATCTTCATTAGTTTCTTTTACAGTCTTGCTCTTACATTTTGTTTTCACCACAGAACCATATATTGTGTTCATTTGCTCCTTGAAGTGTTCCCCGCCCCCATCCCAAGAGCTGATTCCTTTCTGAGACTCCTCCCCCTGACTTATTTTAAGTCTTCTCACGTCTCCCTTTAGCATAATGTGCATAGCTGCATAGCTCTGCATAGCATTTACCACATGGTCTGTTTCCTTGATGTATAAAAATATATTTACTTACTCTTTGAGAAAGTCAGACATGTATGTATTTTCTTCTCTCTCTCTCTCTCTCTCTCTCTCTCTCTCTCTCTCTCTCTCTCTGTCTGTCTCTCTTTTTTTTGTTTTTTTTGAGACAGGGTTTCTCTGTGTAGCTTTGGAGCCTATCCTGGCTTTGTAGACCAGGCTGATGTACGTATTTTCATCATTGCTTGTTGCTGCTTTCTTTTCAAAACTGGACTCCTTATGTGACCCAGGATAGCCTCAATCTCACAGTAATCCCCCTGCCTTAGTCTCCCAAGTATGAGGGTTGTGGGCACAATCACTCTGCCCAGTTGATTGGTTTTATTTTGAAGACACAGTGCAATGGGAATGTTACTCTAACTCAGGGTTTTCTCCTCTACTCTCACTTACCAACCACTCGTATTCTGAGGGAGAGGGTGCCCCATTGGTCCCAGCCAGCAGCAGAAACTGACAGCTGGAGAAAGGCTGGGCCTCACAACCACAGCTTGAAGCAGTGAAGGGGACTTGCTGAGTACCAGGCAAGCAAGTAGTGTACAGACAGACATGTAGGCAAAACTTCCATCACATAAAAAATAGAAATTAACATAATTTTACTTAGACACTAAAAGATACCACTAATTGCCTTCTAAATGTTGTTTCCTGTAATTATTTTATATTTATAATTTCCATTTTCAAATTATTCAAAGTAGCCCTTTTATTTAAAATCGGTTTACTTGGGGCTGAAGAGAAGGCCAGTCCATTAAGAATACGTATTCCAGCAGAGGATCCAAGTTCAATGTAAAACAGTGTGTGTGTCAGCTCACAACTGCCATGACTCTACCCTAGCGCCCCCTTCTGGCTACTGTGGGCATCTGCACTTACTTGTGCACATAACCGCTCTCCCACTCCACTTCCACCCATCTCCCATCAATACACGTACACATATTTAATAGAAAGAGAAATAAATCCCAAAACCTCCTTTGAAGAAAAAACCCTTACATATGTTTAGTAGGAGATGCAAACTAGCACATCCCTTTTGGGAAGCAGTATGGAGAGTCCTCAAAAAATTAAAACTAAGCCATGGCATGATATTATAGCCAAAATAAGTGAAATGAGTATGTCGAAGACACATCTGTATGTCCATGTTCATTGCAGTATTATAATAAAATCTCTAATCTAACTGTCCACCAGTGGATGAGCAGAAAAAGAAACACGGTGTACACACACACACACATATACACTCACACACACACACACACACACACACAGTCCATCCACAAAAGGTTTAAATCCTGTGATTTGTAACATGGGGAGAAGGGGAGGTCATCATACTAAGTGACATAAACTGGGCACAGAAAAATGAGTACTAGCTATCTCATTCACACGGGGACTCTAAAAAACATTAACCTTACATAACATGAAAGTGGAGTGGTGGTTTAAAAGGGTTGGGGACAACTGTCCTAATTCAGGAAAGTAAATGATGACTCTCATCAAGGGTAGTGCCTTCTATTTTTGGTAACATCTAAAGCTTGCAAAGTCCTTTCAACAGATGTCTTTCCATCCAAAATCTCTAGAATGCTGGATGCAATTTTAGGGCTGAGATTGTGTATTCGTTTGCTAGGACTGCCATAACTAAACTTAAAATACTTTAGACCAGACAGCATAAACAGAGGTTTATTTCTGGAGGCTGAAGGGTTGAGATACAGTGTTCATTAAACTTAGGACTTCCAAGGTCCCTCTTAGCTGGCACATGTCTTCATATGATCTCTGTGCACCCTCTTCCTCCTCCTCCTTTTTAACATTTATTTATTTATTTAATTTTATGTATATTGGTGTCTTGCCTTGCATGTATGTCTGTGTACTATGTATATGCCTTGCCTTGCATGTATGTCTGTGTACCATGTGCATACAATCCCTGCAAAGGCCTGAAGAGTGTCAGGAACCCTGGAACTAGAGTTACAGTCTGTGTTAACTTCCCCATGAGTGCTGGGAATTAAATCCAGGTCCTTTGGAAGAGCAGACTGTGCTCTTAATCATGAAGTCACCTCCCAGTGCCACCTTCTTTTTGGGGGCACGGTTTCATATGGTCCAAGAATTGCTTTCAACTAGCTATATAGCCAAGGATGATCCTTTACCTACTGGTCCTCCCACCTCCACTGGGTCTGTTTTATAGGTACGCATCAGATGCCTGGTCTATGTGGGCTTGGAATCGCACATGCATGCTAGAAAAACACCCTACTAGTTTATAAGGACAAATTTATACACATTAGGCTTCAACATACAATTTTGAAGCCCACAATTCTGATGATAACAGACTGACATTCATATTCAGTGGGGAGAAGACAGTAAGACTAGAGACGAGAAATAATTTTTTTCAGGGCCCCTTAGCTCTTGAATTGCAAGTTGGGATGAACATTCAAAAATTTCACAGTCCTATTTCTTACCATCACATGATGACAACCCCTTCTGGAATTCCTTCCTCCATGACTTGTGTTCAAGAGATAATTTCAACTTCATGAACAAAAGCACATCATTTATCCACATAGGGAGTCTACACTCAAAATCATGACTTGGTCATGTTTTTGTCTTTTCTTTTCTTTTCTTTTCCTATTCAACTAAACCCACTCTCTGATTTGTCCTTATTTTTAGATGGCTACTTCACAGTAAGATATTAAGGATCAATTGGTTAAATATTCCCTAGCACACAGTTCTTTAATAGAAACATTTAAAGGAATAGTCCTAATTGTGTAATCCAGGAAAAGGAGTATGATAAGAACCCCTTTGGGGTGAGATCATTGCTGCTGTTTTTACATTTCCTTTTGAATGGGGGAAATTCATAAGGCCATCTTGTGTGTGTCAAAACAAATACAGGATTCACTTCGGAACACTGAGTCTCGAATCTGTCTCTTATTTTACCACCGTGCAGTACAGCAGGCACAGGCTGCATTGATTGCTGTTTCACACAAGACACAAACATTTCAGATTTTTCACTTTATAATTGAAAGTTTGTATCTGTGATCAACATCTCCCATTTCCCACACACTCTAGCCCCTGGCAACCACATTCTACTATTCTGGGAATCTAATGTACAACATGGTGACTATAGTAAGTTATATAAAGAAAATAAAGTTTATATAAGCCTGGATGACTACACAAAAATTTGTTTGCCCTCAATTATCACTTTTTTATTGTATCAAGTGACAGAACTCGGTAGTGTTTAAACTCAAAATGTTTTTCTGATCAGGTATTAATTAGACTCTTTTTCTTACACTCTTAACCTTGATTCATTGAATAAATGAAAAGATGTTTAATAGAAGCTTCTCTCTAATTCACTGTACATTTCGTAGCATTTAAAAAATATTTTGTTTTTAATTATGTGTATAGATGTGGGAATGTGCATGCGTGTCCAGGTGCCCATGGAGACCAGAAGAGGGTTTCAGATTTCCTGGAACTGGAGTTACAGGTGTCTGTGTGTCTTGGTGCTGGCCACTGAACTCAGGTTCTCTGTAAGACCAGCACGTGTTCTTACCACTGAGCCTTCTCTGAAGCCTGATTCACTGTGCATCTTAAAAAAGAAGACATTTACATAGTCTGTATTACTTTAGCCATCTTTCTCCCAAGAAGGGTGATATGTAGAAAGAATTAACACATGCACCAATAGGAGCGATGCAAACTACAATCCTATTGTGGAGGCTGAGGCAGAGGAGTGCAAGAATGAGTCTAACCTGGACTACATAGTTAATTTGTGCACCATTCTTTTGTTAAATACCAAATCAAAACCTAATATCAATAATAACAACAAAGAGAGACACACAGAGACTGAAACAGAGAGAGGGGGAGCAGGAGGAAGGGAAAGGTAAGGGGGAGGGGAAGGGAGAGGGAGAGGGACAGAGAGAGAGAGAGAGAGAGAGAGAGAGAGAGAGAGAGAGAGAGAGGAGAGAGAGAGAGCACCCATACCCAATGTGTAGTTGCCTGTCTTCTGCTCTCTTGAGTTCAAAATTGAAAGGAATTGATGACTTTGGACATGTGTACCTTTCTAACTTTGTTTCCCCTCACCCAATGTGCTGTCCATAAATACCATAAATATCACTCTTCTCAATGATCATATGGATCTTTAGCTTTTCAAACCATCTTTTAAAGAGTTCATTTGACATAGTATAAAATTCACTTATTATTGTCCAATTCATTGGATTTTAGTATATTCTCAGAATTGTGTGACTCTTACCATAGCCTCAGTTTGGAGCATCTGAATCCATTCAATGAAACCCAATATCCAAGAGTTGTCAGTCTCCATTACCTCCTCCTCCTGAACCAAGCCAGATTCAGGAAGCTCCACCCTGCCTGGGCGTGTCTGTTTCAAGCAGGGACGAGCCTGGAGGGATCTGGGTGGATGGCGCTTAGGACAAGAATTGGGTAAAAGCAGGGGGTGGCTCACCTGGTCTGCGGTGAGTCCACGGAAAGGGAAGGAAGAGTGTCCTGAACCAAGCCAGATTCAGGAAGCTCCACCCTGCCTGGGCGTGTCTGTTTCAAGCAGGGACGAGCCTGGAGGGATCTGGGTGGATGGCGCTTAGGACAAGAATTGGGTAAAAGCAGGGGGTGGCTCACCTGGTCTGCGGTGAGTCCACGGAAAGGGAAGGAAGAGTGTCCTGAACCAAGCCAGATTCAGGAAGCTCCACCCTGCCTGGGCGTGTCTGTTTCAAGCAGGGACGAGCCTGGAGGGATCTGGGTGGATGGCGCTTAGGACAAGAATTGGGTAAAAGCAGGGGGTGGCTCACCTGGTCTGCGGTGAGTCCACGGAAAGGGAAGGAAGAGTGTCCTGAACCAAGCCAGATTCAGGAAGCTCCACCCTGCCTGGGCGTGTCTGTTTCAAGCAGGGACGAGCCTGGAGGGATCTGGGTGGATGGCGCTTAGGACAAGAATTGGGTAAAAGCAGGGGGTGGCTCACCTGGTCTGCGGTGAGTCCACGGAAAGGGAAGGAAGAGTGTCCTGAACCAAGCCAGATTCAGGAAGCTCCACCCTGCCTGGGCGTGTCTGTTTCAAGCAGGGACGAGCCTGGAGGGATCTGGGTGGATGGCGCTTAGGACAAGAATTGGGTAAAAGCAGGGGGTGGCTCACCTGGTCTGCGGTGAGTCCACGGAAAGGGAAGGAAGAGTGTCCTGAACCAAGCCAGATTCAGGAAGCTCCACCCTGCCTGGGCGTGTCTGTTTCAAGCAGGGACGAGCCTGGAGGGATCTGGGTGGATGGCGCTTAGGACAAGAATTGGGTAAAAGCAGGGGGTGGCTCACCTGGTCTGCGGTGAGTCCACGGAAAGGGAAGGAAGAGTGTCCTGAACCAAGCCAGATTCAGGAAGCTCCACCCTGCCTGGGCGTGTCTGTTTCAAGCAGGGACGAGCCTGGAGGGATCTGGGTGGATGGCGCTTAGGACAAGAATTGGGTAAAAGCAGGGGGTGGCTCACCTGGTCTGCGGTGAGTCCACGGAAAGGGAAGGAAGAGTGTCCTGAACCAAGCCAGATTCAGGAAGCTCCACCCTGCCTGGGCGTGTCTGTTTCAAGCAGGGACGAGCCTGGAGGGATCTGGGTGGATGGCGCTTAGGACAAGAATTGGGTAAAAGCAGGGGGTGGCTCACCTGGTCTGCGGTGAGTCCACGGAAAGGGAAGGAAGAGTGTCCTGAACCAAGCCAGATTCAGGAAGCTCCACCCTGCCTGGGCGTGTCTGTTTCAAGCAGGGACGAGCCTGGAGGGATCTGGGTGGATGGCGCTTAGGACAAGAATTGGGTAAAAGCAGGGGGTGGCTCACCTGGTCTGCGGTGAGTCCACGGAAAGGGAAGGAAGAGTGTCCTGAACCAAGCCAGATTCAGGAAGCTCCACCCTGCCTGGGCGTGTCTGTTTCAAGCAGGGACGAGCCTGGAGGGATCTGGGTGGATGGCGCTTAGGACAAGAATTGGGTAAAAGCAGGGGGTGGCTCACCTGGTCTGCGGTGAGTCCACGGAAAGGGAAGGAAGAGTGTCCTGAACCAAGCCAGATTCAGGAAGCTCCACCCTGCCTGGGCGTGTCTGTTTCAAGCAGGGACGAGCCTGGAGGGATCTGGGTGGATGGCGCTTAGGACAAGAATTGGGTAAAAGCAGGGGGTGGCTCACCTGGTCTGCGGTGAGTCCACGGAAAGGGAAGGAAGAGTGTCCTGAACCAAGCCAGATTCAGGAAGCTCCACCCTGCCTGGGCGTGTCTGTTTCAAGCAGGGACGAGCCTGGAGGGATCTGGGTGGATGGCGCTTAGGACAAGAATTGGGTAAAAGCAGGGGGTGGCTCACCTGGTCTGCGGTGAGTCCACGGAAAGGGAAGGAAGAGTGTCCTGAACCAAGCCAGATTCAGGAAGCTCCACCCTGCCTGGGCGTGTCTGTTTCAAGCAGGGACGAGCCTGGAGGGATCTGGGTGGATGGCGCTTAGGACAAGAATTGGGTAAAAGCAGGGGGTGGCTCACCTGGTCTGCGGTGAGTCCACGGAAAGGGAAGGAAGAGTGTCCTGAACCAAGCCAGATTCAGGAAGCTCCACCCTGCCTGGGCGTGTCTGTTTCAAGCAGGGACGAGCCTGGAGGGATCTGGGTGGATGGCGCTTAGGACAAGAATTGGGTAAAAGCAGGGGGTGGCTCACCTGGTCTGCGGTGAGTCCACGGAAAGGGAAGGAAGAGTGTCCTGAACCAAGCCAGATTCAGGAAGCTCCACCCTGCCTGGGCGTGTCTGTTTCAAGCAGGGACGAGCCTGGAGGGATCTGGGTGGATGGCGCTTAGGACAAGAATTGGGTAAAAGCAGGGGGTGGCTCACCTGGTCTGCGGTGAGTCCACGGAAAGGGAAGGAAGAGTGTCCTGAACCAAGCCAGATTCAGGAAGCTCCACCCTGCCTGGGCGTGTCTGTTTCAAGCAGGGACGAGCCTGGAGGGATCTGGGTGGATGGCGCTTAGGACAAGAATTGGGTAAAAGCAGGGGGTGGCTCACCTGGTCTGCGGTGAGTCCACGGAAAGGGAAGGAAGAGTGTCCTGAACCAAGCCAGATTCAGGAAGCTCCACCCTGCCTGGGCGTGTCTGTTTCAAGCAGGGACGAGCCTGGAGGGATCTGGGTGGATGGCGCTTAGGACAAGAATTGGGTAAAAGCAGGGGGTGGCTCACCTGGTCTGCGGTGAGTCCACGGAAAGGGAAGGAAGAGTGTCCTGAACCAAGCCAGATTCAGGAAGCTCCACCCTGCCTGGGCGTGTCTGTTTCAAGCAGGGACGAGCCTGGAGGGATCTGGGTGGATGGCGCTTAGGACAAGAATTGGGTAAAAGCAGGGGGTGGCTCACCTGGTCTGCGGTGAGTCCACGGAAAGGGAAGGAAGAGTGTCCTGAACCAAGCCAGATTCAGGAAGCTCCACCCTGCCTGGGCGTGTCTGTTTCAAGCAGGGACGAGCCTGGAGGGATCTGGGTGGATGGCGCTTAGGACAAGAATTGGGTAAAAGCAGGGGGTGGCTCACCTGGTCTGCGGTGAGTCCACGGAAAGGGAAGGAAGAGTGTCCTGAACCAAGCCAGATTCAGGAAGCTCCACCCTGCCTGGGCGTGTCTGTTTCAAGCAGGGACGAGCCTGGAGGGATCTGGGTGGATGGCGCTTAGGACAAGAATTGGGTAAAAGCAGGGGGTGGCTCACCTGGTCTGCGGTGAGTCCACGGAAAGGGAAGGAAGAGTGTCCTGAACCAAGCCAGATTCAGGAAGCTCCACCCTGCCTGGGCGTGTCTGTTTCAAGCAGGGACGAGCCTGGAGGGATCTGGGTGGATGGCGCTTAGGACAAGAATTGGGTAAAAGCAGGGGGTGGCTCACCTGGTCTGCGGTGAGTCCACGGAAAGGGAAGGAAGAGTGTCCTGAACCAAGCCAGATTCAGGAAGCTCCACCCTGCCTGGGCGTGTCTGTTTCAAGCAGGGACGAGCCTGGAGGGATCTGGGTGGATGGCGCTTAGGACAAGAATTGGGTAAAAGCAGGGGGTGGCTCACCTGGTCTGCGGTGAGTCCACGGAAAGGGAAGGAAGAGTGTCCTGAACCAAGCCAGATTCAGGAAGCTCCACCCTGCCTGGGCGTGTCTGTTTCAAGCAGGGACGAGCCTGGAGGGATCTGGGTGGATGGCGCTTAGGACAAGAATTGGGTAAAAGCAGGGGGTGGCTCACCTGGTCTGCGGTGAGTCCACGGAAAGGGAAGGAAGAGTGTCCTGAACCAAGCCAGATTCAGGAAGCTCCACCCTGCCTGGGCGTGTCTGTTTCAAGCAGGGACGAGCCTGGAGGGATCTGGGTGGATGGCGCTTAGGACAAGAATTGGGTAAAAGCAGGGGGTGGCTCACCTGGTCTGCGGTGAGTCCACGGAAAGGGAAGGAAGAGTGTCCTGAACCAAGCCAGATTCAGGAAGCTCCACCCTGCCTGGGCGTGTCTGTTTCAAGCAGGGACGAGCCTGGAGGGATCTGGGTGGATGGCGCTTAGGACAAGAATTGGGTAAAAGCAGGGGGTGGCTCACCTGGTCTGCGGTGAGTCCACGGAAAGGGAAGGAAGAGTGTCCTGAACCAAGCCAGATTCAGGAAGCTCCACCCTGCCTGGGCGTGTCTGTTTCAAGCAGGGACGAGCCTGGAGGGATCTGGGTGGATGGCGCTTAGGACAAGAATTGGGTAAAAGCAGGGGGTGGCTCACCTGGTCTGCGGTGAGTCCACGGAAAGGGAAGGAAGAGTGTCCTGAACCAAGCCAGATTCAGGAAGCTCCACCCTGCCTGGGCGTGTCTGTTTCAAGCAGGGACGAGCCTGGAGGGATCTGGGTGGATGGCGCTTAGGACAAGAATTGGGTAAAAGCAGGGGGTGGCTCACCTGGTCTGCGGTGAGTCCACGGAAAGGGAAGGAAGAGTGTCCTGAACCAAGCCAGATTCAGGAAGCTCCACCCTGCCTGGGCGTGTCTGTTTCAAGCAGGGACGAGCCTGGAGGGATCTGGGTGGATGGCGCTTAGGACAAGAATTGGGTAAAAGCAGGGGGTGGCTCACCTGGTCTGCGGTGAGTCCACGGAAAGGGAAGGAAGAGTGTCCTGAACCAAGCCAGATTCAGGAAGCTCCACCCTGCCTGGGCGTGTCTGTTTCAAGCAGGGACGAGCCTGGAGGGATCTGGGTGGATGGCGCTTAGGACAAGAATTGGGTAAAAGCAGGGGGTGGCTCACCTGGTCTGCGGTGAGTCCACGGAAAGGGAAGGAAGAGTGTCCTGAACCAAGCCAGATTCAGGAAGCTCCACCCTGCCTGGGCGTGTCTGTTTCAAGCAGGGACGAGCCTGGAGGGATCTGGGTGGATGGCGCTTAGGACAAGAATTGGGTAAAAGCAGGGGGTGGCTCACCTGGTCTGCGGTGAGTCCACGGAAAGGGAAGGAAGAGTGTCCTGAACCAAGCCAGATTCAGGAAGCTCCACCCTGCCTGGGCGTGTCTGTTTCAAGCAGGGACGAGCCTGGAGGGATCTGGGTGGATGGCGCTTAGGACAAGAATTGGGTAAAAGCAGGGGGTGGCTCACCTGGTCTGCGGTGAGTCCACGGAAAGGGAAGGAAGAGTGTCCTGAACCAAGCCAGATTCAGGAAGCTCCACCCTGCCTGGGCGTGTCTGTTTCAAGCAGGGACGAGCCTGGAGGGATCTGGGTGGATGGCGCTTAGGACAAGAATTGGGTAAAAGCAGGGGGTGGCTCACCTGGTCTGCGGTGAGTCCACGGAAAGGGAAGGAAGAGTGTCCTGAACCAAGCCAGATTCAGGAAGCTCCACCCTGCCTGGGCGTGTCTGTTTCAAGCAGGGACGAGCCTGGAGGGATCTGGGTGGATGGCGCTTAGGACAAGAATTGGGTAAAAGCAGGGGGTGGCTCACCTGGTCTGCGGTGAGTCCACGGAAAGGGAAGGAAGAGTGTCCTGAACCAAGCCAGATTCAGGAAGCTCCACCCTGCCTGGGCGTGTCTGTTTCAAGCAGGGACGAGCCTGGAGGGATCTGGGTGGATGGCGCTTAGGACAAGAATTGGGTAAAAGCAGGGGGTGGCTCACCTGGTCTGCGGTGAGTCCACGGAAAGGGAAGGAAGAGTGTCCTGAACCAAGCCAGATTCAGGAAGCTCCACCCTGCCTGGGCGTGTCTGTTTCAAGCAGGGACGAGCCTGGAGGGATCTGGGTGGATGGCGCTTAGGACAAGAATTGGGTAAAAGCAGGGGGTGGCTCACCTGGTCTGCGGTGAGTCCACGGAAAGGGAAGGAAGAGTGTCCTGAACCAAGCCAGATTCAGGAAGCTCCACCCTGCCTGGGCGTGTCTGTTTCAAGCAGGGACGAGCCTGGAGGGATCTGGGTGGATGGCGCTTAGGACAAGAATTGGGTAAAAGCAGGGGGTGGCTCACCTGGTCTGCGGTGAGTCCACGGAAAGGGAAGGAAGAGTGTCCTGAACCAAGCCAGATTCAGGAAGCTCCACCCTGCCTGGGCGTGTCTGTTTCAAGCAGGGACGAGCCTGGAGGGATCTGGGTGGATGGCGCTTAGGACAAGAATTGGGTAAAAGCAGGGGGTGGCTCACCTGGTCTGCGGTGAGTCCACGGAAAGGGCCCTCCTCCTAAATCTTAAATGGAAGCTACCAACAATCTATTTTGTGATTCTGTATATTTGTCTGTTCTGGACTTTTCTATAAATGGGATCATATAATATGGAAGTCCTTTATTGTTGGATTGTTTTACTAAGCATAATGTTTTCAGGGTTCCTTCATGTTGTAATATGTACCAGTATTTCATTCTCTTCAACTCCTGTTATACGGTACACCTCATCCTGTATATTCATTCACCAGTAGATAGTTATTTTTCCAGATTTTATTATTTATAACACTATATTTGCACACAAGTTTTTGTATGCTTATACATTTAAAAAATATTTGTGTATTTCTTTTTATTTATGTGGAGGTATGTGCCTGTATGAATATATGTACATTACATGAGTGCAGTGCCCAAAAAGGCCAAAGCAAAGCATTGAATCCCTTGCAGCTAGAGTCATAGGCAATAATGTGCCATCTGACAAGGGTGCTGGGAGCAAAATTTCTGAAAACTGTCCTCTGAAAGAGCAGTATGTACTCGTAACCACTGAGCTACTTCCCCAGTCCCTTTGATACAGTTAGAATTATTTTCTTTATTTTTTGGATCATTTGTTGTTAGTATCTTGATTTTTTTTTAATCTTTCAACTCTGATAGATTCATTATACAGATTTTTCTTGTGTGAAACCATCAGGATTTTTTTCAGACAGTATCATCTGTAAATGCACATTTTTTTCTTTATAATTAGAAAGTTGTGTTGGTCAGGATTCCTCAGAGAAATAGTGGTCACAGAGTCTACAATGTTCTACAGTTTGCTATCTGCAGGCTGGAGCACTAAGAAAGCAGGTAGTGACTCAATCTATGTGTTAAGGTCTGAGAACTGGGGAACCAAGGGTTGTCTGGTGTAAGCCTGGAGTCAGTCCACAGTCAATAACAAGGAACTTTTATGTTTAAGGGCAAGAGGAGATCAATGTCCTAAGAATTCACAAAGAATTTTCCCATCCCCCTTTCCTCTCCCTCCCCCTCTTTTCTCCCACCCTCATTCTCTCTCTTATTTTTTTTAAAATTGAAATTACATGCATATAATCATGTCTGTAGGTATGTATGTACAGATGCCTGAAGAGTCCATAAGATGCATCTCTTGAGACTGGACTTACAGGCAACTGTTGCCTAATGTGGGTTCTGGGAACATCAGGTTCTTTCGAAGAGCAGCAAGGGCTTTTATCGGCTGAACCATCTCTCCAGTCTCCTTTAGCCGCTCCTTCCTTCTCCCTCCTCCTCATTCCTTCTTCCCCCCCTTCCCTTAGTCCTTTCTTCTCTCCCTCTTCCTCCCCCTCTGTTTGTTCTATCCTATCCATTTAGGCCCTCAACAGAAAGAATGCTGTCCACTAGACCTGGAAGTGCAGATCTTCTTTACTTCATATCTTACTGACACAAATGCCAGTCTCTTCTTGCTTTGATTGTAGTTTTCCCTTCTTTTTTAAAAAATTAAAATTAAACATTTTTGAGAATTTCATACATGACTAAGGTATTAAATAATTTCAAACTCTCCTTCCTCCTTCTGACTCCTCTCACATTTGCACCAGTCCTCTCAAATTCATGACCTCACACACTCACTCACTTATGTGTCACTGGCTCTGTGCAACTTCCATATTGGCCAGAGTACCTAGTTACCTGTGACCTTTCCCTGTGGCTATCTGGCTATCCTCACAGCATAGTAGCTGGGTTACAAGGTCTGGCATTCAGACCGAAGTGACAAGGGTTGCATAGAACCAGCCAGAAGTTACAGTGTTTTATGAGCTAGTCTTGAACATAACATATGGTCCTGTGTTCTCTACTCATGAGTCAGTGAGACACAGCCTACTTCAAGGGGAAGGGAAAGTGGCTCCACTTCTCTGATTGAGTGACAAGATTCTGGAATAGGATGTGAGACTCATGAATACTGCAGTGATTATTTTTAGAAAACACACAATCTGCCACATACCTCAATGGTAATATATGAATTTTTAGAAAGGAAACTGTGAATCCCAAAGAAATGAATGTCAAAGTGGTGGGTATTTCAGGCACCTATGGGAGAATTATTTACACAGCTCATTCAATAATGGTCAAGTGCTAGGATGGCAAACGCACAAGGACTAGTTCTGTTTGAAAACATCAATTGACACAAGTTTTCTATGCAGAACTTTGCAGATGATACACACACACACACACACACACACACACACACACACACACACACACACGCACACACACGCACAAACACACACAAGTGTTTTCAAATTCTCAAATATCAAGATATGAAGGGGGTGTTCTAATAATTTTTGCCATTGCTGTTTGAATTTGTATAGAAACATTTCCAAGTGGCCAAGTCAGTGGCCGAATCTTTTTTAAAAAGATGTGTTTACTATATATAGTGTTTTGTTTGCACGTATCCTGAAGGCCAGTAGAGGGAACCACATCTCATAACAGATGATTGTGAGCCATCATGTCTTTGCTGGTCTAGCCCCAGGATGGAGTCTTTTTAAAGGCTCTAAAACAACCTAATTAAATGTTAGTTAAACCCAATTGTCATCAGAGGGACATCATCCAACAACTGATGGGAGCAGATGCAGAGACCCACAGCCAAACACTAGGCAGAGCCAGGGGGACCCAGGAAAAGATGGACAGGAAGGAGTGTAGGAGCCAGAAGGGTGGAGGATGCCACGAGAACATGAGCCCACAGAATCAACTAAGTAGGGCTCATAGGGGCTCACGGAGACTAAAACAACAATCACAGACACTGTGTGGGCCTGAACTGGGTCCTATGCATACATGTTATGATTGTGTAGTTTGTTGTTCTTGTGGGACTGCTAACAGGAGGAGTGTACTGGGGAGTGTCTCTGACTCTTTTGCCTGCTCATGGGACCCTTTTCCTCCTACTGTGTTGTTTTGTCTAGCCTTGATATGAGGCTTTGTGCCTAATTTTATTGTAACTTTTTAAAATTTTAATTAGAAATAAGATTATTTTACATGTCAATCCCAGGTCCCTCTCCCTCCCCTCCTCCCCTGCCTCCCAACTAACACCCTACCTATCTCATACCCTTTCTGCTCCCCAGGGAGGATGAGGCCTTCCATAGGGGGCCTTAAGAGTCTGTCGTATCCTTTGAGATAGGGCCTAGGCCCACCCCCTTGTGTCTAGGCTCAGGGGGTATCCCTCCATGTGGGATGGGCTCCCAAAGTCCATTCCTATGCTAGGGATAAGTACACTACAAGGGGCCTCATAGATTTCCGAGGTCTCACTGACACCCATATTCAGGGGATCTGGATCAGTCTCATGCTGGTTTCCCAGCTATCAGTCTGAGAACCAAGAACTCTCCCTTGTTCAGGTCAGCTGTTTCTGTGGGTTTCACAAGCCTGTTCTTGACCCCTTTGCTCATCAGTCCTCCTTCTCTGGATTTCAGTTCAGTTCAAGGTTTAACTGTGAATGTCTGTTTCCACTTCCCCCAGCTGCTGGATGAAGGCTATAGGATGGCATACGAGTTAGTCATCAATCTCATTATCAGGGGAGGGCATTTAAGATAGCCTCTCCTCTGTTGCTTAGATTGTTAGTTGGTGTCATCTGTGTAGCTCTCCAGATATTTCCCTAGTACCTGATTTCTCTTTGAGACAGGGTTTCTCTGTCGCTTTGGAGGCTGTCCTGGAACTAGCTCTTGTAGACCAAGCTGGCCTCAAACTCACAGAGATCTGCCTCTGCCTCCCGAGTGCTGGGATTAAAGACATGCGCCACCACTGCTCTCGTATTGTAACTTGTTATGCCATGTTTGTTTGATATCCCTGGGAGGGCTGCTATTTTTATTTTTAAAGGGAAACAGAGAAGGAGTGGATCTTGGGCAGAGGTTAGGTGGGGTGGGGTGATAGGAGTGGAAGTAGGAGAAACTGAGATCAGGATGTAATTTATGAGAGAAGAATAAAAGAGAAAAAGATGAGACAATTCGAGAGATGAATGCTTCAGATATCTTTGTCTCATCTCTACTAACATTATAATTTGGTTGTTTTAGAGCTTGTATTAGCGCATGCATTTGAAATATATATATATATATATATAGATATATTTGGGCAGACAAGAGGACACTTGAGGAGAGTAAATTGGACAAGGGAAGGTGATGCGGGGGTAAATATGAGCAAAGTATAATGCTATACAGGCGTGAAAATGACAAAGAAACCCATTATTCTGAACACTTCCTAAAAATGATTACTAAAAATAGGAAAAAGATGAATGTTGAAAATAGTAATGTCTCAAGGAAGACTGAAGAAATGGACTTAAAAGTCACACAGCAGTCCACAGAGAATGGTTATGTTGCAATTGAGTGCCAAGACTATTGGCAATAACTTTCATGCTGGGTTTGAACTTTGGCTGAGTGATTGGCATTTGAATTTTCCTCATTAAATACACACCTATTGAGAAAGCATTTCAGGGCTGGGTCAGGAGTGGGAGGAGGAGAAAGACACTTTAAATGTCATTCCTAGAGCTTTAGAAATGGACACATTTTATGTTTTTATACAAACTCTAGTCTTGCACTAAAAATCTGAAATTGCCTGGCTAGGAGCAATAAATGAATATTGGGATGTGGGATAGCTGCTGTTCTGGCTTGAAAAATAGTGTAGTACTTTGTGTTTTCTTTGTAATATTACTCTCTGTTTTTATATCCCATTTCCTCTCATGAACTGTATGTTAAAGGCAAGAAAATCCTAAGAGTGTCAGTTAATCAGGCCATTCCACCAACCCTCTTTCATTACTCTCCTGGACAATAGATCTATCTATTTATGTATCTATGTATGTATCTATCTGTTTTTTATTTCTCTGTGTGTACACATGTGTGCAGGCATGTGTAGAGACCAGAAATCAATATTAGATGTCTTTATCATTCTCTGCCTTATTTTTTAAATTTTCTTTCATTTTTAAATTATACTACAGTGACATAATTTCTCCCTTCTTTTTCGTTCCCTCAAGTCCTTCCATATGCCCCTCCTTGCTTTCTTTTCAAATTCATGCCCTTGTTTTTCATTAGTGGCTGTTACGTGCATATATTTGCATATTTATGTATTCCTAACTATAACTTGCTCCGTCTGTACAATGTTACTCATACGTGTGTTTTCAGGTCTGACCACTTGGTATTCAATAACCAGCTGGTGTGCTCATCCCTGATGAAGACTCCCCCACTCCCAGCATCCCTTAGTTGCCTACAGTTGTTTGTGTAGGGTTGAAACCTCTTTTGCTTTCCTAGTTCACTTTGGCATGTCTACTGGTTTTGTCCTTGTTCAGGTCATATTTGCATAGTCATTGTTGGTGAGACTTTCTGCATGTAGCTTCTGATATTACTAAGAAACCATTTCACACCAAACACCCTGCTCTCCAGTCCTTAAAAATCTTTCCTTGCTGGGCATGGTGGCATAAGTCTTTAAACCTTGCACTCAGAAGACAGAGGTAGGCAGATCTGTGTGAGTTCAAGGCCAATAAGGCCTACATAACAAGTTCTAGGACAGATAGGAATCCATAGAGAGAAAAAAATCCAAACAAACAAACAAAAACAAAACTAAAGCCTAGTGGTGGTGGCACATGCCTTTAATCCCAGCACTCGAGAGGCAGAGGCAGGCGGTTCTCTGTGAGTTTTGAGGCCAGCATAGTCTACAGAGCGAGTGCCAGTACAGGCTCCAAAGCCACAGAGAAACCCTATCTTGAAAAAACAAAAAACAAAACAAACACCCCCCCAATACACACACAAAACCCCAAAAATCTTTCCACACCCTCTCTCTCAATGTTTCTGAGCCTTTGGTGGGGGAGTTGATGTGTAGATGTCTCTACTGGAACTGGGTTCTGCAACTCTTCATTTTGATTGGTTGTAGTTTTCTGTAGTGGTCTCAGTCCTTTGCAAAGAGACCACATTTGAGAACACATGTGCTAGCAAGAACACTCCTACTTAAAGAGCAGGATTGCCCAGAGTTGGAGTGGACATGAGGAAGGATTAAATCATAACAAATCTTAACAGGTGTGTTTGAATTAGGTCCTGAGGCCTGTCAAGTACTAACACTGGTACTCAATAGTTGGGAAATGGACTGCAAATCATCCTATCACCCAAGACCCATTAGAATTTCACATTTCATAAAGCACAGCCATGGAGCCCAGTGTTGGAAGCCTTGGGAAGCTTTCCAGAAAATGTTGATATACATAAAAGTTTGAGAGAGATTACTTTAAGGATGTGTCTCCTTAATTAAGTATAGAATCAACCAGGACCAAAACTGAAATAGGATCTGGATGAAATCAAATCCCCATGGAATGACTTTGGGGATTTCACCAAACAACATGGCGAACTAACCAGACTACTTTTAGCAAGGTAGCTGGCTGACAGCAGGGTTTGACAGAGTAAAGGAAGCTGCTTGCTCTGTTGCGATGACTGAGGAAATTGTTACTTTGTTGCCGCCAATTGAGACTTATTTTGAGAGGTTTTTTTTTTTTTTTTTTTTGAATTATAAAACTTTTGGAAGGTTCTAAACGACCACTAGATGGCAGCATAGCGCCACTTCCCGGGAAATCAGCTCCACCCGAATTTAGGCGAAAAACAAGCCTAAGCGTTAGAAAAGAAAGCTAGCTAGCTTTCTACCGAGCACATTGCTAATCCGTTTTTAGAACATTTTGTTTTAGAAGAGTTCTCCATTAATTTTGACGCTCAAAGTTTTTGTTCACTGAGAAGAAAGCCAAAGCTGTAATTTAACCCTTAAGGGCATGTATTCAAGCCGTAGAAGAGAGTTGACCATGAGCAAGCCTTTACATAAATGTCTAGTCCTTACAAACTCACCCTGAGACAGCTGTTACCACATTTTATGCTGAGAGACACCAAGCGCCAGATTGAGTAAAGGATTTCACCTGGATGGCAAGTTTAAGTCTGGAGCTCCTGTTTGTTTAATTTGCCAACAGACTCTACACACTAAATCCTCATATGCACTGGTTTTATTAACATCCCAGTAAATTACAGCCATCTCCACATCCAAGCTTTTAAAGACATGAATGCCACTTAAGGCTTCAAAATAACTCGCTGTACACTTCAACATAATATATATACCATGAACTTGTTTTATCTAGGTTTAGTAATAGTGTCATTGATTAGCATTGATCATTACTGGTTGGTAGGACTTAGAATTAAAATTTATTTCTCTTAATTACACAGAAAATTATGATTTTCTTACGGCATGCATCACTTTCTATTTTGTACAAATACTATTTTTTGTATTAATTTTTTCCCATAAATTTGGAATGATGGGGTTTGTCCCTCAGTTTATGCCTTGCATTCTTGTTTTCTATTGATTTTATTGAGTTTTACCCAAAGAATTTAATTTATTGTGGAAACAATGCATTCTCTTTCTCCTGTACTCACTTTTCTTAATTGCACCTATTTAATTGTACTGTTTAATTACATGTATACTCATAGCAAACCTCAAACTCAGCTGAAGGGAACAGAAGTGTGTAGGCAGTCTGTAAGGGAATCTTTAACATTCAAAATGTCCTGTTTACTGGGCTGCTATTTCTCAGAGAGGCAGAGTTGTGGTTTATGCAGTGAGTCTAGTAAGAGAATTTATGTTGGGTCTGGACTGTGTGTATCCAAATGGTAAATGAAACCACAGGATATATGCCATGGATTGTGGAAGTCGGTCTCACATGCAAAACAATTTTTAGCTGCTCTTTCTTCTGAATTTTTCTGAATGGAATACCATCCTAACACCATACTGACACAGTTTCCCATTGGGAGAGAAATCCAGTTTGAATGACAGATAATATACAGAGCATTTGATCTTCTTAGATGAGAGAGAGAGAGAGAGAGAGAGAGAGAGAGAGAGAGAGAGAGAGACAGAGACACACAGAGAAAGAGACAGACAGACAGACAGACAGACACACACACACACACACATAGAGAAAGAGAGAGAGAGAGATAGAGAGAGAGAGAGAGAGAGAGAGAGAGAGAGAGAGAGAATTATAGCACACAAGAATCCCCACAGAATTCTGATGAGCCTTTTGGTGCTTCTCTGTGCTATGGTTTAAACACATCCTCTCCAAAATTCAGATTTCAGATGTTAAAAATTAACAGTCAATATGATGAAAAGAGGTGGAGCCATCAAGAAATGGTTGGGTTACCAGGGCTACTAGCTCCTGAATGGCATTAAGGTCTTCATGAAAGGCTAGAAGCAAGTTGGGCTCTTCTGCCTTCCCTCCTTTTACCATGTGATGAAGCAGTCACAAAATTCCGCTTTGGGAGCAGAGAGCAGCCCTTACTAGATAGCCACACTTGCTGAGCCTTGGTCTGGAAACTCTCCGCTGATAGAACTGTAAGAAAATCCAATTTTAATATCTATAAATTCTCCTGCTTCAAGTGATTGTTAGGGTAGTGCCAAAAGACTGAGGTACCGGGTTTATAAGTTCCAGGAAGGAATGGAGATTTTCACACATGAGGATCAGTTTCCCTGACAAATCACCCAGCTTAAGCTGTGCTATTCAATTATGCAAATAGACATTATAATAGATGGGCCATTAGAGAGATTCTTTTCTTCCTTGATCCACAGCTTCTTGATCCTATTCTCAGCCTAGCTTACTCCTTCACTTTCCTGCCACATCTTTCTCACAAGTTACACAAGAAAACTTTCTCACAAGAAAACACACACTCTCCGTCAATCTTTCCTTTGAAGATAAAACAGCCCCATCTTTCTGAAGGTATACCTTTTAAGATGATGCAGTGGATATAAGGGTGCCTGGCTGCCTGGCTGGACAACTGAAAAGCTTTTTATCTATGTTCATTATCAGTTAGATAATTGACAGTAAGAAATATTGAACTCAGTCATTGGAAATTCAGGCTGTAGAGCATTTGTTGTCATAATGACTCATAAGAAAAAAAGATCCATCATCATCATCAAAAGATTTTCCTTTACTGGAAAATAATCACTTAAATTAAATGCTTCAAAATTTAAGTAGGTGACCTTTGGGCCTAGATTGTCCAGTTTTGCTTTCCCACTATAATGTTTCTCAGAAGTGAAACTTTATTAGCTTATTTTTCTGAGCTCCAGTTCTCTCAGCTACAGAATAGAGATAATATTTGTCACATAGTATTGCTGTAGGAATTAAATGAGGTGTGTTAAGTGCTTGGCACTGTGTGCTTAATAAATATTAAAATTTGCCATTGTTATTCAGCTGATTGATCATCAGATAGCTGCAGCCACTGATGAAGTCAATTCTGGAAGGGGAAAAGTTAGAGCATACAACCCCTGTTTGCTGTTTTGCAAACTTTAATATTAATACACTCAATTCACAAGATGAGCTTCAGAAAAAATGATAGCTGAAGAAGAAAATTACCTAATCACCAATGTGCTTTAAAAAGTTTGTTTCAAATCACACCAAATTCTAGCACCAAACTGCTAGGGAATATGAAGATGGATACCTCATTCCCAGTGCTATTTAGTCTGAATTGTACTCCACACACTTATAAAAAACTACAGTTGACAAGAAACCCAGTGTATATGTAAGAATATGTTTCCTATGTAAACTGTTTCTTTAAAATGAATTATAATGGTGTTTGCAAAGAGTTTTAGTAATTAGAATTTTACAAATGGTTGGACACACACACACACACACACACACACACACACACACACACACACACACAAAGGACAAAATGTTTTAGAGTCACCATTTGTATTACCAAGTGAACATATGTAATAATTTGGTTTAGGTGGAAGAATTCCTACTTCTGGACCATTCTATATATAAAGCTAACATGAATAAAAATATTTGAGTATTTATTACTGGAAAATCAGGGATGCTAAAATACCCCATTTCTCTTGTTCTCTGAAAGGAGTCAAGAGTCTATTCACTTATCTATCCCATGAATATTACTTACTTACCTAGTTCATATTTTCAAGATAATCACCATCAGTCTTAAAATAGCTCACAAGAGAATGTTACTTATTTTAGTTTAGTGTATTTTCAGCATAGTCGGCCAGCAGCTTTGTGGCATGCCTTTCTACTGAGACTAGTAAGCCCTGAATCTTACTTCTTTGCGGATTGTTTACATTAGGCTGATTTACTGTGTGGCACTACTGGCAGAAAGGGTATGGTTTCAGACCATTGAAGGGAGTCATGTTAAAGACTCAATCAGTACATGTACAGGCAGTTTTCAGAAGAAGAAACACAAACGGCCATTGTGTGTTTTAAAATATGCTCAAGATACCTAATCACCCGAGAAATGCAAATTAAAACTGCTTTGTGATACCACCTCATCTCAGTCAGAATGGCTGTCACTAGGAAATCTGATAACACATTTTAAGACAAAATGTGGGGGAAGAGGAACCCTTATTCACTTCGGGTGGGAGTGCAAATTAGTACAGCCATTATGGAAATCAGTATGGAGAGTCATCAAAAATTAAAAATAGAACTACCATATGGCCCATCTATTTCACTCCTGGGCATATACCCAAGGGAGTCCATCCCCTGCCACAGAGACACTAACACACATGTTTATTGTTGCTATATTCATGAGAGCAAGGAAAAGGATCCAGACTAGCGGCCCATCAACAGATGAATGAGTAATGAAAATGTATACACATGCACAATGGAATATTATTCAACTGTGAAAAAATGAGATAATGAAATTTTCTGGAAATTTCAGTTCCCAATTGCATTTGTTTCTTCTTGCTAGTATTCTCTTGGAAGACATAGAAAGTAAGAAAGGATACAATAAAAATAAAAAAAATAAAGAACATTTGTTGATCTGCCTGTTTGCTCAATTCCTGTTGTAATCCCTTCACATAATTTCAGACTTTTTTTTTTTTTGGCTTTACAAGATAGGGTTTCTCTGTGTCTTTGGAGGCTGTCCTGGAACTCACTTTGTAGACCAGGCTGGTCTTGAACTCACAGAGACTTGCCTGCCTCTGCTTCCTGTGTTCTGGGATTAAAGGGATGTGTCACTACCATCTAGCTTCCTCTTTTTTTTTTTAAGATTTATTTATTTTGTACAATAAAGGAACTTCTGGAGGCATCACCATCCCTGTTTCAAGCTCTATTACAGAGCTATAGTCCTGAAAACAGCTTGGTATTGGCACAAAAACAGACAGGTAGACCAATGGAATAGAGTTGAAAACCTTGATATTAACCCACACACCTACGAACACCTGATTTTTTGACAAACAATCCAAATCTATATGATGGAACAAAGAGAACATCTTCAACAAATGGTGCTGGCATAACTGAATGCGGACATGTAGAAGACTGCAGATAGACCCAAGCCTATTGCCATGTACAAAACTTAAGTCCAAATGGATCAAAGACCTCAACATAAATCCAACCTCACTGAACCTATTAGAAGATAAAGTGGGAAATACCCTTGAATTAATTGGTACAGAAGACTGCTTCCTGAACATTACACCAGTAGCACAGACACTGCGATCAACAATTGATAAATGGGACCTCCTGAAACTGAGAGGCTTCTGTAAGGCAAAGGACACAGTCAGCAAGACAAAACGGCAGCCCACCAACTGGGGAAAGATATTCACCAACCCCACATCTGACAGAGGGCTGATCTCCAAAATATACAAAGAACTCAAGAAGCTAGTCTCCAAAACACCAAACAATCCAATTAAAAGTGGGTTACAGAACTAAATAGACAATTTTCAATAGAGGAATCTAAAATGGCTGAAAGATACATAAAAAAATGTTCAACTTCCTTAGCCATCAGGGAAACACAAATCAAAACACCTCTGAGATACATCTTACTCCTATCAGAATGGCCCAAATCAAAAACACCAATGACAGTTTATGCTGGAGAGGATGTGGAGAAAGGGGAACACTTCTCCACTACTGGTGGGAGTGCCAACTTGTACAGCCACTGTGGAAATCAGTATGGCGACTCCTCAAGAAAATGGGAATCAGTCTACCACAAGATCCAGCAATTCCACTCATAGGCATATAACCAAAAGAAGCACATTCATACAACAAGGACATCTGTTCAATGAGTTCATAGCAGCACTATTTGTAATAGCCAGAAACTGAAAGCAGCCTAGATGTCCCTCAACTGAAGAATGGATAGAGAAAATGTGGTACATTTACACAATGGAGTTCTACTCAGCAGGAAAAAAAAAAAATGGAATCTTGAAATTTGCAGGAAAATGGATGGAACTAGAAGAAACCATTTTGAGCGAGGTAACCCAATCACAAAAAGACAAACATGATATATGCTCAATTATATGTGGATTTTAGACATAGAGTAAAGGATTACCAGCCTACAATCCACAGTGCCAGAGAAGGTAGTAAACAAGGAGAACCCTAAGAGAGACATACATGGTCCCCCAGAGAAGGGGGAAGGGTCAAGATCCCCTGAGCAAAATGGGAGCATGGGAAGAGGGGCCAGGGAGCTAGGAGAATGAGAAGGGGAGAAGAGGAGGGATGCAGAGGACATGAGGGAGCAGAGGGGTTGAGTCAGGCGAAGAATAGAAGATAACAAGAATGGAGATACCATAATAGAGGGAGACATTATAGGTTTACAGAGAAATCAGGCACTAGGTAAATGTCTGGAGATCTACAAAGATGACACCAGCTAACAATCTAAGCAACAGAGGAGAGGCTACCTTAAATGCCCTCCCCTGATAATGAGATTGATGACTGACTTATATGCCACCTGATAGCCCTTATCCAGCAGCTGGTGGAAGTAGAAGCAGACACCCACAACTAATCACTGAACTGAACTGGAATCCAGGTGCAGAGAAGAATGAGTGAAGAGCAAAGGGGTCCAGACCAGGCTGGTGAAACCCACAGAAACAGCTAACCTGAACAATGGGGACCTTTTGGTCCCCAGACTGATAGCTGGGATATCAGCATGGGACTGATCCAGACCCTGGCCAGGAACATGGGTTTCAGTGAGGACAACTCGGAAATCTATGGGACCTCCTGTAGTAGTTCAGGACTTATCCCTAGCATAGGTGTGGACTTTGGGAGCCCATTCCATATAGAGGAATACTCCCTGAACCAAGACACACGGGGATGGGCCTAGGCCCTATCCCAAAGGAAACGATAGACTCTGATGACCCTCTATGGAAGGCCTCACCATCCAGGGGGAGCAGAAAGGATAGGCTTTAGTTGGGGGAGGATGGTAGGGGAGGATGGGAGGGAGAAGGGAACTGGGATTGTCATGTAAAACAATCTTGTTTCTAATTCAAAAATATCTGCAAAAAAGTTTTATTTATTATGTATAGTGTTCTGCCTGCTTGTATGCCTGAATGCCAGAAGAGGAGACCAGATCTCATTATAGATGTTTGTGACCCACCATGTGGTTGCTGGGAGTTGAACTTGGGAAGAGCCAGTGCTCTTAACCCCTGAGTCATCTCTGCAGCTCTTAAGTCTTTTACTCTTAATGGAGTATGCTATGGAGGCCCCCAGTCTGCAGATGAAGCGGCTCCATCTCAGCATCCTAAATCTAGTAAATGATAGATCTGTATTCTGCAGCCTGATTTGTCTTCTGTTTACTATTTCTACAGAGAGATTATCGCAGGTAAACTAATGGTGACACATGGTGCCCCCTTGTCTTCTGCACACCTTCTTTTTGGAAGAACCAGCTTAAATTGGATACTTGTGCTATTTGAGAATGATGGCTAAGGAAGCTGTGGCATCTGTTGAAGACTTCAGTAATCTAATTATGTGTATATGTGTGTTTCTGTGTGTGTCATGTGCATAATGGGAATGCAGTGCCCACAGAGGCCCAAAGAGATTCTAAGATCCCCTGGAGCTGTGAGCTGTGAGCCACGCAGTGTAGGTGCTCCGAACTAAACCTAGTTTCTCTACAATAACAACAAGTGCTTTTAACCATTGTGCCATCTTTCCAGCCCCCTGCTCAGCTCCTTTTAGCACAACATTTTTCCTTTGGTCCTTTGGCTGTCTATATCTAAAGACTGATTGTTGGAAAGTTAGCAGTCCTGTAATTAGCATATTAAATAGACTTTTATCCCTCCTGCCAACGTTGAAACAACTAATTATCAGCCGTGGTTGGGAGCAACGAAAGTTGACCTCTGGTAGACCAACAGAACTCTTCAAAGAGGAAAGGAAGAATGGGGTCTCCTGTTCCATCAGTTCCTGTCATCTGATCTAATTGCCTGAGAATAGAACTCAAGTACTGGAGTCTTCACCGATGCGAAGCCTTAGAAATAATGATTACAGCAAATCAGGCCTCATGAATATGCAGCTTATGTCTGCTTTGAGACATTTCAGCTACCTAAATTAAAAATACAAAATTATGGATCGAAAAGAAAGCAGTAGGGACTTTTGTATTTTAACAATTGGAAAATATCACTGGAAGTGAAGTCTTCCTGCCAACTTTTAACACATAATCATTGTGCCAGGAAAAGGATGCTTTTCTAAATAGTTGTTTTAAATACCCGCCCCCCAACATATGTAAAGATAGACTACAGAAGCTTTAATTCATGTGTTTTTTTCCTGTGAATTTCAGTTTCAGGGCTATCCATTTCAGGATTGAGTCTAACACCAGCTCGTTCACAGGATGCACCCTACATGCAGCATCTACTCTCAGAAATTAAAAAATAAGGACATTGATTTTTCTGCCTTTTCCTTCCTGAGGCACATCACTTTTCTTTAGAATATTCTGAAATGTTTTAACTCTTTTTTCTTTTTAAATTCTTTAATTAACACTCATATTTACATATCCATTCCCCCATTCCCTCACCCTCCCATCCTCCCATGTTCCTCACCAACCCCCCAACCCATCCCCCAATTCCTCCCCAGGGACAGTGAGGCCCTCCACCAGGGACCTTCATAGTCTATCATATCGTTTGGGGGAGAGCCTAGGCCCTCCTTGCTGTATCTGGGCTGCAAAAGTATCCCTCCAGAGGGAATGGGCTCCCAATGTCCATTTGTGCTCTAGGGTTAAAGACTGGCTCCACTGTTAGAGGTCCCATAATTTGTCTTGGCCTCCTAGCTGGCACCCACATTCAGAGGGCTTGGTTCCGTCCAAAGCTGTTTCCCCAGCCTTATGACTAGGGTCTCCAGCTCTCACTAGGGCAGGTCCACTGTTTCTGAGGGTTTCTGCAGCACCTTCTTGGATCCTTTGCTCATCCCTCCTCCCTCTCCACAATTGGATTCCAGGAACGTGGTTCAGTGATTGTTTAGCTGTGGGTGCTTGTTTCTGCTTCCAACAGCTACTGGATGAAGGCTCTAGGAATGGTAACCAAGGCAGACATTGATCTCATCATAGGGGAAGGACATCAATAACATTTTCTCCACCACTGCTTGGATTCTTAGTTGGGGTCATCCTTGGGGATCCCCTAACATTTCCCCTGTACCAGACCTCTCTCCATACCTGTACTGTATCCCTCTATCAGGGCATCTCCTTTCTTGCCCTCCTCTAATCCTCCCCTGTTTCAGTCCTCTTGTTCTCCTCTCCCCTCCCAGTCTTGCCTTCCCATCTCCTTCCTCTCTACTCCAGCCCCACACTCCTACTTTGTTCAGGGGTTCTTGTCCCCCTCCCCTTCTTCAAGGGATTATGCAATCTTCTCTTGGGGTCTTCCTTGTTTCCTAGCTCATCTGGCAGTATGGATTGTAGACTGGTAATCCTTTGCTCTATGTCTAAAAATCATATATGAGTGAGTACATACCATGTTTATATTTTTGTGACTGGGTTACCTCACTCAGGATAGTTTCTTCTAGTTCCATTAATTTTCCTATGATGTCAAGATTCCATTGTTTTTTTTTTTTTTTCTGCTGAGTAGTACTCTATTGTGTAAATGTACCACATTTTCTCTAACCATTCTTCAGTTAAGGGACATCTAGATTGCTTCCAGGTTCTTGCTATTACAAATAATGCTGCTATGAACATAGTTGAACATATGTCCTTATTGTATGAATGTGCATTCTTTGGGTATGTGCCCAAGAGAGGAATTGATGGATCTTGAGGTAGACTGATTCCCGTTTTCTTGAGAAACTGCCATACTGGTTTCCAAAGTTGTTGTACAAGTTTGCACTCCCACCAGCAATGGAGGAGTCTTCCTTTTTCTCCACATCCTCTCCAGCATAGACTACCATGGGTGTTTTTTGATTTTGGCCATTCTGACAGGAGTAAGATGGTATCTCAGAGTGGTTTTGCGCTCCATTTCCTTGATGGCTAAGGATGTTGAGCACTTTCTCAAGTGTCTTTCAGCCATTTTAGATTCCTCTGTTGAGAATTCTCTAGTTCTGCACCCCACTTTTTAATTGGACTGTTTGGTGTTTTGGAGACTAGCTTCTTGAGTTCATTGTATATTTTGGTGATCAGCCCTCTGTCAGATGTGGGGTTGGCAAATATCTTTTCCCATTCTGTGGGCTGGCATTTTGTCTTGCTGACTGTCCTTTGCCTCATAGAAGTTTCTCAGTTTCAGGAGGTCCCATTTATTAATTGTCGATCTCAATTGTTGTGCTACTGGTGTTATATTCAGAAAGTGGTCTCCTGTACCAATTTTTTTGAGGGTACCCCCTACCTTCTCTTCTAGGAGATTCAGTGTAGCTGAATTTATGCTGAGGTCTTTGATCCATTTGAACTTAAGTTTTGTGCATGGCAATATAGATGTCTGTTAATCCCAATTGGGCCATAACTTCTGTTAGTTCTTTTGTTTCTTTCTTAAGTTTCTGTCTGGTGGTCCTGTCTAGTGGTGAAAGTGGGGTGTTGAAGTCTCCTACTTCAAGTGTGTGAGGTTTTATGTGTGATTTGAGCTTTTCTTAATGTTTCTTTTACAAATGTGGGTGCCTTTGTATTTGGGGCATAGATGTTCAGGCTTGAGACTTCATCTTGATGGAGTTTTCCTGTGATGAGAATGAAATGCCCTTCTTCATCTCTTTTGATTAATTTTAGTTTGAAGTCTAATTTGTTAGATACTAAGATATCTACCCCAGCTTGTTTCTTGGGTCCATTTGATTGGAAAGTCTTTTTCCAATACTTTACTCTGATGTACTGTCTGTCTTTGAAGTTGAGATGTGTTTCTTGTATGCAGCAGAAAGATGGATTCTGTCTTCATAGCCATTCTGTTAGCCTATATCTTTTTATAGGCAAGTTAAGACCATTGACATTGAGGGATATAAATGACCATTGATTGTTGATTCTTGTTTGTTTTGGATTTGTTGTTGGTGGTGTTATTATGTGTGGATTTCCCCACTTTTTTTTTTGGTGTTTGGTAAAGTGGGAGTATCTATTGCCTATGGTATTTTGAGCATAGTTATCTTCATTGTATTGGAGTTTTCCTTCCAGTAATTTCTGTAGTGCTGCATTTGTGGATATGTATTGCTTAAATCTGGTTTTGTCATGGAATATCTTGTTTTCTCCATCTATAGTGATTGAAACCGTTGCTGGATACAGTAGTCTGGGCTGGCATCCATGTTCCCTTAGCATTTTTTCAACTTTTTTTTTATTTGAATTAGAAACAGGATTGATTTACATTACAATCCCAGTTCCCTTCTCCCACCCGTCCTCCCCTACCACCACTCTCCCAACTAAAACCCTATCTATCACATATCCTTTCTGCTCCCCCTGGATGTTGAGGATGTTGAGGCCTTCCATAGGGTGTCATCAGTGTCTATTGTATCCTTTGGGATAAGGTCTAGGCCCACCCCTGTGTGTGTTGCCTCAGGGAGTATACCTCTATATGGAATGGGCTCCTAAAGTCCACACCTATGCTATTCCCTTAGAATTTGTAGAACATCTATCCAGGATCTTCTGGCTTTCAAAGTTTCCATTGAGAAGTCCGGTGTCATTTGGATAGTTCTGCCTTTATATGTTACCTGGCCTTTTAATATTTTTTTCTTTATTCTGTAAGTTTGGCGTTTTGATTATTATGTGGCAAGAGGATTTCTTTTTGTGGTCCAATCTATTTGGTATTCTGTATGCTTCTTGTACTTTCATAGGCATATCCTTCTTTAGGTTGGGGAAATTTTCTTCTACAATTTTGTTGAATATCATTTCTGTACCTTTGAGCTGAATTTCTTCACCTTCTTCTATACCTATTATTCTTAGATTTGGTCTTTTTACAGTGTCCCATATTTCCTGGGTATTTTGTGTTAGGGATTTGTTGGACTTGAGATTTTCTTTGGTTGATGACTGTATATTCTCCAATGAGACTTCAACACCTGAGATTCTCTCTTCCATCTCTTGTATTCTATTGGTTATGCTTACATCAGTGGCTCCTGATTGTTTACCCAGCTTTTCTATTTCCAGCATTCCCTCATTCTGTGTTTTCCTTATTGTTTCTAATTCTGCTTTCAAACCATGAACTGTTTGAATTGTTTCCTTTACTTGTTTGGTTGTTTTTTCTGGACTTTCTTTAGATTCTTTAAGAGATTTGTTTATTTCTTGAATTTTTTGGTTTGTCTTTTCTTCCATTTCATGTAATTTTTTGCTTGTTTTTTCTTCTATTTCTTTAAGGGATTTTCTTGTTTCCTCTTTAATGGTCTCTATCATCTTCATAGGATAATTTTTAATGTCCATCTCTTCTTCATCCTCTGCATTGGGCTTTTCAGTTCTTGCTGGTATGTAATAGTCCCTAGATTCTGGTGGTGTCATATTGGTCTTTCTGTCGTTGAGTGTGTTCTTATTCTGTCATCTTCCCATCCCTTCTTCCAGTGGGTGCAGGTGGGGTCACTCCCTCTCTCAGGTGGCAGGCAGAGAGCAGAGTGCAGATGGGGAACCAAGAGTGAGGTGTGTCCATACTCAGGGTGCGCCTTCCTGTATGGGCAGGTTCACTCTTGTCCAGGGGGAGGCTCAGGAAGCAAGCAGGGGCTGATCGGGGAAGGTGGAGGCATAACAGTGTTCAGACTCACCTCAGGCAGCAGTCAGAGGGCAGAGAGCAGAGGGGCAACCAAGAGTGAGGTGCATCCGGACTCCTGTTCTAATTCTTATAATCTCATTTTCTGAAGATTCTGCATCCTATTGATTTTGGCCCTATAGACCTTACACTCAGGCTTGAAAACACACCTCTTTCCTCCACTGCTTCATGGAAATGACTCATCTGATTCTGTCTTCATTCAGCATCTTGGAGACAATCTGGATAGTAAGTGTAAGTGAATGTGGTAACGTTTCATAACGTGTCAGGTTAGCATTGTCTTTTGGTAAGGTAAATTTGCTAACCTAATTTTCAAAGCCCTGAGCGATGCCAGGCAGCTAACTACTATATTGATAAAATAGAGTTGATAATGTGACAAAGCAACTAGGCATAAGAATGTATGACTAAAATGACATGTGTGCTTGATCAAGGTAGTAAAAGATAGTGTGAAGTTCAGTGATACAGAGGAGAAATGCAAAGGCATAGCAGGTAGTTTTTCCATTTTGCAGTGAGAACGTCTCATTCGTGTGCCACACTTTCCCTCTAAGATCTTCCTGCTTTACATGGCAGCTGAAGCAGCCCCTACCAACTGAAACATGGCATTTGGGATAAATCACTTATTTTTTTCTGAAAACAGGGCAAGTTTAATGAAGCAACAGCAAAGACTTTGGTTCATTCAGTTGGTAATGGGAGAGGGTACAGATGACCCTTGGCTAAAGAGGTGTGAGTTTGAAATGAATAAAACAATTTATGCGAAGACAGTTGCAGAATCCAAAGGAGAGGTCCAGTCCTGAATCCCAAGGGCACACAGAAAGGCATAAGCAATCCCGAGGCAAAGCATGCCTGCTGGTTGGATTGGGCAGGTTTGGAATGAGAAAGAATGTGTTGAAATGGAAAACATTTTGCAGCCTTATTTCTGCTTAAGCCATATGTATTTCAAAGTCTACTTACAAGAAAAACAGCTTGGCATTTGTCATTGTAAATGCATATGCTGGCACAGTTGTCGTGTTCTTTACATTCCTGAGTGCGCCTCTGCAATTGGGTGAAGTGCCATCTTTTCTAATAAAAAATAATATAAAAACCAAACCCGTGTGTTTATTTCTTGGGTGATGCTATACCCCTAACTCTGTTTTGCTTTTACGTTTGCTTGTGCTTCCAAATGAGATTGTAATAACAACAATCTGACATTCCCCAGACTGTCTTGGGACTAGTTGACAGCCGCCTTCACTGAATTCTTTCTTGTTATCTACTTGCTACTGTAGAAAAAAAAAAGAAAAATTGAGTTTCATGCCCAAGTTCACCACTGAGTAGGTAGCTATGACTCCTACTATTCCACCAGTAAAGCAGCCTTTAAGAGAAACTGGTGGCCACCATGGTGTTAGGAACTATTATTTTATCATGTTTATCTAATGATTTATCATCTCATTTTCTTAGCTACGGGGGTTACAAATACGGTCAGAGCAGAAAAGATGAGAAGAGTCAGAGAATCTCCTAAGCAGATGCAGCATCCCTAATGTTACCTGACAAGTGGATTCTCACAGAGGCTGGGCTCCTTTTTCCTTTCCATTGCTCTCCTCATTCTTACTCCATCCTGAGTATAGTTAAATACATGGGCCCATGCAGCGTTGAAAGAGAGGATTATGGCAGACATTGGAAGTACAGCCAAGCTGTTTACTAATCAGGAATATGCTAGAAGAAAGCCCAGCCTTTGTCCACATGTCTTTGGATCAATGAACACAGATACTAGAGGAATTAAATCATCTTGGACCAAGGGTGGTCTGAACTAGTTTACACGAGGTCATGTGTACTTCACAGTGAACAGCCGAAGTTACAGCTAAGATTTTTTTTTATTAGTTCAAAATAGGAACAAGCTTATTTCACATGTCAATCCCTTCTCCCTCTCCCTCCCCTTACCCTTCCTACCCAGCCCCGACCTACCCCCCACCCCATCCACCCTCCACTCCCCAGGCAGGGTAGGGCCCTCAACCGGGGCTCCACAAAGTCCACCACATCATCCTGGGCTGGGCCTAGGCCCTTCCCCATGTGTCCAGGGCAAGAGTGCATCCCGACAGCTAAGATTTTAATATGGATAATTCTTAAGTTGTATCAGGAGTAAATCTAGTTTTACCCAGTAAAACAAAGATGAATTTTGGGTCTGTGTTACAAAGGCAATTTTCTTGCTTAATGATTTTTATTTGATCTCGAGAGAAAAGATTAAACTCTTTGTGAGAGAAAATACAATAATGTAATAACCAAGTTGTTCTCACAGGCAATCTTCTTTCTTTCATTTCTGACATGTTTCTTGCTCAACATAGATTTCCATGGCCACTTTAATAAGCACCACTAATTAGGAGATTTATACAACAGATATTTATTGTATCATTATTCTGGAGGCTGGATGTCCAGGTCAAGAAGAAGGCAAGCTTGACCCCTGGTGTGGAGTAGGAAGAAGAATCAGTTCCATGGCTCTCACTGCCTTCTGGTGGCCTGTTAGTAATCTTTGGTGTTTCTTCTCTGGGGAACCATCTCATCACTCTCTTTCTTTATCTTTACATCATATTTTCTTTCTGTACATGCTTGTTTCTGAATTTCCCCTTCATAATAGAACCCATGCTAATGTCCTCATTTTAACTTGGCTTCTTTCACAAAGGCCCTATCTCCAGATAAGATCACATGCTGAGGTGTGTGTGTGTGTGTGTGTGTGTGTGTGTGTGTGTGTGTGTTATTATTTCTAAGATGGGTGTGTTGGTACATACCTATAATTTAATTTCAGCATCTGGGAGGCAGGTTCAAGAGAATTATTAGTTCAAAGTTACGTGTGGCTATCTAGCAAGTTTGAGATTAGCTTGGGCTATATGAAATCTTACTTTAAAATAAATAAATACAAATAACCCATTTTTAGGGTCCCTTCTGGATCAGTGGAGCTGCTTTTTCAGAAAAAACAAACACAGAAACAAAGGGATAAGACTTCCATATTCGGATTTGGGCCATAAACTAATCACTCTTGAATGAATTGTGTGGTTCTCTGATACACACATAGAATCTATACATATAAACTACAATCAAAACAAAACACCATTGCCTTTGAAAAGACTCTGGTTGAATAAGAATTTTTCACTCTAACTTGAAATTGATCAATATCTATCCAGCATTGTGTTGGAACTGGGCAGTAATCCGTTTTCCTATCTGGGAAGTGGAACCGGATGGACAGCTGGCTGTGGAGTTTGCAGGAAGAGCACATAATCCTACTTATATAACCCAGTATGTTTGCAAAATCTGCACTGCAGTTTGGGGGAGGAAAATGAGATGTTTGGAAATAAAATCTGCTGTGCAGGAGTGGAAAATTTATCCTCTTTCCACATGGTTCTTGTCTACATCTTTTATTTGCATCCTCAGGAGTCACATGTCCTTGCTTGAGCATTCTGTCTTTGCTGCTCATGTTAGGGCTGCAGCAAGGGTGAGCTGTGCTGCTTGTGCTAAGCCCTGACTATGGATCAACATCAGAGTTGATTAACCCCTCTAAGGCTGGGCTTCCTTACATCAGCTGGGGCCTAGCTGATGAGATGAAGAAAGAATGCATAGTCATGCAGCCCTTCAAAGTGTGAATGCTGCTTGAACTACAGCTCTGAAAACAAGGTCACTCATTATACTCATTACATCCATGTAGCACAGAGAGAGAGAGAGAGAGAGAGAGAGAGAGAGAGAGAGAGAGAGAGAGAGAGAAAGAGAGAGAGAGAGCTTTTTTCTTTTGTAATAAAGCCAGTATTTTTATTGCTCTTTTGTGTCACAGCCCTATTCCCTGCTTTTTTCCTCCATTTTTAAAATTTAAATTAGAAACAAGATTGTTTTATCTGTCAATCCCAGTTCCCTCTCCCTCCCCTTCTCCTCTGCCTCCCCCAACTAACACCCTACCTATCCCATACCCTTTCTGCTCCCCAGGGAGGGTGAGCCCTTCCATAGGGGGTCTTCAGAGTCTGTCATATCCTTTGGGATAGGGCCTAGGCCCTTCCCCTTGTGTCTAGGCTCAGGGAGTATCCCTCTATGTGGAATGGGCTCCCAAAGTCCATTCCTATGCTAAGGATAAGTACTGATCTGCTACAAGAGGCCCCATAGATTTCCGAGGCCTCCTCACTGACACCCAGATTCCTGGGGTCTGGATCAGTCCCATGCTGGTTTCCTAGCTATCAGTCTGGGGACAAAAACTCCCCGATGTTCAGGTCAGCTGTTTCTGTGAGTTTCACCAGCCTGGTCTGGACCCCTTTGTTCAGTACTCCTCCTTCTCTGCAATTGGATTCCAGTTCAGTTCAGTGTTTAGCTGTGGATATCTGCTTCTACTTCCATCAGCTGCTGGATGAAGGCTATAGGTGGCATATAAGTCAGTCATCAATCTCTTTATCAGGGGAGGGCATTTAAGGTAGCCTTTCCTCTGTTGCTTAGATTGTTAGTTGGGGTCATCCTTGTAGATCTCCAGACATTTCCCGAGCATCTGATTTCTATTTAAACCTATAATGGCTCCCTCTGTTATGGTATCTCTTATCTTGCTCTCCTCTATTCTTTCCCTGACTCAACCTTCCTGCTCCCTCATGTCCTCCCCACCCCTCCTCTTCTCCTCTTCTCATTCTCCTAGTTCCCTCTCCCCTCCTCCATGCTCCCAGTTTGCTCAGGAGATCTTGTCCCTTTCCCTTTCTCTGGGGGACCATGTATGTCTCTCTCTTAGAGTCCTCCTTGTTTCCTAGCTTCTCTGGCGGTGTCTATTCCCTGCTTTTTATGGGAGCTGTCATTTCCTCATTACAGGTTCAGCTGACAATATTGGCTATAAGAATGTACATGTTGGGTCATCAGGAAATCATGTGATGAAGCAGTCACAAGATTCCACCTTGGGAGCAGAGAGCAGCCCTTACCAGATAGCCATACTTGCTGAGCTTTGGTCTGGAAACTCCCCGCTGATAGAACTGCATTAAATCCAATTTTAATATCTATAAATTCCCCTGCTTCAAGTGATTGTTAGGGTAGTGCCAAAAGACTGAGGTACTGGGCTTATACGTTTCAGGAAGGAATAGAGATTTTCCCACATGGGGATCAGTTTCCCTGAAAAATTACCCAGCTTGTAACAGTCAGCTAATTAGAAACACACCTTGGATTTTAAGTACCAGTAGAATGGGCTTTGGGGAAGAAACTTGCACTTTACCCTGGGCTCTCTAAATGTGCATGGTGAGTCCTGTGGGAACTGTCCCTCTACTCAGTGTCTTTTTGCAGAAGCATGTGAGTGACTGACAGGAAAGGAAAGGGTTAGATAACACAGGGGCAACACTAATACAGAGAGGAAAAGAGACAGGGAGGGAGGGGGAGAGAGAGAGAGAGAGAGAGAGAGAGAGAGAGAGAGAGAGAGAGAGAATATGATATGTCAAATTCTTGAGTCAATAAGGTTATCTATCTCATTGCTTAAGCTGAATTTTGCTGGTATTCTGTCAGTAGTAACAGTAATATAGTCCATGAAAGAAGAAAAAGCATCAATGTGAATAATAAAAGCTCAAACTTTCCTCGGGGAACAACAACTGGAAGGTGTTTTGAATCATGGTGTTCTCAAATGCTTATTTAGTATTGACATCGTTTCTAATGTAGTTTCTCTTCTTATTTTATTATTCTATTATTGCACAGGTTTTGCTTTTCAGTGTCCTTGTAACCCCTGAGTCTCCTTCTGCTTGAGGAATGAGGTTCAAACTGTTATCTGACCTCTCAATGGTCTGAGAGAAAAGTTTTAATTTTTATCTTATTATTTTTGTGTGTGTTTGTGCGTGCATGTGTGTGTGTGTGTGTGTGTGTGTGTGTGTGTGTGTGTGTGTGTGTGTGTGTGTGTGTTGTACATGTGAGTGCCTGTAGAGGTCAAAAGAGGGAGTCAGATTCCTTTGCAGATGGTGTGACAAGTGATTGTGAGCCAACACCCATATGAGTGCTGGGAACAGAATTCATAGCCTCTGAAGAGCTCCAAGCCATCTTCCCAGCTCCGCGAGAAGCTCTGTTTTCTAACAGGGATACTCTTTGCTTTGGTCCCTCACAGATAAGATCTGTTGAGTAATCTTCAAGCCATTTGTAAAGCAGCACTGTCATTCCAATAAGTCATAATCACAATAATGACTGTCACCTTGAGAGCTGTTACTGTGGCGCTGAGAACAGTGCTAACTAAGTGCTTTAGATTTATTGCCACAGGTAATCCCAAGTGGGTAACATCAGGCGGCAACGCTGTAATCTTGCTTCATGGATTAAAGGGGATGTTGTTCATAAAGTTTGAGTGACTAGCCTAAGGCTAGGTAATAGTGAATCCAGGGAGTAGAACAAGTCTGACCCAGTTTGCTTTGGAGAGGAGAATTTTGTTGAAGAAGAGGGAAGGAAAGTCTATGAGAGTCTCCTATTGCACTTTATTGTAAATGTGTTGGTGAATTTTCCTTTGCCCTGGCCTTTGGAATCTCATTTGTCATTGGCTGTGTAATCAATTTGTGACTTCAAGCTCCCTGCCTCTTCTGCTTTCATGGCACTATATCAACTCTTTTCTTGTCTTCGTGGGTCATTTTTGCAGGCTTGTTGGACAATTCTAATTGGGAGATAGAAGAGAGTTAATCCAGAAAATACTGACATTGTCTCCATTCTTCCACAGAACAATGGCAAGCATTTCTGGTCTGCAGGAAGAAAGCTAGAAGAATTCTCTGTGTTCATTGCTCAAAGCAATTGATTCATCCCTGAGAAAGCAAGCTGATGGCTGAAGCTGCTTTGTGTAATGACTTAGCTCCAGCTGGGAATTAGCTTACTGGATTTTATTGTCTTTACTTTCTTAGAAAACAGATCAGGTTCTTACAATTTGGTGAGATGGCTGCAATATTTGGAAGTCTGTATAAAAATTTCAGTTAATATCAAGCATTTAAAGAAGTTCCCATTATGGCCAGGTGGTGGTGGTGCATGCCTTTAATCCTAGCACTCAGGAGGCAGAGGCAGGCAGATCTCTGTGAGTTCAAGGCTAGCCTGATCTATAGAGTGAGTTTCAGGACAGCCAAGGCTGTTACACAGAGAAACCCTGTCTTGAAAAACCAAACCAAACCAAACTAAAACAAAACAAACATCACCAGTATGAGTTTTTCACTATTTCAGTCAGCTATTCTAAAAGAAAAAAATTCAGTTTCCCTTTCTTATTCAGTAGCTCTCTGAGTCTATGCAGCCCAAAATACACTCTTAGGGCCTACTAGTGTGTAATATTTCTCTAGCTATATATGCTTTTTTCAAGTCTTAACAATCAAGTTTATTTTACAATATGAGGCTAAGACCGAAAAGAAGAGAATAGGAGCATCCAGGAAGCTGGTGAATGAAAAGACTAAATGCCAATTTAGTAGGAAAGTTGAGCCTATTTACAAGTAGGAAGGCTGTGTCTCTGGGTTGAATCACCATGGATAATCTCAGCAAGTTTCTGCTTTCAGGGACATATGACAGCAGTGCCAAAAAGAGCCCTGACTCTGCACTAGTCAGCTGCAGGAGCTGGACTTAAAGTGAAAGGCTTGGCCAAGTTCAACTTCCTTCAACTTCAGTTATCTGGGAGCGTGTCATTTTAAACATCCTATCCCACCACTAGAGTTATGATACAGCAATAAAGCATCACTCCTAGGCTATCAGTAAACACTTTCCTCATTATAATGTTTGTCATTTCTCACTTCTCTGTGCCTTTTCCTAAGTTCCAGATGGAAAGCCTGCCTCCCTTCTGTGAGCTATGAATGGACCAATTGTTGACAGTAGCAGCACAAATAACTACCCAGCACCAATGGTGATGGCTAACCAAAGTAAATTTGGAATTCTTCCCTTTCAAGTTCTCAATCTAAAAAATAAAATCCAGGTAGACAAGGAGGGAGAGAATGTGAATGAGATACATGGTTAATTACTGAAGATAATTGCATCAGTTGCTCGATGTTATGCTTCATAGGATACCAAAAGCGTTACCTTTTCAAAGATTTTATTATTTTTTTCTTTGTGTATGAGATTGTATGAGTTTATGTGATGATATATTGTTTATGATTTAATAAAATTTGCCTGGGGATCAGAAAGCAAAGCAGCCAGCCAATAGCTTTTACCTCTACCAAGGCTGAAATGGGGATCCTGTCTTCCCTGTGACAGGAAACTGAATTTCACATGAGACCCTTTGCTTCTTCCTTATATAGTTCTCCAGTGCTGGGATTAAAGGCATGAGCTCTGTTATTCTTTTAGATTGATTCACTCTCATGTAGCCCAGGGTGGCCTTGGACTCAGAGATCCACCTGCCTCTGTCTCCTAAATCCTGGGATTAAAGGTGTGTACCACCACTGCGGGACTTCTATGGCTGTCTAATGTGGCTGGCTTTGCATTCTGATCTTCAGTGGCTTTGTTAAATCATAAAAATATATCATCACCACAAGTTTGTATGCACCATGTGTGTTTAAGTGCTGTCAGATACCTTGGAACTGGAGTTACAGATGGTTGTGAGCTGCTGGAGGTGGGTGCTAGGACTGAGTATGGGTTGTTTGCCCTCTTAACTGCTCAGCTATCTCTGTAGCCCAAAAGATTGTTGTGTTTTTCATTTGGGGAGAGTTGTTTCCTCTCAGTTTGCAAGAGAATAAATTGAGTAAGTTCCCACTAAACACAACTAACCAATCAGGTAAATAAAAGAAAGATACCAAAACCACTAAAGGCAAGCATGCTTTACTCCAAGGATTTCAATAAATACTAATCACCATAAAACAAAAAACAAACATCTGAAACACACACACACCACCACCACCACAAAAAACTTTGCTGGCTTGCTCTGTCATCTGTCTGTCTGTCTATCTGCTTACATATCTATCTGTCATCTATCCTCAATCTCCTCTTCGATTTAACTGAGGTAAGTATATAAGGAAATGTCCAGGAGAGCTCACAGCCTAAGGGTGGGTCAGAAAAGAGGAAAGTGGTTCTGAGGTAGGAAAACCCAATGAGGGAGTTTGTGGGAACAAGTGAGACACCACAGCCACCAAAATCTCTGGCATTTCTTTTGGAAAAGGGCCCAGGAATGGAGGGAAAGAAATCTAGACAGTAGGGAGGTCTTAGATAAAAAGGTGTGAATTGAAGGGCTGCCCAGAGCTGCTCAGGAAAGACGGGCAGCTCATGTTAAAACAGCCCAAGCTTTGCTTAAACATAACTAGAAGAGCAGACCACAGCCCTAGGCCTTCCTCTGGCTCCCTGGCCACCAGGCCCACAACCATCATAGTCCATCCTTAGGAAAGGTAGAAGGTGAGGATGTGGAGGGTGCTAGGTAAGGTCTAGGAGGAGAGCTAAGAGGCTGGGGAGAGATGCATGGAGGAGCTCAGAACTGAGGACCTGGAACTTTGGCTAAGTTTGGGCTGTAAAGACTGTTTTCATTAGTACCTTATTTCTTTCCAGTTGTTGCCAGTCACCAAGGAGGAAATTGCAATATTATTATTATCATTATAATTTTTTATTAGAGATTGAATCTAGAGCGTTACTCATGCTAAAGAAAACACCGTGTCACCGAGATAGCTTCATCCCCAGCTGGGGATGACAAGATGATTTTTACTTATTAGCTCCTCATTCTATGGCATTTTTAAAATAAACTGCCAAATCAGTAGGAAAAAATGACTTACATATCTTTAGTTTTGATAGTTTTCTTTATAACAATTATTTTCAAGCAACTGAGTTCTTTTTTCACTATACTTTTACATTTATGAACAAAGACTGCAAGGAACTGAAGAGAACAAAGACTGCAAGGAACTGAAGAGAGCTCAACCAGAACTGGCACTTATATAGTGACACATGCTCAGGCTTGGAGTTAGGAGTCATGGTTATCAGTTTTAGATCTACCACTTGCTATGTGGTCTGGACAAATTGTTTAATTTGAATCTATTTCTTCCAATGCACAACAACAATAACCAGAATGGAATGTCATTGTTGCCAGTAGTCATACTTTATATTGTAGTTGTTGGAGAACGGGAAGAAGAGATGTCTGTGGTGACATGTTTAAAGAAAGTGTAACATTGTGCTGGGCTGTGAGGTGTTTATCAAGTCCTTTTCTAAGGACAAAATAGAACACTCATATATTCAATATACTGGCTTGACTAATGCTTGCTAATAAAAAGAGCCCCTACTTAATGGTTTGCAATCATCTGTAATGTGTTTATGAAAATAAGGGCTTATGATGGGAAATGTGTATCTTTGGCAGCTTGGAAGCATCCCTTAAAGATCCAAGGGCCATTCTCAGGAACGTATCCATCAAAGCAATAAGATCTCAGTCCCACTTGTTTTTCATTTGCAATATGTAAAATGTTTAATCATGTAACGGATACAGAAAACACTTTTTCCTTGTATTCATTGTAATTGTTCACTGAAAAAATAGAATGTAACCACACTGTAAATTTTAAACAGCTTTAAAGATTCTACTGGGGTGTACAAGCTATAAGGGAAAAATAAAGACATAAGGGAGGGAAGACACTGAGAAAAATGTAAAAGGAAAGCTAGAAGGACAGCATCAAGAGAGACAGAAGGGATACATCAGGGCAGAAAAATGAAACAGGAAAGAAATAGAGTAGAACAAACAACAGTAAGAACAGTAAAATGAAGCTTTGTTCCTCAGAAAAGTCTCATGTGTCTATTTGTCTGTTCAGTAGTTCATCTGTGCTGGCTGAGTTTGGGCTGTAAAGACTGTTTTCATTAGTACCTTATTTCTTCAACTCCTCTTCAGTTTCTCAGAGCTGCTGAAGACTTGCCATTCATCAGCACCCTAGGTATGATCCTAACATTTTGGAGGCCCATGTGTGATGGGGAAAGTCCTTCTGCATATATGTTTGTCTTATTGGTTGATAAATAAAGCACTGTTGGCCAATAGGGGAGCAAATTAGGCGGGACTAGGAGAGAAGGAGGATTCTGGGAAACATAGGTAAGGGACACAGTAGCCATGTGATTGGCAGGAAGACAGGACACATTCTGCCGGTGTCCTCGATAAGATAAGTCTTTATAAAATATATAGATTAATAATTATGGTTGATACTTAAGACAGACATAGCAGATAAGAAATCCTAGCCAGCAGCATTGTAATTAATATAAGATTCTGTGTGTTACTTGGGACCTTAACCTGGTGGCAGGCGAAATTCGGGTGGCTTGGCTGAAAAACTTATCGTTATAGGTGTGTGTGTGTGTGTGTGTGTGTGTGTGTGTGTGTGTGTGTGTGTGTGTTCTTTTTTAGCTGGCCCCAGAGAGTTAAGTTTTACTCCCTCAGTTAGAAAAGTCAAGTTGAGTGATAGCCTGCCTACTCTGTTGTCTCCTCCTCACTGGAATCTGGTCCTCATAGCCCAATAGTTATTTACTTTGTGTCTAGTGTCCACTTATGAGTGACTACATACCATGTTTTCTTTCTCTGTCTGGGTTACCTCACTCAGAATTATCTTTTCTAGTTCCATCCATTTGTCAGCAAATTTCCTGATGTCATCATTTTTAACTTCATTTTGAGTAATACTTCATTTTGTAAAAGCACTACATTTTTTTTTGTCCATTCTTCAGTTGAGGGACCCTTAGAATGTTTCCAGTTTCTGGCTATTATGAATAAAGCTCTATGAACATAAAAATACTCAATCCACAGGTCCCCATGGGAGGACAGAATCCTATGATAACTACCAGCCATCATTGTCCAAGTGGCCAAGTCTCATACAGACTAAACACCTTTCACACTTTTTACTCCCCTGATGCTGAGCCTCATGCAGTTCCTTAATTATTTTGTTTTATTTGTCTGTATAAATGACAAATTTTGGAGCTCACAATGTTAAGCTATACCATTAATTCTCCATGAGTTTTATTCTAGTTAATATTGATAATTTGTAGGTTATGATAATGGCAGTTGCTTACGTGAATTTTCAGGATCCCAAAGACCATGTTTTTCTGATGGAAGAGGCCATAAACCCTCACTTTCTGGTCATACTGATATTCTAATTTTTCTAGGCATTTATTTCACAAAAAGCCACAAAGATTGATTATGCACAGGATATTTCAGCACCTGTCTGTAATAGAAGCATTCAGTAGGAGAGGTCAAGGTCACCCCTAGCTGCACAGCAAGTTCAAGGCCAGCGCAGTTACTCTGATTATGTTTGCACTGTTCACTGATTGACTGCACTTCAATCACCCTTGCCCAAATGCCTTTAGTATTTTTGTTTTCTTATTTATTTACCTTTATTAATTCTTTTACACAGAACATGTTTTGATCACATTTCCCCCCATCTAACGACTATTCCCAGATCTTCCCCATCTCTGTACTCACCCAACTTTGTGTTCATTCTCTCTCAAAAAATCCCAAACAAACAAATAAACAAACAAAAAATAAAAGGAATCAAACAAAAACATTAATAAGCAAAGATTACCAAACCAAGCCAAACAAAACAAAAAGTGCACACATAAAAGCAGAGTCCATTTTCAGTGACACTCCACTGGAGAAAACTGATTTTCTCTTTCTCCATGAATATATAGCTTCTTCATGAGGAGTGGAATGTTGTGTCTAGTTTCCTTTCTCAATGCTGGGATTTTTTCTTGTTTGAACTTGGCCCAGTCTTGTGTGTGCCGCCCCAGTCTCTGAGTTCTCATGTGCATCTGTCCTGTTGCATTTTTTTCTTTGGAGCAATTCACCACCTTTTTCAACCTCTTCTTCTGATCCTGAAGCCTTGAGTGGAAGGATTTGATAAAGACATCCCATTTAGGTTTGAGGACTCCAAAGTTCCCTCTTTTTGCATATTGTTCACTTATGACTCTCTATGCTAATTACCATTTATGGCCAAGAAGAAGCTCCTTTGATGAAGGAGGAGCCATGGTTCCCTCTATGAGGATAGCAATGTGTCATTAGGAGTCATTTTATTGCTATGTTCTTTAGCAGAATAACAATAGATTTCCCCCTAAGGCTCATGTCCTATCTAGTCTCAGGTTCTTGGCCACTTTAACAGTGTCAGGAGTGGGTTTCATCTCATGAAGCAAGCCTTGTCTATGGTCATACTACCCTGAATGTGCCCAGTTTCCTCTGGTTTCAGAAGCTGAACAAGTGTGGGCTGGTGAGTGCTTGGATGGGAGACCTATTAAGTCATTCTTTATTCTATAATACCTCTAAATTCTATACCTCAAGGGTCAGATTGAAGATTTGGGTCTCCAGCTGGGTAGTAGTGGCACACACCTTTAATCCTAGCACTCAGGAGGCAGAGGCAGGCAGATCTCTTTGAGTTTGAGACCAGCCTGGTCTACAAAACAAGTTCCAGGACAGTCAGCTAGGACTACACAGAGAAACCCATGACTTTAAAAAACAAACAAACAAAAAGAAAAACCTAAACAAATAAACAAAAAAGATTTGGGTCTCTTCATCTATGCTCTTAACTCCTTTTCTGGTTTGTAAAACTCATTGTTTCAGTGATGGACCTATTACGTCACAGGAAACACTAGCACACTGGATTTGAATTACAAGTCTGATTTGTCAGCATCTTCTTCTTTCCTAATAATTTATTTAACTTTATTTTATGTACATTGGTGTGAAGGTGTCAGATACCCTGGAACTGTAGTTCCAGGTAGACATTTGTGTGCTATCATGTGAGTGCTGGGAATTGAATTCAGGTCCTCTGGAAGAGCAGCCAGTGTTCTTAACCACTGAGCCATCTCTCTAGCCCATGTCGGTATTTTAAGTGAAACAGAAGATTGACAAATAGGGACTGGAATGATGGTTCACTGGTTAAGTGTGCTTACCACTCTGCTCTTTCAGAGGACCAGAGTTTGGTTCATAGAACCTACGTAGAGAGGTTCACCACCACTTGTAACTCCAGTTCCAGGTGATCTGACATCCTTTCCCAGCCTCCTTGGGAACTTGCACATACATGAACATACCCTGACACAGATACACACATATCCATAAATAAAAATAAATCTTTAAAGAAGGTAAAACCCTGATAAATAGTTATATACATTACCATAAGAGGAACACCCCTAATTGAACACCCAGTTATGAAATGCTTGGAATGGAAAATCCTTTACCTAACATCATGTAGTGGAGCCCCAGAGCATCATTTGGGGAGGCCCAGCTGAGATGCTGCCTTTTGAGGGCAGCTGATATGTTGGATCCAGGGGTTAAAATTGGGTGCATGGTGCCATTTGAACAACTACGGTCTAGAAAAATTTTGAGTTCAATCCCCAAAGGCCTTTACAGACAAAGATAATGTGTACTTGGGAATTTATTTTGAGAGACTTTCACACATTTCAAAGCAGAATTACATATTAGAGATTTTGTAGTCATATGGGAAAGTAATGAAGAACACTAAATGTAATATTCTGTTTCAATGCATTGGATCTTGTACTTCCTCAGTCAAAAATTTTTATTTATTTATTTATTTTTGTACTGACGACTGACTCTAGGGTCTTACACATGGTGGACTAGACAAATTACTACTGAGCTTCATTCTAAGCCCTGGCTTAGAAAGATAAAACAAATGTTATTGCCTACTCTAGATCTGGGTTATGGTTTTAATTTTAAAGCAGGACAAACCGGAGAAACTTTAAAAAGATAGTTATTGTATGTGTGTCTGTGTCCATGTCCGTGTGTGTGTGTGTGTGTGTGTGTGTGTGTGTGTGTGTGTGTGTGTGTGTGTGTGTGTGTTCACAGAGACCAAAAGAGGATCCTAGATTCCCTTGGAGCTGTAGTTGTAGACAGTTGTGAGTTGCTCATCATGGGTGCTGGGAAACCCAGATCTTCTGAAAGTTCACCACTTGGTGAACTTTCTACTTTCTTAATTACTGTCTCTCCAGTGCCTAGGAGAAATGATTTTAGAAACTACAGACTTCATCACGAAATTCTATTTTTATTCGGGTCATTTAACATTAGAAATTATTGATACATTGGTTCGTATTTAAAATTAAGAAAAACAAGCATTCAGTAATGAAGGCAAATAATTAAAGTTATATTTATTAAGGTAATTATCCATCAGTCAGAGGTTTAAGATTTAATTCTAATTAGGTGAATTATCTCTGTATGTTCCAACACAAATATTTAATTATTTTATCAATTTTGAGTTAGATTTCTCCCCTTGTTATAAAACAGTAACTTGTGGCAACAGGGTGATAAGATATTTGGCACATAAACTTGGTGGCTTCAGTTAGATTCCTATAATCCAGGTAACTGTGGACAGAAACAACCTAGCCCACAAATGATGTTTGACTTCTACATGTGCACTCTGACATATGTATCCATACACATACATCTTGTTCACACACACTCATCATACATACACACAATAATAATAAATTAAAATCTGTAACTTTGAAATGCCTCTACCTTATAATAAAAGTTTAAGAATCAAACCACATCATTGGTAATTTAGTTCAATTGTCAAAAGAAAAGGTATACATGCAAGAACTATTACCCTCTTATTTCTGAGGCTGGGTCTCAAACTCATGCTCTTCCCATCTTGGCCTCCAAAGTGGTAGGATTATAGGTGTGTGTTACCATGCCTCTCTGGAGTCATTATTCTTCTCTATCTCTCACTCTCTACGCCCATCTCTTGTGAAAGAAAGAGATCTTGCATGTGTATGTGTGTGTGGTGTGTATGTATGTGTTCATATGTGTACAGAAACCAGAGGTTGATGCTGTGGGTCTTCCCCAGTCCCTCTCCACTTTGCCTACTGAGGCAGGGTCTTGTCAAATCCCAAACTCATCAGTTTGGCTAGTCTAGCTAGCAGGCATGTCATGAACATCCAATTTCTGCCTCCTGAGCGCTGGGCTCACCCACTAGGCTCTACACCTGCCCTGCTCTTTGTGTGGCTGCTTGAGAACTGAACCCCTGGCCTCCCTAATTAATTGCAAGTGTTTTATTGACTGAGGCATCTTTCAGCCTTCAGAATCATTACTCTTACTGGATTTTTTTCCAACCCTAAATTAGGAATGTTCCTAGAACCCAAAGAGTAAAGAGAGAAGTTGCATAAAAACATTTACAACATGATAGTAACAATAAATCTCCAAACTGGATTATGTTGCTGGACTCAACTTCTAGTCCTTGTTATACAAAGGGGTTATATAGTTAATTTCACTTTTTTTAAAATGTCTGAACCATAAAGTTAGCTACATGGCATCAGTGCAGCTCTTGAAGGGCAGGAGAGCCCATACCTTTTTTTTTTTAATTCTAGCCTATACAGTGCTAGATTGTTGTTTAGAAGAATCTTTGCCATGTGATACTATAACTCTTCTATTCAAATCAAGCTGTTAGCTGGTGACCTGAGCCAGCCGGAAAGTCATGATGAGATTTCCATTAGCAGGTAGGAGCTTTCAGGGGCATGAGTTCAACCTGTCTGCAAAATAATAAATTAAAGCAGTTTCCTCACAAGCTATTGTCCATAGAATTGATCGTTTTAGAAATTTTCTGACCTTATATAACCACTGAAGTTAAATATTAAATATAGTCATTATAAATAACAAAGTCATCTTTTAAATTAACTTTTAAAAATTAATATATATTCAAAGGATTATTGTGACATTAAAAAGTCATTTCCTTATCTGATCGTTCTGCCAATTGAGCAGAGTGAAAATTAGCTCTGGACATATTCTAAAAAAGGCCATAATGATCAAGTTATTCTCCTTTGTTAGCTGATTGATAGGGAAAGAGAGATAGCTGCCCAAGGTCACCCAGAGTGACAATTCAAACTCAGTTCCCTTTTGAAATTGTTTTTTAGAAACACACACAAAAGCAATCCTTTACAGTATAGAAAGACACTATTTTAGACAAATGAAATAACATGATTAGTTACCTATCACTTCATTCATGAGACTTGGCTGCAAATTATTTGGGGTTTAAAGTGTGTTTTTTTATATGTTTGCATGAAATTGTGTTTAGTTGTATATGTGAGGGTGCACATGTGTGTGTGCAGGCCAGAGGACAATCCTCAGATGTCCCCTTAGGAATGCCACCCACTTCTTTTTTTTCCATTCATTTATTTAGCTCATAAATAAAGTCATGCACAATTATGATACACAATACAGTATGTTCACGATGGCATGGCTAAATTAAACCAATTAACATGTTATATCACACATATTCATCATTTTTGTTTTGAGAACACTTAAAGTATACTATTTCACAACTTGTAAAATATAACATATTGTTATCAACCATATTTATCATGCTCTCAGTAGACCTCAAGACTTCAGAGAGTTCATGCCTCTTGTTCAATTGCAGTTTTATATCCTTAAACCAATCGTTTCCCCATTATTAAAAGACCCACATTGAAGCCTAATAGCCACAATTCTGCTCTCTGTTCCTATAAGTTCATCATTTATAGGTTACACATAAAATTGAAATTGTGTGACATTTGTCTTCCAGTGTGTCACTTTTTTTTTGGCAAGCCTATAACTTTACTACTTACTAAAGATGAAATCAAATTTGCATGCACAGGTGAGCACTCACTGAAACACCTTGGATTCATCACATATTTGAGTTTCAATTAGCATATATATATATATATATATATATATATATATATATTGGCAATATGTTATGCATCAATAGCAGCAACAGCTTTTCCAGGTTCTTCAGTCATTTGAACAAAATTGTAGAGAAATCCAGCACATTCCATTTAAAAAAAAACAAAAAACAAAAAACATACAAAAACAAAAACAAAAAAACAAACAAACAACAACAAAAAAGTAAAAAACAAAATCCCAGAAAACAGCACAGTTCTGTTACTCTTGTGGTACTTGGCACCATTTTTTTTTTTTAAATTAGCTTCTCAGTCATCATCTGGGAGGAAACCATTCTGAGCAACATCATTAAAAACAGCTCTGATAAAGCATGGTCACTGCTATGTATCATAAAGCAGGTCCACATATGATGAGTACATATCATATTTGTCTTTTTGTGATTGGGTTACCTCGCTCAGAATGGTTTCTTTGAGTTCCATCCATTTTCCTGCAAATTTCAAGATTCCATTGTTTTTTTCTGCTGAGTAGTACTCCATTGTGTAAATGTACCACAATTTCTCTATCCATTCTTCGGTTGAGGGGCATCTAGGCTGCTTCCAGTTTCTGGCTATTACAAATAATGCTGCTATGAACATGGTTGAACATATTTATTGTAGGTTATTATTTAGGAAAGCCACATATTTCTACACCTTTCTATCTAGTTTGCATTGTTATATGAATGTGCTTCTTTTGGGTATATGCTTAGGAGTTGAACTGCTGGATCTTGTGGTAGACTGATTCCCATTTTCTTGAGGAGTTGCCATACTGATTTCCACAGTGGCTGTATAAGTTGGCACTCCCACCAGCAGTGGAGGAGTGTTCCTCTTTCTCCGCATCCTCCCCAGCATAAACTGTCATTGGTATTTTTGATTTTAGCCATTCTGACAGGAGTAAGATGGTATCTCAGAGTTATTGTGATTTGCATTTCCCTGATGACTAAGGCTGTTGAACACTTTCTCATGTGTCTTTCAGCCAATACATTCCTCTATTGAGAATTGTCTATTTAGTTCTGTACTCCACTTTTTAATTGCGTTGTTTGGTGTTTGGGGGACTAACTTCTTGAGTTCTTTGTGTATTTTGGAGATCAGCCCTCTGTCGGATGTGGGGTTGGTGAATATCTTTTCCCAGTCTGCCACCCACTTCTTTGAGACAGTGTCTCATGTTGGTCTGGAGCGATCAACTATGCTAGACAGGCTGGCCAGCAGATCTTAGGGATCACCCTGCCTCTGCCTCCAGGTAATGAGTTTATAAGCAGCCGCCATCATGCTTACCATTTTTATATGGGTTCTAGAACTTACTTGAACTCAAGACATCAAGCTTTTGAGGTAAGCATTAAGTTGTTTTATTAGAGAAACTTTCAAGTATATACAGAATGACACACAGGTAATATATTCCAATATTCCTGTCTCCCACTTGTGACAACACAAACATCTTGTCAGCCTTCTTTTAGATCCTATCCCAGCTACTGCTAATATTGGGTTGATCCTATTGATCCTATTATTTTGGCTATAGAGTATTTCATGTTTCATAGAAATCACCAAGGGACATGTCACCTCACTTGTTTTTTTTTTTTTTTTTTTTTTTTTTTTTTTGTTTGTTTGTTTTGGGTTTTCGAGACAGGGTTTCTCTGTGGCTTTGGAGGTTGTCCTGGAACTAGCTCTGTAGTAGACCAGGCTGGTCTGGAACTCACAGAGATCCGTCACCTCACTTGTATTTCTATTTATGCATACATGTTATAAAATAACACCTAGAATACATCCACGCAGCCATTATAGTTATCAAATTGACTTTCATTTCCTTCTTCTCTTCTTTGAGACAGGGTCTCACTGTGTAATCCTAGATGGCCTGGGACTCAATATATAGACTGGGCTGGACTTGAACATACAGAAGTCCACCTGCTTTTGCCTCCTGAACCCTGGGATTAAAGTCACCTGTCACCATGCACAGCTGACATTCATTTCTTTGTTTTACCTATCTCAAGTCCATTTTTAGTTTCCATGATTATTTAAATTTCATTTTTTTGCAAGAATACAAATCCACTTTTTTTTAAATTTAGTTTTTGTTAGTCTAAATCCTCTAGGGAACAGCATTACAGATATTCTGTTGCAAATAAATGGCCCTAATAAGAAATTTGGTTCAGACTTTGGCACAAATGATGCTACTGTTTCCATGGCTACTAGCTTTTTCTAAAGATCATTTATTTTCCCACCTGGTAACCTAGAATTACTCCTTTTTTTTCTTTCTTTTTTCTCTCTTTTATTTTGTGTGTAAGCATGTCTCCTGCCAAAGTAGAGTTTAGTTTCATCCTAAGTGCTAATGTCTTTAGTTTTTAAGAGAGTTGTCTCCTCCCTTTGGTTCTGGAGACGCAGGTTATAGCCAGCAGAAATAACTTTATACCACAGCCTTCCACAAATATTCATGTTCTAGAAGTCTAGTCCCCACCGGCCTACACAGGTTCCAAAATAGAGGAAAGGGGACTTAGAGGTTTTTGTTTGTTTATTTCTTTGTCTGAGGTACCAAAGGAGGCATGCCCATCACTTTTCTTTTTCATATTACTAATTCAACTTACTAGAGTTTCTCCATTAAAACTGCTTCTTTTGTTAAAGGAAGCCATTTATTGAATAAATTAAACCTTTTGTTCTACAAAATGTGCTACATTTTAGGTACGTTTAATTGCTTTCTTTTGATGATGTTTCCTTACTTTCCCTAGCTCCTATGTTAAGTGTAAATATGGATAAACTTTAGGATTCCAGAGAATGGAGAGGTAGCTCAGCTTAAGAGCGAGTACTGCTACTACAAAGAACCTGAGTTCAGTTTCAAGTACCCTAACAGGACAGATCACTACTACTAGAATTCCAGTGCCCGGGGACATTTGAGGCCTCTGGTCCCTGCTGGCATCTATGCTCATGTGCTCACCTCAACCAGAGACACACATACATAATTAAAATAAAATAAACCTTAAAAACATCAGGACTTAGCCGGGTGGTGGTGCCACACACCTTTAATCCCAGCACTTGGGAGGCAAAGGCAGGTGGATCTCTATGAGTTTGAGACCAGCCTGGTCTACAAGAGCTAGTTCCAGGACAGCCTCCAAAGCCATACAGAAACCCTGTCTCCAAAAACCAAAAAAAAAAAAAAAAAAAAAAAAACCAAAAACCAAACAAACAAAAAAAAACCAAACAAACAAAAAACAAAAAAACCCCCAAAAACCCAAAAAACAAAAAAACAAAACCAAAGTCAAAAAACAAAAAAAAGCAAAAGCAAAAACAAAAACATCAGGACTTTCTGGGCAATGGTGGTGGCATACTCCTTTAATCCTAGAGATTGGGAGACAGAGGCAGGTGGATCTCTGTGAGTTCAAGGCCTGCCTGGTCTACAGAGTGAGTTCCAGGACAGGCTCCAAAGATACACAGAAAAACCCCGTCTCAAAAAGACAACCAACCAAACATCAGAACTCCGGAGTCATGTTTACATCCATTTCTCCCTTAAAGCCAGTGTTTTGCTTGTTGTTTTATGCCACATGAGGAGACACAGAACTTTGTATGGCCCACTCCCAGATGAGTTCAAACTCATAAAATCTTATCTGATATTTCTATTATCTACTATGATCATTGCAAGGTAGTGATTTTTCTAAATGTATTATTCTTACTGCATTTATTATCTAGAAATGCTCTGTAAGAGACTTTTTCCTGCAGCAATTATTAGTTATGCTGCTGTATATTTTATACATGAAAGCTGGGCTAGAAATGATTGATTTCACCTGTCAGTTCCACAGAAATGGATTGGAGATACAACAAAGTCCAGTGACTGTGAGTTCTTTGGCTTATTTAGTATTAGTATGGCTTTTGAAGCACACACACACACATACACACACACACACACACACACACACACAGAGTCACTATAGGGAATACACTCAGGATCTTGTGCATACTGGACAAATTCTCTACTACTGAGCTATAATCCAAGTACTGCATTTGCTACATTTCAATCAAATACATCTATTTTCTTTTACACTTTCAAACTGTCATACCTTAGGCCAATAGAAGTCCTTCTAGCTCTTGAGATCTTATACTATGGCTTAATAAGAACAATACATATAAGTAAAAGGCAAAATTTGCAATATAAGCCTTCAAAACAATATTTTCTAGACTCTGTAGTCAGGGATTAAAAAACATTATCATCTTTCAATTACCATAGTAATATGGGAATACCTATTCAAAATTACTCCTATTAAGTGGATGGTCATGTAGGTGTGCTTTTATCCTTGGATAATGCCCTAGTTACTTTTCTTTTGCCATGACAAAACACCATACTAAGGTAACTTAAAAAAGAAAGAATTTATTTTAGGGCTCGTGGTTCCAAACGGTTAGAGTTGATGACCATTACAGCAGGGAGCATGACACCAGTCAGGCAAGCATGAAGCTAGCACAGTGACTGAGAGATTACTTGTAGATCCACAGGCACAAGGCAGAGAGATAGATAAGTGGGAATGGCATGGGTTTTTAAACCTCAAAAACCACCCCTAGAGACACACTAGGCCATACCTTCAACAAGACCACACCTCCTAATCCTTCCCAAACAGTGTCACCAACAGGGGACCAAGTATTAAAACATATATGACTATGGGGGCCATTCTCATTCAAATTTTTAAAATTAAATTTAAATTTTTTAAATTAAAAACATTTTTTTCCATACAACCTATTTTGAACATATTCCTTCCTCAACTCCTCCCAGATATTCCCTACCTCTGTCCTCACTAATTTATGATCTCTTTCTTTCAAAAACCTCACAAATTAAAACCCTGAAAAAGCAAAAAATGAAAATCAAAAGAGACAAACAAAAGAAAGGAAAATGAATATGACAAAAATTACCAAACAAGACTAAAAAAAATCACAAAGCACACACACACAGAGAAAAACATGGTAACTATCTTGTGTTGCCCAACTGTTTCCAGTTATAGGGCAAGCCTTGAAGTTTGGTTGATATACCCAGTGACACTTGATTGGAGAAACCTATTTTCCCTTTCCCAGTCAGTATCAATGGTAAATAGCTTCTTGGTTTGTGGTGGGATTTTGTGTCCATTTCCTCTTCTCAGTGTTAGGATGTTGTCTGGTTTGAACTGGGACCTCTCTCCTCAGGCAAGAAGTGGAGCAAGCTCTCCCAAGCAATGCTAGTGGGGGCAGCTCTCCCAGGTCTGTGGTGAGGGGTAAAACCATCTCTCCTGAGTTAGGTAGAGAGAGAGCAGCTCTCCCAAGAGGGTTTAGGGCCATCTCTCCTGTTGCAGTGTCCAGTGAGAGGGCAGAGTCAACTATCCCAGGGCCAATGAAGAGTAGTCCAGCTCAGCACAGCCCTCAGATTTCAATAAGCCTGGTTCCTTTGCCCCTCTGTGGTAACACGGGCCATGTACATCAACGCAGACATGGCCCTTGGCCTGGATGTTATAATGGCCCTGGATGGCAATACAGGCCACTCAGATCAGCATGGTTCTGGTGGCAGCATGGCCTTCGGACACCAACATGGCCACAAGTGGTGGCCCAGAGCCCAGGCATCTTTGTGGCCTTTGGTGGAAATATGGGTCATGGATGCTAACACAGATCTTGGCTGAAGTAGGATCATGAATCCAGATTTGGCCCTTGGAAGCAGCCTGGGTCTGGAAGTTACCCTGGCCAGGGGTAGCAAACAGGCCACTCATATCTGCCTGTTCCTCATTATCTTCTCTTCTTCAGTTCTGACTCTTTCCATTGCACATGAACCACTCTGCTTCTCTTTCTCTCCCATTTCTCCACCATATATTTGTTCATAGTGGCACTGTGGCCTAGTGGTTGCCTTCAACCAGGCTGGGCTGTGAGGACCCAGGCTGGCCCGTGGGTGTCTTTCACTCACCTGAGCCAAGTGCTGTTCAAACTTTTGCCTACGTGATGGGGACATGAGACTAGTTTGAATTGCAGTGGAAGAGGGAAGAGCATTTATAATGAGGGAGGTATAGGTACAAAGACCATGCAGTTAGAGGATGATGATCAATGAGAAATGATGATGTGCTCAATTAAGTGCAACTTGGAGATCAAGGGATGGAGAGGTTGAAATGGCTCTTGGGGAAGGGAGCACAAAAGGCCTAGCCCTTCATGGTTTACAGTTAATATTAGTGGTTTGGTCTTCATCTCAGTCAGTGTTCTATGCCTACAAAGAGACACCATGATCAAGACAACTCTTACAAGGTAAGAGAAAGAATTTAATTGGGTACTTGCATATAGTTTCAGAGGTTTAGTCCAGTATCATTATGGCAGTGAGCATGGCAGCATTAAAGTGGTAGCTGAGAGCTACATGCCGAACCATAGGCAGAGAGAATAGAGAGAGACTCTGGGCTTGGTGTGGCTTTTGAAACTTCAAAGCCTACCTCTAGTGACACCCTTTCCTCCAACAAAGCTATACCTCCTAATCCTTCTAATCCTCTCAAACAGTGCCTTCCCTAGTGATCAAACATTCAAATATATGAGCCTGTGGGGGTCATTCTTATTCAAATGACCATAGTCTTAAACTTATGGTTAGAAGAAACTCATTTCAAGATTTCTGGTAGGAGAGAAAGAAGGTCAGTTTTAAACCCCTTTATCCATTCCTTCATGCTTTATAGCCACACTCCATTTCTGTTAAGGTATTTGTATTTGTTCTGTTGTTAGGAATAAGCCTTAATAGGTTCAGAGGTTTTTGTGTATGTGTATGTTGATGTCAACCCTGGCTTGCATCTGGTTCCTTTATGCTGGGTTGTTTGTTCTGTTGTTTGCATATTGCCTTGAGCTACAGTGTTCAGAGGATTCTGAATATGGTTGTTTTTAGTTTCCTTCACTTTCAAATCAATTTGCGTCATCATTTTTTAGATATGATTCTCACATTCAGCCTCTTGTCAATCATTCATTTTATTATGTCAAAGAACACTTTGTTTCAGGACTGATGGTTGTTACTGCAGGAGTCTGCTACAACTCACTGATTTATTTCTAAATAAATGGTTATTTTCATTTACTTAAAAAATCTTAATTTTTGACAAAGGAGCAAAATCCATAATACGTAAGTATTTAAAGTGCCAATTTCCATCTCACAATATGGAATCCCCCTACCTGCTTTATCCAATGTGGTGGTCACACAGGGAACCGAAACCAAAGAACACTTTGCTTCAAACATGCAAAATGCAAATGAAAAAGTCAAATAAAAAAAGCTATTTATAAAGTGTATTCTACTTATTACAGAAGAGAATTTTGGAGCACATTGAGAAATCAGAAATAGTTCTTGAGATAGGAATATTGGGTAATTTTCTCCCCTGAAAAGAGGAACACTTTTTAGCAAAAAATTGAGGAAGAATAGAAATTGTATGTTCAGCTATGAGGCTTCCTGACCTATGTACAGAATCACTGTCAGAACAATTTTTTTCATAAACAATATGCTATAGAGAGACTGGCAATATGGACCCCCCACTTCAAGTCAAGGTACAAAGTTGTGCCAAGATTGAGTAGAAATCAATGGAACTATAGGAGCCTTCTGTATATTGGAATACCAGTAGTGGCAGAGTTTCCTTGAGAATGAGAAATTGATTCTGGGCATGACTGGAGGGAGAGGGCAAAAGCAACAACCATTTTTTTTTTTGCCATAAGGACATTAATGAGACATAGCTTTTATGCAGTTTTCTCAAGAGATCAAAGATCTAATGAGGTGAAGGAGGAGGCCATACATGCTAGAGACCAGGGATTCTAGGCAAAAATACAACTTTGAAAAAAAATCCCAGTAGTAAGATGGCTTCAAAATTTTGAATAGCAAGGGTATGTATATAAGATTAGGTAAACAGAGCAGTGGTTGCACAAACCTTTGATCCCAGAATTCAGGAGGCAGAGGCAGGCAGATCTCTGTAAGTTGGAGGTCAGCCTGGTCTACAGAGTGAGTTCCAGGATAGCCAGGACTACACAGGAAAACTCTGTCTCAAAGAAAAGCAAAACAAACAAACAAAAAAGGTTAGGTGTGCATTAGATTTTTCTGTAGTCTGTGGTGATAAAATTTATTTTTGACTTCATCAGCACCACATTGCAAGAATTACAGTTTGGGAGAGATACTTGGGCTCATATGGAGTGGAGAGAAAAGAATAGGAGACCTGCTTGAGTGAGAAGACTTCTGTAGGATTTTTGAGTCAGAGTAAATAGGAATCATGAGAATACAAGACCCTAATGATCTGCCATACGCTTACATGAATATCATCGTCCTGGATCCAGAGTACTGGAGGCACAGCACCATAAAAGTGAGAACAGGCAGATGAGTTATGAGTGTAGGGCAGCTTTTCTTCTATAATTATATCATTACAGGTGTCTTTAGGTGGTTTTCACATTTTGATTGATGTGAAAATCCTCCCCAATCAAGGACTCAAGAGTCTGCAAAGGTCTTTTTCCTCCCTCTTATCTGGAATGAAGTGATAATTGAGTTCAAACAAACAAAACAACTTGGTACATTGCTCATAGCAAAGCTGGCAACATGACAAGACTCTAATTTTATGGCCTAGATAGGCTTCCAGGGAAACCCAAGACCAAATGCCTTGAACAGTTTGTTAAGGGTTCTGCACTCTAAGTGGCCTCTAGATCCGTGCAGCTGCAGGCAATTTGTAGGAGAGGCAGTGTGGTGTGTGGGTCCCTGGCAAAGAATGTTAATCTGAGACTATCCCCTCTAACAGCTTTTGCCTTTCATCATTTCCACATCCAGATGGCTCCCATTGTCTATAGATTCCTCTCTCTCTCTCTTTTTTTGTGCAAAGTGGCCGCTCTTAAATCTGTGGTGTGTTAGTGTTGGAAGCAATTTTATTATTCATCTAGTAGTCCAATTACCACTCTTTATAGAAGAGGAAGTGGAAATCCAAAGAAGGGAAATATCATGGTCAAAACTACCCAGTTACTTTGTGTCACAGCTGAAGGAAGAGCATTTTTGTCTTTTGGATCTCTGCCTGGGGCTTATTTCAGTTCACCAGAACCTGATCATTTTTGGGAAAACATGTAGCACAGGGTTTGGAATCAGCTGACGACAAATTCAAATCTCCTCTCTGGGATTTGATAGTTACTTGACCTTGGATAGTTAATCCTTATTTTTCTCATTTGTGAAATGGAAATGGCAATAGAACTGCTAACGCAAGCTGTCACAAGGGCAAATGAATATTGACACTTAAGGTGTTTGTCATAGTGTCAGGTACACATGAGCACTCAGTGAATCAGTCCTTATCACTATAAATGCAAATGGCTTTAACACTAGATCATGAAGAACCAGTTCTTTTTGGAGGTAGGGAACACAGTATTTTCTAGATGAGCATCTGCAGACATATATACTCTAGTATGTATCCTAAATTATAATCCAACCAAGCAGTCAAGACTTTCGACTCTGACAGTTATAAAAGAATTTCTAGAGGAAACATTTTATTAGACAGTAAAGGGAAGAAAAGAGAGACAATGGGTTCTCAGTTGTCTGCTGCACAGAAGATGCTGAAGATCTATGGACCCTGACACCATCTTGAAGCACTGCATGTGAAGAAAAGAAGCTCTCTGGATTTTTAAATAATGTACATAACTAATTAAGGATCTGTTTGGTTATTTTGAAGACTTCGAGATTTGGTTCACAGTGGAAAAAAAACACTCACATGGTCTGAACTTCCTAAAGTGACTGGTATAAATAACATTGCTAATGTTTAGATGCACAGTCAATTCACGTAGAAACCTGGGAAGGAAGACAATACACGGAGGGGGTATACAGAACAGCTTAGAGGTTAAGAGTGTGTACTGCTCTTGCAGAGGATGCAAGTTCCACCCCGTGTACCCTTGTCAGGTGGCTCACAACTGCCTGTAAGTCTAGTTCTGGGGAATCTGATGCTTCTTGCCTCTCTGGGCATATTCACTCCCATGTACCCCTCCACAAACACACATACAATAAAAAAATCACAAAGAAGGCAAATGGTATTAAGTAATTTATAGTTTTCCTTTTTTGGTGTATATTTGTTCATTGTCAATAGAAGACAGGTATTAATGGGCGATGGTGGTGCACACCTTTGATGCCGGCACTAGGGAAGCAGAAGCAGGCAGATCTCTGAGTTCAAGGCCAGCCTGGTCTACAGAGTGAGTTCCAGAACTGTCAGAGCTACATAGAGAAACCCTGTCTCTCAAAAAACAAACAAACAAAAAAGAGAGAAGACAAAAATCTTGTAGAGTATGATGTATTTGGGAAATACACTTATAAAAAACTTTTAAGAACATTTTCTTATGACCTTTGAGACACAAACATTTATTCTTTTCTAACAAGTGTCTTTGTTGTCAGAAAATATTTTCCACTAATACAAGGTTAGTTTTCATGTCAACAGACCAGGATTTGCCTCTGATTAGTTTCAGAGGGATTACATGGATCGGAAGCTTTGTGAGATGCTGTTCTGGGGTCATGCCCTTGAGTTTAGAAGGCTTGGGATGGAATCCAGCAAACGGTGTGTTTAAAGTCTGCCTAGTATGACTCGGGGGCACTTTGGGGACATTAGAACCTAGTCCTTCCAGCTTCTGCTGTAAAGAGCCTCACAGAGCCGGTCGTGTCCACCCCTTCAGGCTGTTTCCCCCAGAGCTGGATATGTCTGCTCTGGGCTGCTTACAGCTCTGGGAATTGGAAGCTGTCTGACTTCAGTCACATAGCGTAGCTCATAAATTAATTAAGCATACTTCCTCGAGGTGGAGGCTCTCCCTGCTCCCCTCAGAAACTTAAAGAGTAGGCTTGGCTTTGTGTGGTGAAATGGAAGCTTCTTACTTATGATCTATGAGTCCCATCTGCCGAAGCATTAATAAAGCGCTCCTCCCGAGCACAAGTCCACAGAGGGCCTCGCTTTTTCACCCCTCTTCTCTTCTCTATGCCGGAACCCCTACAGGACAGTTAATTATTTGGAGGTTACGGGTCTGAGGGAAGTTTTACTTTGTTGTTGTTGCTTTTGTAAAGCCGGAAGTCATACTCAAAGTTTACACAAAAGCAAAGTTTTACTTGAGCATGGAATAAATGCAAATTCGCAAACAAGGGTTCATTTAGGTGGAATGAGCATTCCACTGAGAACGAGTGGGCTTGGGCTTTTGTAAAAACAAATGGCACTCTTGTGGGGGCCAGGACAAACGGGACAAGCAAGTTTAGCAGTTGGAAATTGGCTTAGAGTAGGGTGGCCCTGAATTTTTTAAGTGCACTATGATGTCCAGATGAGGGTGCAAAACTAGTTATTTCTGTATTTTTTAGAAGTTTTGAAGTATCATTAGATTATAAAATCATGTTTCATCCCTCTGGTGGACTCAGTTCCTGACAGGATGTTTGAAGGGCAATATACTTCCTATCAATATACTTCCTATCAGGAACTGTCTGAAGCTCAGGATAGGATTTTTTTTTCTTTGATCACCCTGTCTTCCTTTTGATTTGTGCATTATCATTTCAAACAAAAATGCAAAGACAAGAAAATTTGAAGTATTACTCAAATACACACACATCCCAGAATAAAATGACTAGATAATGACAATATGTGCTGCTTATAGAATTATTTGTCTTTTTTTTTTTTTTTGATATGGTGTTTCTGCTGTGTAGCACTGGCTGTTCCAGAACTCATCCTGTAGATCAGGCTGGCCTGGAACTCACAGAGATCCATCTGCCTCTGCCTCCTGAGTGCTGGGATTAAAAGTGTGTGGGTGCACTGCTCCCACTGCCTGGCTAGAATTCTTGGTTTGCTGAAAGGGTCTTGGGATTTTGGAGGGGGAAAGTGAGCTGGTATGCACACATGAATATTCTCTTCAGTCCAACCATACCAGCCTCACAAAAAAAAAAATGGAGATGAAAATTACAAGTAAACTGCTAATTTCAATCTCCCCACCAAGACTGACCTCCTTTCTAATGTCTAGCTTTTCTGGGTTCAGTGGTCACCAATATCCAGGCCAGTGGCTATTTACCACTTTGTAGCACACAGCATTTTCCTCAGATACATAACCTGACTTCCTGAAAACATTATGCGCACTCCCCAGTTCTGGGTCCTGGAAGTCTACTGAGAAGGTGTGGTCTGGGTTGATTCCCTCCAAGAGCTCCGAGGAAGAATCTGTTCCATTCTTTCCTTGAAGCTGCCTGTGAGTTTTGTGTTTGTGCCTTGGAGAAAGACCTGCAGTTCCATCGTCATATGGGTTGTTCTCTCCATGCCTGTTTCTTTGTCCATACATTCTCTTTCCACAGGAAAACTACTAATACTGCATTGGGGCCTAAACTAATGACCTTATTTTAACTAACTATAGCCACAGTAATGTTATTTCCAATGAGGCCCTGTTCTGATAGATGGGGGGTTAGAACATCAATATAGGAATGTTTGAAGAACAAGTTCAGTCCCTGGTAATAAATTTATCTTTAGCATGAAAGAGAAGAACATATTTGAAGATGATGATGTGAATTTTACCTGTTGGAAGTAAACACTTTTTTTAGGCCTGGAGCTATTTAGGAGAGTGTGTTTGTATGTGTTAAGTGTTTCCAAAAATGATTAAATTAATTTTTGAAATTTATTTATTTATTTATCCTTTTGGTTTTTCAAAACAGCTTTTTTTTTTTTTTCTGGGTAGCCCTGGCTATCCTGGAACTCACTCAGTAGACCAGGGTGGTCTCGAACTCATTGATCCGAATGCCTCTGCTTCCCAAGTGCTGGGATTAGAGGTGTGTACCACCACTGCACAGCTTATTTTATGATTTGTGTGTGTGTGTGTGTGTGTGTGTGTGTGTGTGTGTGTGTGTGTGTGTGTGTTTGTATGTGAATGTAGGTGTCAGAGGAGGCCAGAAGAGGGCACCAGATACTCTGGAGCTTGGGTTACAACAGTTTTGAAGCTTCTGATATTGGATGATGGAAACCAAAGTTGAGTCCTTTGCAGGAGCAGTGCTCACTCTTTACCACTGAGTCATCTCCCCAGCCCTTGGTTATATTTGTTATCCATGTAGTACTGAAAATGAGTTTGTTTCATTTTCAATGTAACAGGAAAAATAAAAGACCCAGAGACTGATATTGGGGTTCAAGATTTAAGCCGAAGATCAGAAAAGTAAAGCAGCCAGCCATTAGTTCTCACCTCTACTGAAAGGTGGTGATCCTGGCTCCTCAGACTGCAATCCAAGACTTCTATGCTCTGCTCAGCATGGCTGGAGAATCCTGAGACTTCAATGCCTTCTTATCCTCATTGTGGCTGGAGAATGGATGCCAGCTCTGAGACCTTGCTCCTGTCTTATATACCTCCCTAATGCTGGGATTAAAAGCATGTGATTTCAGGTGCTGTGATCAAAGGCATGAGCTCTGTCACTCTTGTGTAGGCCTTGGTGGCCTTGAACTAACAGAGATCCATCTACCTCTTAATCCTGAGTCCCGGGATTATAGGTGTGTACCACCACTGCCTGATCTCTATGGCTTGAGGATGACTTTGCTTTCTGAATCCTCAAGCAAGCTTTAGTAAATCATAAATAATATATCACCACAGTCTCCAAAATCATTTGTATTAACCATAGTTTTTTTTAGAGAAGACAAGTTCTATTTATTTATTTTTACCTTTCCTTTGTTTGTTTCTACAGCAAAGTTATGCTCAAAATATGAACATTGATGTTATTTATAAAATGTTATTTATGCTTTTTGTTTCCTACAAGCATATTTTTGGTCTTACCCATGTGCATCTATTTCAGAAGATAAATAAAATTATATCCCCTTCTAATTTCCAAAGATTTAGAGACTCCATTAATTTCCTGGGATTTCAAAGTCTCTAGGACTCCTTATTCTGTTTTTCTTCATTATCATTGTTATTATTTATAATGTAAGTTAATAGCAAAATATTGCTCTAGGCTACATGTGAAAACTTGGATTGAAATTATCAGGTCATTTTTCCATGTTAATATGTATGAGTTGCTGTAACAAAATATCCTAGTTTGGGTGGCTTATAAACAACAACAAAATCTTCCTTACAGTTTGGGAGTCCAGAAAGTTTAAAATGAAGGGACTGACAGATTAAGTGTCAAGTAAGCGTCTAATTCCTTGTAGTCAACTGCTGTTTCCATGGTAACTTCCCATAGTGGAAGAGATATGAGGGATATCCTTCAGGTTGGCTTTATGGAAAGACACCCCTTGAAGACCTAATCGCACACATCCTAAAGATGCTTCCTAACACTGTCATCTCAGGGCTGGATTTCACTTTGTGAACTGGAGAGGACATAAACACTGACACTGAGACAGACTAGATGATGCACTCCTTCCTGGGGCACCAGGCATGAGCTAAGTCCTTTTAGGCAGTGCTAAATGCAATCAGATAGAACTCAGCGTTACAGGAATTGTTAGTTCTTGCAGAGCTTTTGTTAAGCCTTTACTCTAGATGCTCTCTTAATGCTTTCTGTGAATGATTGCAACTGTCAGAGTGGAGTCCTTTGCCAGGCTCTTCCCTTTGCATAGCTGGCAGCCTCGAGTGGGGAACTGTCAGTTAAGTATTCTCTTTCCTGGCAACTGGATGCACTGTCCTTATGACAGTCTGGCTGTTGGCTCTGGGAACACTCCAGCAGCTGCAGAGGACTACTAGCCTCAGCCCTGGCTAAGAGTGTGCTCCTGTCTTGACCCCTCCAGACAGCTTGCACCAGCCTTGAAAAACAGAGCTCCAAGCTATGAAGTCCCACAGGCATCTTTACCCTATCTAAAGGGGAGCACTTCTACATTGTCCGGCAGAAAGTTGGTGATTGGTGCAGATCAAAATCCATCATTTGCTTTGAAGGCTATGATTGGTGCAAGCATTCTTACCATGACTGTCTTCTGGTTGTATGTGAAGGCTGTTTGATCTTTTGAGCCAGTCAAGAGACACCCTCCTGTTCTGCCGTTTAGTGTTGCAGAAAAAAAATACGCTGTAAAAATGATTATCCATGCATGCTTTTCATCTTAGTCATTAGTAGAGTGAACTGAGCTAGAAACACACAGAGGTGGCTAAATGGTAGCGGGATGAAGCAGCCATGAAGGAAAGCAGTGTTAGGCAGGAGAAGGTGGCTGAAGAACACCAGGGAGTGACAGTGTAGAAACAGTAAGGTACAAAGGCATTAGGAGCAACAGGGATGGAGGAAGTATAGAGGAAGTGAGAGATAAGAGAGTCAAGGCTGAAGAAAGAGAGAAAGCTGTGGAGAGCCAAGACAAGAACTGTGGGCCCTGGTTGTTGAAAGAGGTCCAGAGAGCTGCTGGACATAAAGGGCCAAGGGTCCTCATACTCCATGCTTGATTGCTTAAATATTAACTCCTGTAGGAGCTGAAGATCTCAGTACCTGAGGTCTGCAGGAGGAGCTGACACTGGCAAGCACTGCCTGCTGCTAGGTATGAAGGATAACAATAGCTGCCAAGGGCTGGGGCTGCTGGTATTTAAAGCCTTCACTTATCTGTTCCTAGAAATACAAGGCTTTGGTTTCTAAAGCCTGGATAGTAAGTCTCTAGGAGGCCTCAGGCACTAGTAGGTCAGACTGGCAGCACTAACAGAGCTTCTCCTCAGCTGCTCACAATGCCAATCAGGGTAGAACAAAATGGTGATAATCCATTATTCTCTGTCAACACTCAGTGCTGTAATGTAAGAGCTAAGGGTATAGACTATGTAAGGGATTGGAAAAGTTTTTTTAAAAGGTTTTTGCTTTTTTTTTTTTTTTTTTGAGGCAAGGTCTTACTATATAACCTTGCCTGGCCTGGTACTCAGAGTGACCTGCCTGCTTCTGCATCCTGGGTGCTGGGATTTAAGGCATGTGCCATGACACCTAACTTGATAAGCTATTTTAGTGGAGCAAATACGCTGAGTGGTATGCATAAACTATTGGAATGTTCATTCCTTTGCTTAGTCTGTGGCAGCTTTTAAACTGATGGCAGAATAGACTGGATATTGAAGAGATGGTGTGGCCCGAGAAACCAAAGCGTTTACTCCCTGTTTGGTCTTCATACACAAAGTTTGTTGAGTCTTGAGTTATAGCATTATCAATGTTTTGCTTGGTTCACAGCACTCCATCTTGAGTGCTATAAAGTTCAAGTGCAGGCTCATGCCTGAGGGCACAAAAATGCAACCTACTTTAGATGCATGTGAAAAGGTCTAAGAATGTGGCATCTAATGTGAAAACTGGAAGGTTTATAAGTTGAGATAGGCCAGAACAGAGAAGGGCAATCTGAGGAAATGGGGGCTTTGAGAGCTTTTATATCTAAGAGAAATCTTGATGGCTCAGTAGGAGGAAGAGTTGAAGACATGAGTGTTGCCAATATCGTTGTTATATGTTAGATAAGGTGAGACTATTTATGGATGAACCAGTGGTCTGACAACCTTCCTATAACTAACAAAGCATAAAATTAGTTGTTATTTAATCTTTTAAAGCAAGAGTCATGGGATATATATAATCATATGTCTCATATAAATATATGAGACACTTTCATATAGCTCATGCTGAATTTCTGATCCTCTTGCCTTTAGCTCCATGGTGTGAGATTATAAGCATATGACACAGTGCCTGGTTTAAGGTGCTGCTGGGACCTGGACTAAGGCTTCCTGTGTGTTAGGTAAACATGATATTTACTGAGCCACATGTCCAGACCAGCAAACTTTTTCTTAGAAGGAAATTAGCAAGTCATTTGCTTTTTGCTAATTTTATCATAGGCTTTTATATCTATCATTGTAGCATGAAAGCAGCTATAGACAACATATTACCAATGGTCATGCTTTATTAAAACATTTCTAAAACTGGAATTTGACCTTCATATGATTTTATAAAACTCTTGGTACTTTAGTTCTCTTTCAATGATTTATTTACTTACATATCAGATTCACTATGTAGTTGAGGCTAGCCTTGAACCCATGATCTTCCTCCTTCTTCCTTTCCAGTGCCACAATTACAGGCATGTAGCAGCAGGCCTTCCTTTTTTCAGTGTGTGAAACGTGTTAAAATGATTTTATCTTCTGGGATGTGGGAAAACAGATTGAAGTGAATTTGGTTGATGAGCCACAATTTGTAGATCCCTGTCTTAGTCTTACATTCCTGGTGAGGGAAATGACAATTTATTTTCTCTATCTACCTCCCAGGGTGTTGGTAATGGAGGGAAAGACTTTTGTCCTTGAGAGTTCTTTGCATAGGACAGCATACTCAGATGTAAGATGTCACCCCCTCCAGAGTCACGAAGTATTTAATTATCTGCCATTGCAAGATGCACAGATCTTTTGGGAGTTGATGAGAAATTTATCTTTTCCATGAACAATTTTTTGCTAGAAGAAAAGTAGGCACACATTTTGCATATATAATAGACTCAAGGATGACTGTATTATCCTAATATTTCTAGAGCATTAGGTGAAGTAATTTCTTTCTTCTTCTGTTATTTTGGTTTTTCAAGAGAGGGTTTCTTTTTGAAACAGTCCTGGCTGTCCTGGAATGTTGGCCTAAAGAGGCTTGGCTGTGCAACTGCCTGAGCCTGACTTGAGTTTAAGGCTCAGATGTGAGGCCAAGTGTAACTTCCTGAGCCTGGCTAGAGTTTGGTGACTTGTTTTTGCCTTGTAACCTCCACAAGGTGTGAGGGGTGACTCAGCAAGGACTGAGTCACCAAGACTGGCCCCAGCCTACCTACCTGCCAGCTTGGTGGAATATTATTGGCCCTTACTCCTCACATCACTTTACCCCATCCTGAGATTCCCATCCCCTACCTCAACCCTGCTGGGGAATGTACTGTGTATGTTTATCTTATTGATTGTTAAATAAAATACTGTTTGGCCAATGAGACAGCTAGTTAGACGGGGCTAGGAGTCAAAGAGGATTCTGGGAAATGTAGTAGAGAAGTGGTGATCCAGGCAGGAAGTGACATAGCAAGGAGACTCATATTTAAGCGAAGGAGAAACAGGAAGGGCCCTTTTTTCCCCTCTGCTCCTGCTCCAGCGGCACAATGTGATCCACCGGCAAGGAGGGACGCCAATAAGGTGTCCGATAAGATAAGTCTTATAAAATATATAGATTTATGATAATTGAGACTGAGCTAACAGATGAGAATCCTATCATTGGCCAAGAAGCTTTGAACTTAATACAAATTTCTGTGTATTCATTTGGGCCTAACTCTGGAGGGCAGCTGGCGTAAAGCTCACATGTGGCGGTGGGGCTCATGTGGCTTTTGGCAGAAAGATTTATCTAACACAACCCTATGTAAGTTCCTACCTGTTGGAATAAAATGAGATTCTGCTTTGACAAGTCTCCTGACTCTGTGTTTCTCTCAGGTACCTAGGAGGGAGGGGTCTGAATAGTCAACACTCACCATCCAGCTCAGGCCCAGAAAGAGACCAGCTGGACAGGCCCTTCCCCAGCCTTACCTGCTGGAGGAACCTTCACTGGAACTTACTCTGTAGACCAGGCTGGCCTTGAACTTGAAGAGATCTGCCTGCCTCTGCCTCCCAAGTGCTGGGATTAAAGGCGTGTGCCATCACCTCCCAGTTCAATAAGTAATTTCTTAAGCAGGCAACATTATACATTGGTTATATCAACTTGGAAACTCCGCACACAGTCACATGGTATTAATTAAATGCTGTTCCCCACTCTCCATAGGCTCATGTGCTAGAAAGCCTGGTACCCAGCTTGTTGTGGCACTGTTTTGGAAGGTTGTATGTAGTCTTGAGTGGCAGAGGTGGGTCATGGGGATCAGGCTTTTGAGGGTTATAGTCTGGCCTTGCTTATTGAAAACTTTAGAAGTTCAGTGTCTAGAGTTTTCGCTCAGGGTTAAAAAAGAACTACAAATAAGTGAAGGAACGAAAATCTGAGGAAAAAAGGAATTGACTCACACACAATCGCTCCTCTGCATGCTCTTCATTCTTATTTTGCTCTCTTTCTCTCTGGCTGTTCTCTCTCTGTTTCTGTTTCTTTGTTTCTCCCCTATCTTCTAGAGCTCAGTGGAGGCATAGACCTTCAGGAAAGGTTACTTTTTGCTGAGGATGAGCAAATGGGCCAATTACCTTTGTCTTTATCTTCTCAGGGGAAACAGGAGGGGGCAGTAAATCTCTGAGCTAAAATCTTGAGATACTAAAACAAGAAGTTTGAGAATCTTTTAGTGCAGGGTTAGTTTAGGTTATCACTTCTCTATCTGCCAGTGAGGTAAAGCTAGGGCATGCTTATTTTTTTCTATTCATCGAGGCAGCTATGAATCAACAACTTCGGGAATGTGGTAATTCTGTGTCCTTGGATATCTGGGAATGTCTTAGATGGAATGCTTTTCCCTGGGTCCTAAACACTGACCAAATGTCTGTCAATAAAGATAATTGCAGGAAGGCAGGTCTCTGTAATTACAATGGAGAGGGGAACAAGGACCTGACAGTGGGAAACAGGTCTCACACATAGCTAAGGAATACAGTCAGTAAACTAGGACTTGCTAATGGAGAACAGGCTATTTACATATAGCTAGGGAGTGTAATCAGTAAAACTCCAAATGCATGAGGGAAATTTATTCCCTGTAAATGATCAGATAGTGCTAAACTGTGGGAAGTAAATCCCAAGTTTGTTACAGAGAGAAATAAGCAACAGGAAGAATCTACAGCAAGAAATAGCCAATTCATTCGCAAGATTATTAACACCAAGTATAACTTTTGTACTGGTTTAATCCATCAGGAGAATTCTTAATTCTTCTGAGTTATGGCTGTATAATTACTCTGTGATCTTGTGGCTTGTAGAACTTGCTTCCAGTTTTGTTTTCTGTTCCCCATCAGACACCTTGAGTAGAGGCCAAAGCCTCAAGCTTCCACTGCCATGGATAGGGGCTGCTCTTCCATACCTTCCCCACTGTCATAGACTGAAATTCTCCCAAATGGCAGCCAAAATGAACATTCTGTTCTTTAAGCATTTGTTCAGATCTATGGGGAAAATAACTTAAAACTTGATCAAAACTTCCACATTATCTGGGAGAGGTGAGCCAGTTTTCTTCAAGAATGCTGGAAGTCTCCCATGCTCCAGTAGAGGGCCCTACACCTGTATACATACTGGCAGCGCTTAGTCAACTGAGTGGGTTAAAAACAAAACAAAACACATGAAATCGGAAAGAATAGTGGTAAGGAAGATGGTGGAGGAATTGGAGTAGAGGGAATAGGAGTGGGCTTGGTCAAAACTCAATGTGTGCATATGTGAAGTTCGTAAACAACAATAATTAAAAATACCTTTCATGTCTTATCTAGCTTTTCTCTCGCCATCATTTTCCTCCTAGGTCTGTTTCCCAACCCCATAATGCCCCTGTGAAGAAAGGTTGCATGGTAACACCTTATCTCTTTCTCATAGGGAAATTTTTTAAAAAAGCTCAAGGACAATTTTATTAGTTTAAAAGAAAAACATACAAGGACAGGAAGGCTGTGAATCTTGGCTGCTGCCCAGAGGAGGGCAATGGAGAAGAGGAGGGAAATATAGTCATGCTGCTTAAGTTAAGCTGTCATCGAGGTTAACCACATGGTGTCAGGCAGGCACATGGCTGGGTGGTTGGGAGGGCTGTGGAGAAAGAATAAGGAAGCCAAAATGTTAAGGAAATAATGCTTAGAACAGAAATAGGAAGAATAAAAGGAAATATTACAATCTTTCCTGAGTAATTCAGAGAAGTCTTCAGATTTTACAATCTTTTCTGAGGAGAAAAAGTAGACTATCTCATTAAAGCGATAATTATTATATTTAATCTCCTTACCATGACTTAAAGTGAGCTTGCTTCCTAAGGGTGAGGAGTGACTCCTTGGCCAGGTCATTGACCTTCCATTGTTAGGTCTCCATCCAGTCCTGAGATTTTATTCTCTTGACCAGAAAGAGCGTTCCCTAAATGTGCGTTCATCACTACTCTGACAGTCCCACCTCTGAGAAGTAAGTAACCCTATGGAGCATTTTGATGAACTCCATGGAGAGCCTATGAAGAGCAAGGCCTCTTAAACTACCCACTCCCCTTAGCTCCCGTGTGCTGGTGATGCACTGATTAACTTTCCTTCATCTTGGAGCAAGCTACCCTTCTGTCACAGCCCTACCTTCTCCCCCTTTCAAACCTGTGTTCCTCTCTCTTCAGGAGGCATTCCTCTCAGACCTTTAATAAATGAGGAAAGCAGTTAAACATTACAGTCCTCTACTCTCACACACACCCTTCAAAGTTTCCCCTCCTCTCATGGAACTTCTGATCTTCTTTCATTCTAACCATGTTTAGAGTGAACTGAAACTTACCAAAAACAGACTGTCCTATCTTTTACAATATTCTTCAGAATGTGTGTCCAACACAACTATGTTGGACATGTTATATTAATTATTATCAGCATTGTGTTCCATGACACACCAGGAGTTGTCTTTTTTCTCCACACGACTATTCGTTCACCTTGTTCCTAATCGTATATTTGTAGTTACCAAGGGCAAGAATCTCTCTGAAATTATCAATTTTAATACTTGTTAAATAAGTAAGTAGACATCCATTCCCACCTAGTTATTAATTAAAGTTAGTAGGCTGGCTTATTCATTTAATATTAAATAACTGTGTGCCAAGATTTTTAGTTTTAGTTTATAGTGGAGACTAAAAAGACATAGCTTATGTTTTTCAGCTTGATGTGTATATGTGCGTTTATTTGAAAAATCACAGAAATAGAGAATTCATTGCAAGTTTTGGTGAGTGTCCCTAAATGAAAATATGGGGTTTGGTCAGATGGCATTGCTGGTATTAGTTTTTATGACAGTGATATGTGCCTCAGGTTAGGATATTTAATTTGAACCCTATAGGGTTTATCAGAATTAAGGTAGGCCAAGAATTCAAAACAAAAAAAGCATGTGAAGGACCCCATTAAAATGAAAAGCTGCCATTTAGGGAAAGTTCTGAGTGAGATAAGGAAGGGAAATATGCCTTGTAGTTGTGAGTTGGGTGAGCAAATCAAGCTCAGGAGCATAGGAAAGGATCCTGCCAACTGAAGGGAAGAAGGTACAGCAGGCAGATTGATTCGGGTTTATTCTCAGAGCCTTTTGGGAGCTTTTGGAGGGTTGTTTATGTACGGAAATGCCACATCTTCGTTTTTGCCCAGGAATCATAGATGATAAGTTCAGGAGAAATTCTTCTCCCCACAGAGGTCAAAACCTCAACCTCAGCCTTATGAGCAGTGTGCAAATGTTAGTGCACTCCGTGAAGACACTCTTGCAAAAACAGCATGCTACCTGCTGATCTGAGATGGATTTGACCAGATGAAGCTGTGTTGGGAGGGCAGCCCACTGCTCTTCGGAAACATTTTGGTACAGTCCTGGCAATTTGGGATAGCCTACCAGTGAGAAATCTGTCCTTTCACTGGGAAACTATGGCAACCTACCACTTAGAAGTCACACTGTGTAATCTGTCCGCTCTTTGGTTAGTATTGTGTAGTCTAGTAATAATCATCTTGTCTAATGGGAGTATGCAGAAGGTCAGGCAGACTTAAGCCTGTGGTACTCCCTCTTACCATGGGGGTGGGTGGGTGGGGTGGGGTAGGGTGGGGTGAGGGTTTATACTATGGATCCAAGATCAGTGCCTTGGGTCTGCCATGGAGAAGAAATCAGGGCTAGTAGCTTTGTTTTCAGAACAAATTATAAGCCACTATTTAATGTCAAAGGTTAAATGATGGAAGCATGAATTATAGAGTTACTATAAAATTACATATATGCTTTATATATGGATAAACTGCCCTGGACACAATTCTTACTAATCTGCAAGACTGATGTTCAGAATTTTCAATCTACCATACTTTTATAATTTCAGGACACACATTCTTTTCCACTTTAGATACAAAATTATAGTCTGTAAACTCTTCAGGAATAACATGGAGGACACAGGAGGCTAAGACAGCATAGTGATACCTGGATCAAAGCCAATAAAGAAACAAATACATAAACAAACAAATAATTTTATGGAGGATTTCTTGTGTTAGCTGTGTAATATAGAGAGCTGAAGGTGCTGGCCTGGTGTACTCAGGAGCAAAAGTGTTAAAAGGTTTTGTGAAATAGAAAGGGAGAATGGTAAGGTAGTTAGAAAAGAAGTTTCAAAATAGTTGTTCACAGCCTAAACTCAGTCTCTGGTAGAGGATAAATTGAAGGCCACATGTCACAGAAAGAAAGAAGGAAAGGGAGAGAGAGAGGAGAGAGGAGAGAGAGAGAGAGAGAGAGAGAGAGAGAGAGAGAGAGAGAGAGAGAGAGAGAGAGAGAGCCTCCTGGGTTTCCAGATTAGCAATTCTAATTTTTTTACATGTCAATGTCCACTTTCTTTTCCTTTTACAATACTAAATGGACTATTTTTTCCCATTAAAAGAAAAAAAAAACACCTACAAGTTTACAAGGTCTTGCCTTTCTTTGTTTTTGGCGTCTGTTACTTTGCCACAATGTAATTTTGTCTAGTAGCTCCAAGCAGGCTCTCTCTAAGGGCTGTGATGGAAGGTGTTCAGATCTATCAGTCTCACCCCTTGTCCAGGAATTCTTCTGGCTGCTATAGACATCTACTCGACAATGTTCCCTGTTAGTTCACATTCACTTACTGGCACATGATCCTATAACACAGGACGAGGGAAGACAGGGGATGCTATTGGAGCACAAAATGGTCACTGGACAGGTGGTCTCTACCAAAGGTTTGAAGAAGCAGAAGGGTGTAACCAAACTTCTGGTAAAGATGTCTGGATGGATTTGACTTTCATCAGTTCTTCATCTTTTGGTTCATCCTTTTATTCAACAGATATTCTCTGAGCAGATGTTCAGGCATTATGTCCATCATAGAACTGGATCCAGTTCTTACCTTCAAATAACTTATAGTCTGTCATTAAAGAAATATAAGTGGCCAGGTGGTTGGTGGCACACACCATCAGTCCCAACACTCGAGAGGCAGAGGCAGGTAAATCTCTATGAGTTCAAGTCAGCCTGGTCTGCAGAGAGAGAGAGTACCAGGACAGACAAGGTTACACAAAGAAGCCTTGTCTCAAGAAACAAACAAACAAAAAATTACCAGTGCATTATAGTGTGATTACACTTGGAACTTTAGGCATGTGGGTTTGTGTGATAAATGTCACCTAGATTATGGCTCTGAGATTTTATGGATTGTTACTGGGGCATAGCATATCTTATCATAACTGACAGTTACCTGGATAGAGACATATTACACCTTCCCAAATCATTCTGGAGTCTTTCTTTCCATGCTTCAAGAAGCACAAGATATCGGAGGCCAGTTTCATTCTGCAAATGGGTTTCTGTTTAGCCACAGTCACTGTCAACCTTCACCTTTCCTTACTGATGCTTTACCAACAAGACAGCTCAGGAGGGCAATTGCAGCAGCTTGCCTTGCATCTACAGGCCTCTGTGACTTGGCTGAATTTAACATCAGAGAACATTTCACACTCTTCTTGTTTCTTTTTTTCCTTTTCTTTCTTTCTTTCTTTTTTTTTTTTTTTGTTTCTTGAGATGAGTCTTGCTTGCTAAGTAAGTTTGGCTAACCTGTAACTTACTATACAGATCAGACTGGGCTTACTTGCAGTGATCCCCCTGCCTCTGCCTCCCTAATACTGGGATATCAGGTGTGTGCCAGCATCCCCAGCCTCACACTATCCATTTGTATAAGCCAAGGAGAAAGTTCTGTTTCTTCCCTCATCAGATTCCTGCCTGATGCAAATACAATTGAATAGTTTTCTTATTGTCCTTCTGGAATCCTGGAACTATCTTTAAAATTGGGAGGCTACTGTAGCCATTTTTAGCAAAGAATCCACTTGTATATCATCAAGGTTGGAGCGAAGGGGTTATGGTGATCAAAGAGATTTTAGTGTACGTGCTGCTGACATTGACAAGGAAGTGGAGTCAATGCTTAAAACACAGAGCATGCCACCTGTCTTTTCTCAACATCCACCAGACGAGGGCAGTAGAAGAACATAGTTTAATTTTCTGGAGTCATACCAACTCAAGTGTTTTACTGTTTTTATTAGGAACAACACCAAGTGTTCTGCAAAATGATTTTTACATATATTTCTAGGGATGGGAACTTCTAGAATCTTCTGAAAAAAATATGATGGTTTCTTTCCTGCCTTTCTGCCTGCCCCGAAACAGGGTTTCTTTGTGTAGCTCTGTAGATCAGGCTGGCCTCAAACTTACAGAGATCTTCCTGCCTCTGTTCCCAGAGTGCTGATATTAAAGGCATGAGCCACCAGTGCTTGAGTTAAAAATATCATAGCTTTAAAAATGGATTTGATTTCTACTTCTGGAGGCTTTAAAAGAGGAGTTGGGTTTTTTGTTATTGTTGTTGTCATTTTTTTTTCCATGAAAGTTTGGGTAAAAAGGTAGTTTTTGGAGGAAGCTGGGAAAAATATGTGTAATTCCATAGTGGCCTTTGGCCAGCTTCTGCTTTGGGAGAGGTTGGTGCAGAGTTGAAACCTACTATTTACAGAATTTGGTGTTCTCATCTAGGGCTCCTGGCAAGAGGCAGCTCACATTCAGCAATCCTTCAAATAGGAGTCTTGAGTCAGCACTAATTTAGCATATTCAAGGGCACTGATGGCAGTTTCTTCATATTAGGATGGGGAATCTCACAGGTGTGGTGAAACAGCAGAGGGCTGAATATATGTCTGAGAGCTGGGGCAGGTCATCCCATATCTCCAGACTTCAGAGAAGGCTGGAGAAAATAATCCTCAGGCTTTTCCAGGTTTGGATAGCTCTGCTTCTACAAACCAGAGTTAGTTTTCAGCAACCATGGCTAGTCTAGTACTGCCATATGTGACATTTACTACACACTCGTGTGTGCAAGGGCTTGCACTATATTCTTGGCATTCCTTATGCCCTGTGATCTAGTAGCGGTTTAACACAGCTGTTATCAATCTTGTTCCAGGTGAGAAAGACACTGATCAGAAGTTCAGTGACAGCTCAGGTGGGTCTTCCTGCTGCTTCTGTAAAATGCAGTACTGTGATCTGGCTGAACTTAGCAGATGAGGTCATTTTACACCATTCCAAAATTCTTTATTTTCTCTTCTTTTTTTGAGGCAGGGTCTTAGTAAGTACCTGGCTGACCTGGATCTTGCTACATAGACCGGGATGTCCTGGAAATGGCAATAATCCCCCTGCCTTTGAAGTTCAGAGTTAGCAGATAAAAAAGACTTGATTCTCTGTTCCATTTCATTTCTCCCTAAGGCTTACGGCACTGTTGCTATTAAGTTTTCATTGTGGTACTCGGTAGCTTCTTTGCATCCGTCCCTAATGCTCATGCTTCGTGGCAGGCCACCATGGTGGCTCTCCCTAGCATTTACCTTGTCCCATTACATTTTCCAAATCTCCTAGGCTCTTCTTCTTGGCTATTAAGTTATTATTTATTCTTCAAGTTCCTTCCTCTTGTCTCTCTATTCTAACTCATACTAGTCTGTTTTTCCTCTGAGGTTTTATTGCATTTATAATAAAATCTATATGGTTCAGTGTGTTGGTTAGATTTTTATCAGCTTGGCACAAGCTGGAGTCATCTGGGAAGAGGGAATCTCAACTGAGAAATTTGCACCTTCACATTGTCCTGTAAACAAGCCTGTGGGAGCATTTTCTTGACCGATGACTGACATGGGAAGGGCTAGATTACTATGGGAGGTGTAACCCCTAGACAAATGGGCATGAGATGTATAAGGAAGCAGATTGAATAAGCCATGGGGAGTAAGCCAATAAGCAGCACTTCTCTATGGTCTCTGCTTCAATTACTGCCTCCAGGTTCCTGCCTTGAGTTCCTGCCCTGACTTAGTTCAGGATAGACCATATATTTTAAGATGAAATGAACCCTTTCCTCTCAACTTGCTTTTGGCCACAGTCTTTATCACAACACTAAACAAAAACTAAGGCACTCACCATATTGTTTCATTTTCTTGGTTTCTAAATAAGCTAGTTTTCTCAGTGTTGGCTACATGGGAAAGCTTACATGTTCACAGGGCACTTTCCATCCCTTTTAAGCCTCTGTCATGCAGGGCACAGAGCTAAGGAACAACTTAGAGATTGTAATAATTTCTTTTTCTTTGTCATCAAGGACAAAGGTAGGATTTGTATTTGCTTCCCTCTGTTGGAAGTTAGCAGAGGGCCTAGTGGCACCATGAACACTAGTCTTCTGGGAGTAGGCTTTCAGGTCACTTTCAGCTCAGTTTCTCTTGGTCTTGTGCAGGATCATAATTTTATTGATCTTGATAAGAAAGGGAAAAAGGTCAAGGATGGGATAAAGTACAATGATCATGGAAAGAGTTACTAGGGAGATGCTGCCAGGAGCCATAGGATGCTGAAGTTACCGGAAGCTATGGGAATCCAGAAACAAATTCTTTTTTGGAGATTTTGTAAAGAACTAACCTTGCCACGAGCTTAACTTAAAACCTTCAAATCTCATCTTGGCTTATGTTCTCCAGATTATAAAATAGCAAATTTATGTTGTTTTAAGCTATTAATTTTTGAATTACATTTATTTATTTATTATGTATGTATGCCTCGGTGTGTGTATGTGTTAACTTCAAGGACAATTTGGGAGTTGGTTCTGCCCTACTAGGAGAGTCCTAGAGATCAAAGTCAGGTCATCAGCTTGGTGGCATGTGCTTTTAACTGTGGAGCCACTGATTTTGTAGTGATTCCTTATTATACCACTAGGAAACACATACACAGAGAAATAGTTCTAACTGCGCATACTCATTCCCAAGGCTGAGGAGCAGAGTGGGTCCTGTGGTTTATAGTAAACTCTTACAGCCAGTCTTTAATCCCAGCACTTGGGAGGCAGAGGCAGGTGGATCTCTGTGAGTTCAAGCCCAGCCTGGTCTAGAAGAGCTAATTCCAGGACAGCCTCAAAGACACAGAGAAACCCTGTCATGAAAAACCAAAAAAAAAAAAAAAAAACCCAAAACAAACAAACAAACAAAACTCTTACAGCCAGAATTAATGAATTCATCTTAAGGGAAGAAATGAATAAGGACAAGCTCTAAATGAGCAGATGAGCAGGACAGGAGCAATGGGTGACCAAACCTACACCCTATTGAGACTTTTCTATATTTTGACAAAGTGAGGGAGAATCTGAGGGAATAGGCTGTTACTGCATGGTGTACTCTAGGAGGAGATGGGCTTTCTATCTGTCACTTCTCCTCCTCTTCCTCATAATAGATTTCTTCTCAATTATGTCTGTTTTCTAGATACAAACAGCACCACCAGCAACGCAGGAATTATCCCTGGAAGACACCACTGTTCAACATGCTTGTGCTTTCTGCCATTCACGTCATTTGTAAGCAGTGACTCTGCAGCTGACTCTGCTTTGGTCACCATTATTACATATTCCTTTGAGCTGGGAATAAATGTTGACCTGGGAGGCATCCGTGGTTTTGGAGGACAATGAATAATGTACAACGGCTTGAGTTTGACAATGACAAACAGAACCCATAGCTGTTATGAGCTTTGCTGAAGAGTTAGCAGACAACACCTTCCATGAGATCTTTTCTGAGGATGTGCTGGTGAGATCATCCATCATGCCTGCTTCACTTCATTCCTGCTTAATCCCACGGAACTTGGCTGCTAAATCAGCAGCTGAGAATGCCACAGACTACCTGGAAGAATCACCTGGAAGCCACACAACACAATGATTAATGACAAAGGTTTCTGCTCAAGAGCTCTGAAGTGCTGGTGGTGTGACCTTGTATAAGTCATGTAACTTACTAGAATCACTTTGTGACTTACAAAATGGGGTTAATCCCTGTTTCTCATGTGCTTACAGGTCTTATCACAGTATGTGTCTCTGGGGGACTTGTCTAGACTTTTCCAGTTGTAAATAGCCAAAACACATTTCAAACTAGATAAGCAAGAGTTCTTGAACATGCCACACACCTGGAAAATCAGAAGCCCCAACATTTGGAATGGGCATTAAAAGATCCTATCATTCAAGGGAAAGCTACTTTTTGTAGAGATTGCTTAGCAACCATGGAGAGAGGAAAGAGAGCATTTTTTTCCCCCCTGGAATTACTGTCTGTCCATTCCTGGGCGACCCTGTCTTGGTTCCTGTTGTGCATCCCTGAACGCCAGTCACAGAATTCTGAAGGGTTTATGTGCTTTGCTTGGCTAGGCCTGGGTGTCACAGTTGTTCATATCTCCTTTGCTTATAAAATAATTATTATTTTATAAACAAAACTGCCAGCAACTCAAAACAAAGAAATCTAATCAGGTTCATGATAAATTTATTTCAAGTAAAGATAAAATGCAAACAATGTCATATCAGACTCTCCCGTGCCTCTGGACTCAGTGTCCCATGCAACACCTTATTCTCAAGGCTTCATGGTGCCCTGGCAGCTGAAAGTTGTCTCTTTACAGGGTTAAAGTGATTTATGTCTCACACTACACTGTCTTTATTAACACAAGTACGATCTTTGCCACTCATTCAATATCTGGTATTAATTCATTCTTACCTGGTAACAGGTCAAAGGCTTCTTATCATTAAGCCTAGGGAATGGGACTCATTTAGTATATTAAGCCAAAGTTATTCACTTATTCATCTAGGAGCATAATAAAGTGTTCGAAAGGCCTTGCTGGTCAGAGGTTGCGTTCTATCATGGTCTAGAAGCCTTTTTCCAAAGCTTGGTGACATGTGGACTCCCTCCACGCCCCGTCAACCCCCTCCCCACAGTGAGACTTCCTGCTCTCTACCTGCCCTTATATGGAGAATGTCCCTGGGCACAGAGGACTGACCTTATCTGAAAGCTGTCTCTAAGCCTGGATGACTGATTTATCTTTAGCATGACCCTTGGCACAGTTCCCTGCTAGAAGCCTTTCCTCTACTGCACATATGGTAACTAAGAATTGTACTAGGCGCTTTGCTATAGGACCCTATTGCCTCATATACCGTGCCAGGATTAAAGAATGAAAGATGAGATGAATGATAGATTGACTTGTTGGGAAAAGGAGGGAGAGGCTGGGGAGAAAGGTATTGAACTAGCATAAACCTTCCCAGAACTACTGGTTGTGGCTTTCTGACTTCTGAAATATTAATAGAAATAAAAAGAAAAGATGATGGGTAGGAACAACCACCTTCCAATATATTTTAGTTATTTTATTATACTATTATCTGTTCATTTAATAGAAATTAGTGTTCTTAAAACGATACGACATTCTCAAGGTAGCAGATATAAGGGGCTAATGTGATACTGAAGCAATAGCTAGGGCTATATTCTGTATAAAAGTAGATGTGGGGAGCAGAGATGTTAGAAAGTCCTCTCTGTTGGCAGTGGTTTTAATGAGAAATGTCCACCATAGGCTCATGTATCTGAACACTTATGCTTATCTGTGGGGCAATTTGAGACCATTATGGAACCTCTAGGAGGTAGAGCCTTTCTGTCATTGTGGGTGGGATTTGAGGTTTTACAGCCTTGCTCCACTTCCTGTTTTCTTTCTGGGCTTCTTGTGTGCAGAAGAAACTGTGATGAGTCAGCCTCCTGCTCCTTGTACCATGCCTGTGTGTTTGCTATGCCTCTCCACCATGATAGACTATATCACTTCTGGAACTCTGAACAAAAATAGGCCCTTTCTTTCCTGACTTTCTCTTTGTCGGGATATCTTATCATAGCAACAGAAAAGTAACTGACTGTCTTTGAGCAGAGATATCCTCTGACTACTGTTTTTCTGGTGTGTTAAAGATAATTGAGCTTTCTACAAATATATTTTTCCATCCTGGTATTTTTTATTCTCTACCCTGAGTTTGTTAGCACCCTTTCCCATATGATAACACATCTAGGTTAAACAGTATATCTCTTAATTTTCTAGGACTTGGGAAAATTTTATATCAGTAGATTTTAACCTTCCTAATGCCATGGCTCTTTAATACAGTTCCTCACATTGTGGTGACCCCCAACAATAACATTGTTTTGTTGTTATTTAATAACTGTAATTTTGCTGCTATTACAAACTGTAATACAGGATATCTGACATGTGACCCCCATGAAAAGGTTTTATTGACCCCTCAAAAGGGTCTTGACCTACAGGTTGAGAATCCCTGCTTTGTACTATTGGCTCAACAGTTTTCTTGATGTGGTCTTTGCTTTTAGCTACTTCATGCTCTCCTCTTACCTAGGAAGAATGTCTTTTTATTATTATTATTTTTTATTATTTATATATTTGAATTACAAACAAGATTGAATTACATGAGGATCCCAGTTCCCTTCTCCCTCCCTTCCTCCTCCACCCCCCCAACTTAAATCCTATCTGTCATATGTCCTTTCTTCTAATCTACACCTGACTCAAAATTTCTGCTTCCTCATGGCCTCTGCATCCTTCCTTTTCTTCCCTTCTCATTCTCGTAGCTTCCCCCCCACCTCCCATGTTCTCAATTTGCTCAGAGGATGGTGACCCTTTCCCCTTCTCCAGGGGACAAAGTTTGTCTCTTTTAAGGTGGAAGAATGTCTTTTAAGATTCACTTTTTTTGTTTTCTCTTTTAAAGCACTAGGACATTACCAGTTGCCATCATATTCTATAAATAATAGGTCCCATCTGCCTGGCTCTTCTTCTTCCGGTTGCTCTAGCAACCTCCATGTGTCCAGCTGCTGTTCCTTTGTGACCTAGTCTATTCAATCAATGACTTCAGCACCCCATTTCTGCATATATTCATTTTCCTTTGTTTTTGCTTTTAAAGGATTCTTGCTTCCTTTTACAAGAACTGTGCCAATTAGTAAGAAGACTTTCAAAATCATGGAAACACCCGAGTATTTAATAATTGTGACTCTGACTTTGCCTTTAGAACAACTCAGAGGTGAACCTGGTCTAGAAGAGAGTTGAATCTGGTTGAGAGAAAAGAAAAGCTGGTAAGTGAAAGATGGGAAAGTGGGTCACATCCAGATCCTCTTAGACAATTCTTTCAGTCTGGTAGGGATTTCTACTCTCTGAGGATTTTTAAAAAAAATATTTGTAGGTATTACTTTTTTTTCTGAGTTGTTAAAAGGAGCTCAAATCTGTAATGTGAAAGTGATAAATGTACTAAAAGCAAAAGCTCTGCAATACAAACATATCATTTAAAATCATTCTTTCTAGAAGACTTACCAATCTGCCAGAATAGTAAAAAACAAAGGAAAAAATCAAGCATGTACTACAAGGCATCCTGAAGACTGGAAACATCCAATTCCTTACCCTAGAGGGTCTATGTAAATTCACTGTAATTCTGTCTCCAGCTCACTGGCTTTGGTTAATGATAACTTTGATGGAGATATAATTAGTGCTATCCTTAAAAGCAGGTCACCTACATGTTTATGAGCCAGAAGTTTGTGTATGGGCAAAAGGAAATATCTATTTGCTGGATTTTTCCTCTCTTTCTTTTCTGCATCATGCACAGCCTGGGCTTGTGCTTCTGAGCGTGAGCTTCCTTCTCTTTCTAATTGGATGGGTGGGGAGGATAAAAGGACATGTTGAGCTCATCATTTAAAGGATGGTAGAAGGGTTGTTCAGGTAATGTGGCAGATGTATTTACAAGCTCTGAGGTAGGCAAGTGATGGGGAATGTACTGTGTATGTTCATCTTATTGATTATTGAATAAAATACTGTTTGGCCAATGAGACAGCAAGTTGGGTAGGACTAGAAGTCAAAGAGGATTCTGGGAAATGTATCAGAGAAGTGGTGTTCCAGGCAGGAAGCGACATAGCAAGGAGACATAAGAAAGGAGAAAAAGGAAGTGTCCCTTCTCCCTTTCCTCCTCCAGCAGTGCCATGTGAGCCACCGGCAAGAGAGGGCACCAGTGAAAGGCGTCCTCTATAAGATAAGTCTTATAAAATATATAGGTTTATGATAATTAAGACTGAGCTAACAGATGAGGAATCCTAGTCATTGGCCAAGCAGCTTTGTACCTAATATGTCTCTGTATTATTTTGTCCATCCATGTGGCCGGCAGAACTCGGGTGGCTGGTGGAGACCACACACGTGGCTATAGGGCTTGGGTGGCTTTGGTGGAAAGATTTATCGAATCAGGCAAGAACTTCAAAACAGCTAGTGTGAATGTCAGTAGTGAGGGAGAGAAGGGTGGGTTAAAACTTAAGAGAATGAAGGACCAGGCAGCCACCTCAGTATCAGAATTGTTGGAAACCTACTAACCAGCATAGATGATTTTAGTCAATGTAAGGGAAAGCCATTGAAAGGATTTAAGCAGGGAGACTTCTACTTTTTTTTTGTCTTCAAAATATTACATTGGTTTAGTGAGAAAGAATTGACATTGATACAAATGACACCAAGAGCCCATTTTGAGGGTGATTTTAATAATCAGGACAAGGGTTTCGGTGGCCTGGACATGCGTAGTAGCTATGGAGATGAAGAAAAATGATAGGCAGAAGATATGTTAGAAATAGAAGAGATAACATGATGAAAGGGAAAGACTTGGAGGAATGTGGAGGAAAGCAGGGTCAAGCTTGACAAAAATTTCTGGTCTGAAGAGGAATGATGATGTCATTTAGTTTGATCTCAGTGACAAGGAAGGGACAGGTGGAGAACCTAAAACACGAGGTGTGCTTAGGGTATAGTAATCAGGATTCCATTTGATCAGTTTCAGAATACCTGCTAGAAGCCCAGAGGAAGTCAGTTAGAGATGTTATCTTGAAGTTCCCTGTAAAGAGAAATTAATTAAGGCCACAGGAATATATGTAGTCACCTGAAAGTGTAAGGAAAAAAAAAAAAAAAAACAGGCAGGGACAGATAAGCATGGTGAAGCTCAACTGTTTAGAAGTCTGAGAGGAAGAAATGCAACACATCATGTGTTCACACCATACCTGCTGAACATGGTATTCCACTCTCCCCTCATGCTTCATATTTCAAGTTTTGTGGTTTTCATTCAGGTGCTTTCAATCACAGAGCTAGATTCCCACCATCGTCCTTCAATTTGCAGCTGCCTACAGATGGTGCAAGAAATATTAGTGTTCCACAGAGAACAATGCACAGCTTTCTTTGTAGCTGCAGAAAAATGAATTTGTTTTGTGTCATAAAATTCTAAGACATCCTGGATATCATCTAGATTATTTCCGATACCAAGCACCATGTAAACAGTTGCTACACTTTAATGCCAAGTTGACTGGGCTAAGGGATGTACAGATAGCGAACATCTTAGTTACTGTTCTATTGCTGTGAAGAGACACCATGCCCAAGGAAACTTAATTATGATTAGTCCATGATTATCTCGATGGGATGGTGGAAGCATGGTGACAGGCTGGCATGGCTGCAGCAGATGAGCACTTACATATGATCTGTAAATAAGAGGAAGAGAGAGGGAGGGGGAAAAAGAGAGAGGTGGGGATAGGGAGAGAGAGACAGAAAGAAAGACATATGGCAGAGAGAGAGAGAGAGAGAGAGAGAGAGAGAGAGAGAGAGGGAGGGAGAGATAGAGAGAGAGGGAGAGAGGGAGAGAGGGAAGGAGGGAAAGAGGGAGGGAGGGAGAGAGAGAGAGAGAGAGAAAGAGAGAGAGAGAGTGTGAGAATGGGCTTTTGAAACATCAAAATCCACCCCTAGTGAAACACCTTCTCCAGCAAGGCCATGCCTCCTAATCCTTCCTCAACATTCCACCAACTAGGAACTAAATAGCCAAATATATTAGTGTTTGGGGACCATGTTTATCCAAACCACCACAGCTTGTAAACAATATTTCTTGGTGCGTCTGTGAGGGTGTTTCTAAATGAGGTTAACATCTGGATAAGTAGACTGAACAATGAGAGTTGCACTTACTACTGGGTGGGATGAATATCATCCAAGCTTGTGGGATAATGAAAAGAAAAATACTCCACACACTTAGTATATACATACATTGTCTGTTTAGAACATACACTGTTTCTTCCCCAAATATTTTCCACCTGTTGCCAGTTGGATCTATGAATGTGGAAGCCACAGTTACAAAGGGCAGAATGTAAATCCCATGGCTTCTCTTCTGTGGAATACTGAGGAATAGAATTTGCTTATAGTCTATGAATACAGTCTCTGGACTCTGACTCCACTGTGTCCTGACAGTGCCTCACTTTCCACTTTTATGAAAGATGGCTGATTCTGCTATTACCCCCGTGGAGCTATTGCAAGGATTCAATGAGTGAACGTGTGAAAAACTGACAGCAGGATCTTTTCAGGGCTAGAGGCTTGTTCTCCTTTTCCAGTCTTTCCCTGCGGCTTTCAGGGGCTTAGCTCTTCATTTGTTTTATGCACTGTCAGAGTGGAAGTATGGATGAGATGGCTTCTTCAGTTCCCCACTCAGAAAAGAGCTCCATCTTGGAAGCTTCAAACATGGCCCCTGCATCTGACAAAAGCTCACACCATCTGCGTTCTAACAAAGGATGATTAAAGTTGTTGGTTTCTGAGATGCTAGAAAGGTGTGTGGAGCCACCTTTGGCTTTGCTACTATCTGTGATTGAAAAATAGTACTCAATTAGGTTGAGGTTTTACTAAAGATTTTTGCTTGGGAAATTAGGATAATGCATCTCCTCATACAGACTATTAAACACAACAGTGATAAAATGGCAGGTGTCAGTCCATAAAAGAAGCTGACACAGAACTACCTGCAGTAAGGTTTATTGGAATGAAAGGACCTCAAGGACAGGACTGTAGTATGAAGGAACATACTAGACAGGAAACACACACTATTGAGATCTAAATGTGGTGGAGGCTTAAAAGGAAGAAGAGGCTTCCAAGAGGAGCATCATTAAGAACATACACAGATAGTAGATGGCCAACACAAAAATGAATGCTGTATATGTGTATGTGTGTGTGTGAGAGAGAGACAGAGAGCGAGAAAGAGTGAGTGAGAGAGAGAGAGAGAGAGAGAGAGAGAGAGAGAGAGAGAGAGAGAGAGAGCACTGTCATAAAGAGGGGTTGGGGAGGGCGCAGTGGAGACTCTTCAGAGAGCAGTCTTCATCTGTAGCCCAAATCCTGGAGCAGTCTCCCTGAGTTGTCTTGAATTAATCCCAGAACAAAGGAAAGGTTTGGTTTTTTACTTTTGGGGTAGTGGAAAGTTTCACATGTAATTTAGTCCAGCACAAGTGTTTGACAAAGGACACTGAGGAGCTAGGTACGGGTTAGGCCACGGGATAGAATGTTTCTTAATTTTTGGTCCCAGGAAGAGGTGCCAGGGGCCATGGCCTGATTCAGGCTTTGGGATCAGACCCAAGGTGCAGGCCTGTGTTCTAACACACAACCCTTAAAGTACAGTCTCCAGGGATGGGAATGTAGCTTAGTGTTTGCCTTGCATACAAGGAGCCCTGGGGATGATTCCCAGAACAATAAAAAGAAATCAAGAATGGAAAAGTAAGGGACAACCTTTCATAGTGTCTAGCATCTTCAGATTGTGGATCACACGATGAGCTCATGTTAATTCAAGTTCAAATGTAGAGTGAATCTGAGTTATTTCTGGGTTCATTAGCCCGTGCCAGAAGAGGAACTTTGCTGCAGAGTTAGCTCTGAACAAACCTGTGCACTTTGCATTGTGTATGCCTTCACAACACCTAGCACCCATGAATGCCTGACACACCCCAGCTCAGAGCAGAGCCTACTGCATGCTATCAATTCCGTTGTTTCATTGATAGGATGAAGCTTTCTGCTCTTAAACAGAAGAGTTTAATTGTGGAAAACAAAGACTTTAGGTATGTTCCTACTGTCATTCTTTAGCAGGTATGTATCAAATTTGTGTGACTGTTGTCTTGTGTCAGAATGTTTAATTAAAAAAATTTCCATTTGAATAGTTGCTTTGAGTTTCATAAAAAAAAAATGTTAAATGCCTGTTGGTTCGGCCTTAGGACAGGATGTGCCACAGTTTCTGAACTGACTCTAAGCTGACTTCCGCCTTTGTGTACTGCCATGGGCAGAGTGGTGTTCTCAGCCTTGATGATCACAAAATCAAGGTTCCAATCAACTCTGAAGAACGGTGATGATGCAGTACATCCTGCAGCATCAAATATTTGCCTGAGAGGTAGGTAGTAATGTCAAAAACGGGGCAGTACATCTGCCTTATTAATATGCAAATTTGCTTTAATCTTTCATAAATGCTACAATTATATGTATAGCAAAAATTGTTTAAAAATATTTCCCCATGATTTGCTGCCAGAAAATGTTAGATTTGTGTATGTGTTTTATAGAGCCAAATAACCAGGTTTTCATGGAAATCACTTCTCCAGTGAAAAGGGGCTACATGTAATAAACATTCAAGAAGCCCTGTTGCCATGGATATGATTTTGCTGGGAAAAGAAAGGATAAAAACTAAAGAAATAATGGAAGAAGAACTAGAAGACTAACTGGAAGTTTTTTTGAATCAAATACAAAGCTTAGGGGAGCTTTATAAATGTGAAATAAAAAATCTTAGTGGCTCCTCAGGCTGGCCTTCTAATTGGAGCCTGTTGGCTTTTGATGGGTGTGTTGTTTCTTAGAAGGATCAGACACAGTCCAGATAACTGAAAAATTGTTTACAACACAATGAAAAAACATCTTCCCCAAATGTGACACCCTTGCACCTAGGGTGGCTCAGAAAGTTTTTTCTCAAAACCGTTCACAGACGCTGTTTATCTCCAAAGCAAAGACAGGCTGATCTGCATTCTGCAGTCGGCTGCCCAGAGCCTCTGCAGTGTGAAGATTTGAAATTGACTTTCTCCCTCAAGGGTGTTCCTTGGATGCAGGAGGGGGAAGAAGAGTCAGCTAAGCCAGGGCATCTTTAAAGATCTTCTCTCTGAAGCAAGATACAAACTGTGCTCTTTAAACAATGCATTTCCAATCTTCTGAGCTGCGACCTCACCTTACTTGGAGTGAATACCAATGAAATCAATGCTTCCTCGAGGGAGAGACAGAACTTCTGGGGCTACTGGGGAGGTGGGAAAGGAATATATGAAGGAAATAGTAGTCTTTCTGGGGTCCTTGGCAATTTTGCAGATTCTATGAATAGGGAAAACGGAGGAATTAGTGAGATATTAGCTTAAATCTTGGAAATCATAAAAATTTAGACTGTTATCACAGTATGTACATTCAGAGGTTTATTGACAGAAACACACCCCATTTTCATTGGAGGGGCCAGCCTTCACACATGATGTATTCTATCTGTACTTTAATCAGCATGTCCTTGCACAGAACTAAGTACAGGATGGAAGAACCAGGTTCAAGTCTTGACTGTCACTGATGGCACTTAGTGCTCCCGAGAACCTCTTTCCTTTTCTGTAAAATGAAAACAGTGAAGTTTCCCAATCATTAAAAGAATATGTACAGTTAATGCAGTATAGGCACTCATTTGTTGCAGAGATATAGTCTCCCTTTCTCTGTCCCTATCTGATTTTCTCTGGGTGTCACATCTGTCTCTTGGTGTCACGGTTGTCCCCTCTCTCCTCCCTCTCTTGCATCTCTCTCTCCTCACTCTTTACCCATCTATCTCCCTCTTCCTCTCTCTCCTCCCACTCTCTGTCTATCTATCTTACTGCTAACATCTCTGCTTTCTGCTCTACCTCCCTTCCTCTTTCTCCCATCTACTCATTCTTCATAACTCAACTTCCCCCTCAAATCTCTTGGCCCCTCCTTCTGCATATTTCTTCCCCCCATTATTTCTTATACTCTTAGTTTTAATTCATTCCCCCTCAGCAATTTACTATTTCATTAATGCAGTGAATCCTTTATTTTAAAACACGTGTCTCCCAAAATTTGAACACAAAACACATCTACAATAAATCCTTAATGGTTGATATTTGTACTTATATGAGATAGTTAATACCTCATCTCAATTTCTTTTTTCTAAGTTGATCAGGGAAAATCATGGACAATATTTATAGGATAATTGTATGGTTTCCATACCTGAAAATGTCATAGGCATTCTTTGAAGCATTTTTTATTTTAGCAATGAAGAAACAGAGAGGGAGAAAGAACTCAGGTTTTTCTGACTCTAGAATTTAAACTCTGCTAAACTGTGTGAGTTTCCAGCTAAGTTTCAGATGGAAATGTGTTTAGGATTTTTTTTTGGTCTGGGTTTTTAGTATAAAACAGACTTTGTGAAAATCTTCATTTCAATAGTCTATTCCTTGGGGAAGCTATAGGCTCTCCTTGTTTGCTCTGCCATATGATTATGGTCCCTGCTAGTAGGAGAAGCAGATTCTTGGATATTTGTTTCTTGTTAGAGGCTGTAGGATGTATCTAATCTCCTGCTTAACCACCATGTTTCTCATGAGCATTATTGTACCAGACAGTTCTTTTGTGGGTTTTTTAATTATTAAAACTTTGTCTTTGGTATCACAAACAAACCCAGAAAAACACCCACATACTCATGTACAAATTAAAAAATTTTCCCTGCTATAAAAATTTTGATAATTTGAAGCATCATATGAACCCATCTGCTTGGCTAATCTGAATTGTATTTTCCTCTTAAAAATCACTGAAAAGAACAGTGCCACTGTGAATAAATTCCAATTTTCCCCACAAATGAGAAATATTTTCTTACTACAATACTTTCTGATTGTTTTGAATGGTTTCATGTTGAATAAAAACAGAAACTCCCAAATTGAGTGCTTGCAGCCAATTTTCAAAGTTCAATAGTTTTTGTGGGAGTTAGTGTTTTTTTTTCTGCTTAATGTAAACATCATATTCATGGACTTAGAGAACAGATATAACAGACATTCCCTTAGACCTTGCAGTTTCTACTCTGGACAATTTTCAATTAATTTTCACTCAATTTCTAAGTATTTCTGCTATTTCTGCTAGAGAAGTTTTGGTATTACTGTAGTGACTTGTATTTTCCTTTTAGAGAATAATAAGTCTACAAATTTGGGTAAATTATTTGAGCGCTTAATGTTCTGCTTGCTGTAAATTTAAGGATAGGTGGCTTATGATCTGCCTTTCTGAGAGAGGTGAACAAACTTATTTTGTGTGAGGGAGACAAGGAGAAATAGCAGAGCATTTGAGTGAGATGCTATAAGTTCAAGTTTTATGCTAGACCTCAGCTGATAACACACAAACAAACTGGATTTCCAGTGATTGTTGCCAACTATGTATAAGAACTCATTTTATTTCATGTCTTCCTCAATTTAGTTCCTAATTTTGATTCACCCTTTCCTCTGGCTGGAGTACACCCTTAAGTAGGACTTTCTAAGTGCTGCTTTGGAGAGTGCACCTGAGCACATCTTGATGTTCCTTTTATAGATAGGAGGTGATCTGGGTACCAAATTACAGTGTATTTTCTTTTCAAAATAAAATTTGGTGTTAAAATTTGGTCCGGCTTAGATTTGTCCACTGAATAATCTGTGTGCTTTGGCTTACATGAATTCTTTGCTATTAAAAAAAATCTTTTTAATCCCCAAATATTCATCATGATGCTTATTGTTTAGGGTTATTTGTTGATTTTTCCTAGAAAATGATACTTGCATCCAACCTTCACTCCCACTTTTTGTAAACTATGAGAGTCTGAATTTGACTGTATCTTTAATTACAGATGTTCTAGCACTAGGAACATTCCCCCAATGTGTGGGTACTGAGTTTACCTAGAAAAGTTGTAAACTCATTCTTAGTGACCCAAGAATACTATATTGTATATATCATAAGATAATGTACTGTTTGAAAAGATTGCTTTCAAAGAAACACAGAGTATATGGATCACAAAGACACTGTTTTCTTAACAAGTTGAAAAACCTAATTTGCTAAATTAAAGTTGAAAGTTGGCACAGTGGGATGGGGAATGTACTTCTGTGTATGTTCATCTTATTGATTGTTGAATAAAGTACTGTTTGGCTAATGAGGCAGCAAGTTAGAAGGGACTAGGAGTCAAAGAGGATTCTGGGAAATGTAGTATGATCCAGGCAGGAAGTGAGATAGCAGGGAAACTCATATTTAAGGAAGGACAAGCAGGAAGTGGTTCCCTTTTCCCCTCCGCAATTCCTCCAGATTCTCGATGTGATCCACTGGCAAGGGAAGACGCCAATGGAAAGCGTCTGATAAGATAAATCTTATAAAATATATAGATTTTGATAATTAAGACTGAGCTAGTAGATGAGAAATCCTAGTAATTGGCCAAGCAGCATTTGTACCTAATGTAAGTCTGTATTGTTTTGTCCATCCACGTGGTGGGCAGAACTCAGGTGGCTGGTGGAGACGCCCACATGGCTGTAGGACTCAGGCGGCTTTTGGCGGAAAGATTTATCATAACAACAGTGGCATGTGCCTATAGCTTTAGTTACTGAGCAGGTGGAGATAGAGGGATGACTTAAGCCCAGGCATGTGGGCCCAACATGAGTAAAGCATTAAGCTGTCATTCCACAAGACATATATACATACAAAAACAAACAAACAAACTAAACCAAAAAAAGCAAAAACTAAAATTAAAATCAAAATAAAAAACAAGTAAACAAAGAGGAGGATGCAGGATTTATTTCCTTTTCATTTTAAGGAGTGATTCTGAAGGAAACAGTAAATTCACCTAATGGGAAAGCTGTGTACAATGGAATCTTGTTGAGATGCTTAGCTATTGCAGCCTTACTGGAAAGATCCTTAGTTCATTTTCCTGTGAAATGCTTTCAGAACATTGCCAGGAAGACTTGTACCCTGAACAGGAGGAACATGTGAATTCTGGTAGTTGGTTACTACACAACCAAATGGCCCAATCCTTTCAAGCCATGTGTATGCATCACTTTGCTAAAACGAAGAACAGTAAGTAAAAAAGAACTCAGTCTGTTAAACCATCTGCTTGAAGCAAAAATGAAAAGAAAAAGCTTTCCATAAGACAAACTTGAAAGGCCGATGTCTTTGAAGGACAGCCCATAAATGGCGGAAATTCTTGGGTTTGTAGGTGTGTATATAAAGACAGCAACAACAGAAATTGGCACAGGTTTAAGATGGAGAAATGGACTAGACTGCTCAGAAGCTTTCTTTGATAATTTTCAAAGCAAATGTTGAAAAACAAAATCAGTGCTCATCAGTATCTTCATTTTTGTTGCTGTAACATTTCCCATTTCCCCAGGTTGCAGTGGCATGTTTAGAGGCCACATACATCCTTTTTATATTTGCTCACACCTATTCACTCATGTACTTATTCATTCATTTATTCAAGAGACCTTTTGCTATGCACCTGTATTACATACTGTGTAATTGTGGGTTGTGAAAATATAAAACAGACACTGATCTCACTCCTCTTTATCAGACTTGGTTTTTATTCTCTTCTGGAATTAAACACAGGGAATTGAGAAATTTATTCAATAGTGTTTAGAATGAGATATTGGATTTGAATAAAAACTGGTAAAACTCGAACTGAAACTTCTATGCAGTGGAGATAACCCTGGGGGGTGGCTTATTAATTCTTAGAGAGAGAGAATTAGAAAATTGAAAAATCAAGAGGTAAAAAAATAGTCAGATGAGTTCAGTCACAAGCTGGTCACTCTAGGAAAGCAACTGAGTATAATAATAAATTCAGATATAACACGTATGGCAGTGCATGCCTGTAATAACCTAATCTTGGGAGATCGGGAATGGATAATCATCAATTCTAGGCCAGTCAGTGCTGCACAGCAAGATCCTATTTAAAAACCAATGAACAAACACCCCCAAACTAACAAATACAATACATAACAAATGTATCTGTGAATATTCTCTGAAATGTTTTTGTTCCATTTCTAAGAAATTTCTTCACAATCATCCCACTGATTTACAACACACACACACACACACACACACACACACACACACACACACACACAGAGAGAGAGAGAGAGAGAGAGAGAGAGAGAAGAGAGAACTATATTACATACTTATATACCAATGCATGTTCTATTATATTTCCCAGTGGTTCATTCTTATCTAATTCTTTCTTTATTCTTCTCTTTCCTCTCCTTCTCTTCATTCCTTCTTCTTTGTCCTCTTAAAAAAGTGCTACCCAGTCCTTACTCTATCTGCAACATAGATTGTCTAATCTTTTTAGTATAGTAAACATAATGTATTTGAAATGCTACACTACCCTCAAAGACCATTTCTTCCAATTTGATTTTCTTTCAAACTCTAATTCTAATTAAACCTTTAATTTTGGAAACCCCCAGAAGTGGACCACTATCATCTGACAAGAGCATTTGAGTGTTTCTGAGGGTCACTTGAATATTTATTTATTTATTTATCTATTTATTTATTTATTTGTTTTTTTGCTCACTCTCCCCTCCCCCCATGCTTCCAATTTGCTCAAGAGATCTTGTCCCTTTCCCTTTCTCCAGGGGACAATGTATGTCTCTCTTAGGGTCCTCCTTATTTCCCAGCTTCTCTGGTGGTGTGAAATGTGGACTGGTAATCCTTTGCTCTATGTCTAAAATCCATATGTGAGTGAGTACATACCATGTTTGTCTTTTTGTGACTGGGTTACCTTGCTCAGAATGGTTTCTTCTAGTTCCATCCATTTGTCTGAGAATTTCAAGATTCCATTGTTTTTTTCTGCTGAGTAAAAAAAGTACCACATTTTCTCTATCCATTCTTTGGTTGAGCAGCATCTAGGTTGCTACCAGGTTCTGGCTAATACAAATAGTGCTGCTATGAACATAGTTGATCAGAGTTGTTTTGATTTGCATTTCCCTGATGGTTAAGGATGTTGAGCACTTTCTCAAGTGTCTTTCAGCCATTTTAGAATCCTCTATTGAGAATTCTCTACTTAGTTCTATACCCCACTTTTTTTTTTTTACCTCTCAAGTTACCTTTACTAGGAAATAGAACCATTCATTTGATTTAATAAAGTTTAGGTTTTCCAAATATACAGCTGATTGAACTTGTTTATGCATCTTCACCAGTAGCTGGGGCATCTCCACCCTTTGTGTTTATGGTGTAAATTACTTGGGCTTTGTGCTTTGAAACCAGCTTGATAAGTTCTTTACTAAGTAGCTCCTGAAGGGCTGCCCTGGCCAAGGAACCTGGAATCTTCAGTCCCTCAGAGACTACAGCTGGAGTAACAAGCTTATAATTGGGCACTTCCTTACAGAGTTTGTCGAATGTAACTTTATCAAACAGGAATAGATTTTTGAGCTTGTCCCCAACTTTGCCTTTGGACCACTTCTTTTTGGCCTTGCCATCAGACTTATTTACTGGATCTTTGTCTTTCTTGGCCTACTTCCCGACATCTTTCTTATTCTTGTCATCCTTAGGTGGCATGATGAAGCTTGGAGAGTGACAATGACCACTGCAACCTCCACTAAGATGTCCTATACCTCACTTTTTAATTGGATTATTTGGTGTTTTGGAACTAGCTTCTTGATTTCCTAGTAAATTTTGGAGATCAGCCCTCTGTCAGATGTGGGGTTGGTGAATATCTTTTCCCATTCTGTGGGCTGCCATTTTGTCTTGTTGACTGTGTCCTTTGCATTACAGAAGCTTCTAAATTTCAGGAGTCCCATTTATTAATTGTTGATCTCAGTGTCTGTGCTACTGGTGTTATGTTCAGGAAGCAGTCTCCTGTTCCAATTCATTCAAGGGTACTTCCTACTTTCTCTTCTAATAGGTTCAGTGTGGCTGGATTTATGTTGAAGTCTTTGATCCATTTGGACTTAAGTTTTGTGCATGGCAATAGACATGGATCCATATGCAGTCTTCTACATGCCAGCAACCAATTTTGCCAGCCCCATTTGTTGAAGATGCTTTCTTTATTTCATTGTATAACTTTAGCTTCTTTGTCAAAACCCAGGCGTTCATAGGTATGTGGGTTAATATCAGGGTATTCAATTCGATTCCATTGGTCTACTTGTCTATTTTTGTGCCAATACTAAGTTGTTTTCAGGACTATAGCTCTGTAATAGAGCTTGAAGTCAGGGATGGTGATGCCTCCAGAAATTCCTTTATTGTACAGGATTATTTTGGCTTTCCTGTGGGGAGCCGAATATTGTGCTATTAGATGATTTCTTGGGGTTCAAAGCTCTGGAGCTCTGTCTTTTTTGTATTATGGATGCTACCTGATTTGCTATTGAATAATATAGCTTCAGTGGAGAATGCCTCCTAGTTTGTGTCTCTACAGAACTAAGCATTTGAATAGGCCTGCCCCAGGGCAGAGGGCTAGGTGTATGTGACAAGTGAGGACAGATAGTGAGGAGGTATCTACTGGAGGAGAGAGGATAGAGGTATCTGCGCATAGGGTCTTGGACGATGAGAGGGAAATGGCCTCATGGTCAGGGAAGCATGGTTAGATTAAAGCAAGGAAAATGCTGAATAAAGAAGAGACTCCAGTTTTGCAGCATGGAACTGAGAGCTCTCTAAAGATGTCCAGATGCCTGTGTCTGGTCTTTATTGCCGTTGGGTTGCTAGGAGTTTTCAAGTCGACGCTCCCCCACTCATGCCAAACTTTGTGGCTTCTGTGTTTTGGGGCTGAGACATCCCGGGCCACAACACTATCTTGGGTCTTTTGATTCTCCATATAAAGTTGACTATTGTTCTTTCAAGTCTGTGAAGAATTGTGCCTGTATTTTGATGGGGATTGCATTGACTCTGTAGATTGCTTTTGGCAAGATTGCCATTTTTACTATGTTGATCCCACCTATCCAAGAGCATGGGAGATCTTTACATTTTCTGATGTCTTCTTTAGTTTTGTTCTTTAAAGACTCAAAGTTCTTGCTATACAGGTCTTTCACTTTTTTGGTTAGTGTTACCCCAATATATTTTATGTTGTTTGTGGCTATTATAAAGGGTGATATTTCTCTGATTTCTTTCTCAGCCCATTTATCATCTGTATATAGTAGGGTTACAGATTTTTTGAGTTATTCTTGTATCCTGCCAATTCGCTGAAGTTGTTTATCAACTGGAGTTCCCTGGTAGAATTTTTTGGGTCACTTATGCAAACTATCATATCATCTGCAAACAGTGAAAGTTTGACTTCTTTCTTTCCAATTTGTATCCCCTTAATCTCCCTTTGTTGTCTTATTACTCTAGTTAGAACGTCAAGGACAATATTGAAGAGGTATGGAGAGAGTGGACAGCCTTGTCTTGTTCCTGATTTTAGAGGAATCACATTAAGTTTCTCTCCATTTAGTTTGATGTTAGTTGTTAGTTTACTGTATATTGTTTTTATTATGTTCAGGCATGTTCCTGTTATCCCTGTTATCTCCAGGACCTTTATTATGAAGGGGTGTTGGATTTTGTCAAAGGCTTTTTCAGCATCTAGTGAAATGACCATGTGATTTTTCTTTCTTATCTTGTTTATATGGTGGATTACATTGATAGATTTTTATATGTTGAACCATCCTTGCATACTTGGGATGAGGCCTACTTGATCATGAAGGATAATTTTTCTGATATGTTCTTGGATTTTGTTTGCCAGTATTTTATTGAGCATTTTTTTGCATCAATGTTCATGAGGGATATTGGTCTGTAGTTCTCTTTCATAGTTGTGTCTTTGTGTGGCTTGGCTATCAAGGTACTTGTAGCCTCATAAAAAGAGTTTGGCAATTACCCTACTGCTTCTATTGTGTGGAACAATTTGAGGAGTGTTGGTATTAGCTGTTCTTTGAATTTCGGGTAGAATTCTGCCCCGAAGCCTTCTGGCCCTGGGCTTTTTTTGGTTTGGAGATTTTTGATGACTGCTTCTATTTCATTAGTGGTTATAGGTCTGTTTAAGTTGCTTATCTGTTTTTGATTTAATTTTGGTAAGTGATATCTATCCAGAAAATTGTCCATTTCCTTTAAGTTTTCGAATTTTGTGGAGAACAGGTTTTCAAAGTATGACCTGATGATTCTCTGGATTTCTTCAGTGTCTGTTGTTATGTCCCCTTTTTCATTTCTGATTTTGTTAGTTTGCATGTTCTCTCTCTGCCTTTTGGTAAGTTTTGATAAAGGTTTGTTTATCTTGTTGATTTTCTCGAAGAACCAACTCTTTGTTACATTGATCCTTTGAATTGTTTTCTTTGTTTTGACTTTATTGACCTCTGCCCTCAGTTTGATTATTTCCTGGTGTCTACTCCTCTGTGGTGAATTTGCTTCTATTTGCTCTAGAGCTTTCAGTTGTGCTGTCAATTCTCTGGTGTGACTATTCTCTAGTTTCTTCATATGAGCACTTGGAGCTCTGAACTTTCCTCATGGTCCTTTCAAAGTGTCTCATGAGTTTTGATATGTTGTGTCTACATTTTCATTAAATTGTAGGAAGTCTTTAATTTCTTTCTTTAGTTCTTCCTTGACCCAGGAATGGTGCAATTGCGCATTGTTCAATTTTCATGAGTTTGTAGATTTTCTGCAATTTGTGCTGTTGTTGAATTCTAACTTTAAAGCATGGTGGTCTGATAACTCACAGGGAGTTATTTCAATTTTTTTGTACCTGTTGAGGTTTGCTATGTTGCCAAGAATGTGTTCCATTTTAGAGAAGGTTCCATGTGGTGCTGAGAAGAAGGTATATTCTTTTCTGTTTAGATGGAATGTTCTATAGATGTCTGTTAATCCCAATTGGGTCATAACTTCTGTTAGTTCCTTTGTCTCTTTGTTAAGTTTCTGTCTGGTGGTTTCTGTCTAGTGGTAAGAGTGGGGAATCACTTGATTCTTTCAGTGAGGGAGTTCCTGATGGAGACTTCTTTTTCTCACACTTGACCTTCACCCTTACACTCTGTCTTTTGCTCTCTGTGTAAGCAGCAAGCTCATATTGCTTCCCCTATAGTCTAATTCTCTGCTGTTCTGCTGGGGTAGGTGAAATTCAGACTAGTTAGGATGACCCCAACTAACAATCTAAGCTATAGTCAAGAGGCTACCTTAAATGCCCGTCTCCAATAGAGATTGATGACTACCTTATATGCTATCATAGAGTCTTCATCCAGTAGCTGATGGAAACAGAAGTAGACACTCACAGCAAAAGACTGAGCTGAACTTTGGAATCCAGTTGCAGAGAGGGAGGAGTGATGAGCAAAGAGTTAAAGACCAGGCTGGTGAAACCCACAGAAACAGCTGACTTGAGCAAGCTGATACCTGGGAAACCAGCATAGGTCTGATCCAGAGCCCATGAAGGTGGGTGTCAGTTTGGAGGTCTGGGTAATCTACGAGGCCTCTGGTAGTGGATCAGTATTTATCTCTAGCAAAAGAATGGACTTTGGGAGCCCATTCCACATAGAGAGATACTCGTCAGCCTACACACATGGGGAAGGGCCTAGACCCTGACCCAAATGGTATGACAGGCTTTGAAGATCTCCCGTGGAAGGCCTCGCTCTCCCTGGGGAGCAGAAAGGAGGTGGAATGGGGGGTTGGTGGGGAGCAGGGGAGGAGGGGAGGCAGAGGGAACTGGAATTGACATGTAAAATAAGCTTGTTTCTAATTTAAATAAAAATTATAAGAAGTTAAAATAAGTCCTTTTATTTTTAATGTCATTTCATATTCATTCTCAGAAGATGTAATTGCAGTCATTCCATAGATTCTGCAGAGCATATTTGGTTCCATTTTGACATTTTGACATTCCTTAACTCTTTAGTCTGTTTCCACTCATTCAGCTTTCAGTTTTTGTTTTTGTTGTTGGGATTACTTCTTTCATCTTTGGTTTTGGGATCTTTGAAATGGAAGCTTTTACTATTTGCTTCTATTGATTTATACCAATAAGACATAGATATCACTTGGCAGATTTCAGTTGTAACTACAAGTTTAAGTGTAAACTTCATAAAAGGTATATTATTAAATTCTAAGTTGATGTGTTGTGTCTTTACTTCGAGGGGAGGCTTCTGAGGTTACAGTGTCCAGTCAAACACTTTCTACTTTGATACTTCCAAAAATGGAAATTAAAATTGAATATGTTTTTCTCTGTACAATTTTGTATTTAATAAAAAGCTCACATGTTCCCTGAAATCAATGAATGTATCATCAGGGAAAACACCCATTCTAGTCCATCATGTGTATTGAGCTGTAGAAAAGCCAGGGTCAATATCATGTTCCTTCAGTGCCTCATCACATCACACTCTGCTCAAAGACCCTTTAGCTCTATGCTTATTGCCTAGAGAATAAAGTAAATTTCCCAAGAATCCAGAATCATTGATTGATGGCAATTGACTTTTGGAGGGTCTATTTCTGTTTCTGTATGGCTCTGTGAGTATTGCTGTATACATACATTTGCTTTGCTGTGACATTGAGGCTTATACATCTTTTCTTGTGTCTTGGTCATTAAGCCTTCCTTCTTTCTTTCTTTCCTTCATTCACTTTTTTCATTTTCCTGTATGTGTCTGCATGTGTGTAGGTGTGTGTGTATGTGTGTATGTATACATGCCTATACATGCATATAAGGGCCTGAGGTTAATGTTGGAACCATCTGCTATTTCTGTCCTGCATTGTTTGTTGAGGCAGACTCAGTCAAGCTAGGAACTTGCTGATATGGCCATCTCACTAGACAGCAAGCTGGGAGTCTTGTCCCGGCCTTCCAAGGCTGGAGTTTCAGGGGTAGTGTTGAGCCCACCCAGCATTTATGTGAGCTCTGGGAATCTGAACTCTAATATTCATATTTATGCAACAAACACCTTAATCATTAAGCCATCTCCACATCCCTGTTGACTTCTTTAATAACCATTGATTCTTATGGGTCAAACAGGAGTACTCTGCTGTATGCTTTTTGTGAGCCATAGTGCAGTTCCCCTTACAGGGTTGGTACCTCACAAGTGTAAGGCTTGAATTATTACCACATATTAAACTTTCATTCCACAATACTATAAGGCCATTTAAATTATTCTGACAATACCATTATAAGGTGTGTCTTTATAATATTGCAGCATTAGAAAACAACACTAGAAGATATGCTAGTGGTGGGAGGCACTTTGCTGCAAAGCTCCAGTTCACAGTTTGTTTCCTTAATTTGAAAGTCTAAGCTCTCATATTTTTTCATAAACTGGTTGATTTCCATGTTTCTGGGGTAGTTCTGGAACACATTTTATCTTAATAAGACTAGCCCATCAAGCAAAAAAGCCATCAGCTTCCTCATTAATATGCTTTGAGTATAGGAGTGTGTCTTTTGTCTGCCAAAAACTGTATTCCACACTGTCTGATTTTGGAAAATGGATTGTTTTTAATGGGTGAGTTTGAGTGACTCAGGCAGAGAGCAAACCAGTGGTCTGTCCCCTCAGTTGATAGGATTAGATTTGAATGAATAAGGACACGCAATGGGCTGCAGAGTTCAGGAAAAAGTCTGAGGCGCACACTGACACTCCTGAGCAGCATTACCATTCTGTGTGCAGTACCAACTCTTTAAAATGCCATTTGCATTGACGATGGCATAATTGACATTGCTCCCAAAGGAACTCTGAGGATTATGGGGAGGTGGAATCAAAGAAAATTCATCTCTTCTGAATGTTTTTCCTCTAGCTACAGAATTCAGTCAGACAAGAACTCTTGTTATCTGGTGATGTCATATTACTAAAAACCAAATAAGCACAAAATCCATGCATTGTCATAGCTTTCCCAATAGCCTTTTAATCTCATTCTACATCATCTTTCCAATTCACATGCTACAGCATTTGTCTGGATGCCTAATATAATTTTTTCTACTATCTGTTAAGATTATTCATGATCAATGTACTCATACTGACCTCTCTTTGAAAAATAAAAATTTGTAGCTTCGGCAACATCTTGCCATCCCAAATACCTGTAGATGTGTTTCAGAGAGGTGGAGTATACAGGGACCCCACAGGCAGCTTCTGCTTTAATTGAAGAAGGTTAGACTCTTTCCAATGAACATGACCTGCTAGGGGTTGTATTAGCCACTTTTCTCATTGTTGTAACAAAAATCCGATAAGCAATTGAAGGGAGGAATAAGGGCTTATTTTGTCTCACTGTTTGAAGGGAGACAGGCTTTTATGGGTGGAGAAGGCATGGCGGCAGGTGTGTGAAGCTTCTGGTAGTATCACTCCCACACCCAGGAAGCAGAGAGCAATGAATGCCAGCACTCAGCTCACTCTATTCTATTCAGTCCAATGTCCACACTCAGGGAATGGTCTTGATCATAGTTAAGATGGGTCATCCTGCATCAGTTAACCTGATCAGCTTGCTTTCTCGTTTTTTAATAAGTCAGGGACCCAGCCTGGGGATGTACCACTTATTTTCCGAGTAGGTCTTCCGACTCCAGGTAAAAACTCTGGAGAACTCTCTCACAGTCTTCTAGCTGACTCCAGCTCTTACCAAATTGGCAATTAAGATAAACCATAACAGTGACTTAGCATCTACTGTAGTGTCTTGCAATCATACCACAGAAAGATACATTCGTTGATACCAGCAGGGTATAGTTTTTAATTTTTTTTAAAAAGTAAAAGCAGTAAGTTTAATTACTTAAAAACAAGTTTGGGGTGGGAGTTAGGATCAGCATCACTTCTAGGAGGCAAGTACTGAACATGTGTGAGAAGTACACCAGATGCTCCCTGTGCATATCCCATTGTGCCTTCAAGCCACTGAGCACAGAGACCTCTGCCCAGCAGCAGGTCAACTTCTGGGCAACCTTGGTAGCTCAGAGATCTGCATGGCATGGAGTCCCCATCCATACCTGCTCCAAAGGCACCTCCAGATTAGAGTCACCTGAGAAGCATGCTGCACTGGGATCCCAAGAGAGGGGTTCAAAGGGACGAGGGGTCTTTAGAAGGGCCATCTGTGAGGTCAGCATCAGAGTCACGGAGCAAGAAAGCCACAGTGGTACCCAGGAAAGCAGAAGGCTTAGGACACAGACAGGCCAGGCTCACAGAAGCAGTTCATCTGAAGTTCAGGGCTGAGATGAGCAGGAGGGACTTCCAGACTGGAAACCATCCCTGAACTCCAGCTTCAAGGCCAGTTGCTCTATGTCACCAATCTGGATATGGTCCACTAATTTCCAGAACCTTGAGTCTGTCCCCCAGTATAATACTGGAGAATGTTGCTGCCACATCCCAGGGAGACAGATCAAATGCAAGTGGGAGGGAGAAGAGGGCTCCTGGGGCAATCTGCTCACTTGCAACAAGTTAATGGTGATAAAGGCTCCAAGCCTGTTATGAGTTAGATGGTTGGGAGGAAATCCCTGCGTTTCAACCTTCCAGAGTTTGTGCTTCTCGTCCCTGTAGAAACCAGGTTTTATACAGGTAAGACTTAGTGGGGGTTGACCAAGGGGAAGAGCAGCCACAGTGAGGCCAGCGTATAGTTTTTAAGATTTATTTTTATATTTACATGTATTGTGTTTGTGTGTATGCGTGTATAGCATGAGTACATGTGGGTGCTCTCAGAGGCCAGTAAATGGTGTTCCATAGAGTTGAAGTTATAGATAGTGATGGAGCCCCAGGTGTGAGTGCTGGGAGCTGAACTCAAGTCATCCGGAACATCAGCAAGCACTCTTAACTACCAACTCATAAATCTAGTAAGGGTTTGAGTGAGTCTACTAGGTCTTGAAGTTTAGCTCTGGCATAATTATTCCTTACATTTGTTTTGAATCATTGTATATTAGCAAAATTTTGTTAAATGTTTTGCAAAGAATGGGTTAGTAGACAAAACAATCTCTAAACAACATTTTAAAACAGTTATATGAGAGGTATGTATTTTCTTCAAGTATTTTATAGACATGAAATCAGTTAAAATTCCATAGGGATCCAGAGAGAAGCAAATTTATTTTTTCTTGATAAATGTCAGTAAAACCCATCTTCCCACTGATATCATGCTAAGTAGAACTTATCTGCCTTATTTGTGATACTTGGAGTTAGAAAATATCACCCAAGGCATTGCATTATTTGAAAGGAGCCCTAAGCCACCTAGGAAAACACTGTAGTGTGCTTCGTGATTTGATACTGGCATCTCCCACTTTATTGCATTATACTTTTAAATTGTTAATCTTTATCTAGTGTTTTTGACAGCTTATTTTATTGTAAGGACAAGAAAGGTATTCAAAATAACTTTAGAGAATTGCTATAAAAGATAGAGGTATATTGTTAAGGCTGAGATATAAAATGTGCCTTCTTGCCAAAAACTCATAGGTTGAAGGCTTGATCCCTAGATGGTATTGTTTTTGAGGAGACTGGATCATTGCTGTGCTCACTTAATTAATCATGATGAGCTCAAAGGTGAATGGACTATTCGGAAATGAGACCTCCTTATAGGAAGATAACTGGTAGCAGGTATTTGTCTCTGCATCCTCTCTCTTACGAGAGGGTCTCTCTATGCAATCTTGACTTTCTGAGAACTCACTATGTATATCTGGCTGACCACAGAGATTTGCCTGCCTCTCCTGAGTGCTGGGATTAAGAGCATGTGCCATCAGCCATCACTGGGTCTTTTATTCTTAGTATTTGACCAGTTATGCATCTTTCCATTGCCCAGTGCCAAAAGGAGCTTCTCTGACCAAGGTTGAGAGCAGCCCAGATAAATGGGCTTAAGCATAAATAATAAATACCTAGAAGGCAATTTGACAGCATTGTTCTTTAGCAAAATAATGATAGTAGTGTCTGCCATGGGCTTTTGGTCAGGGTTATAGCACCAGGTATGAAATTCCCTCCCATGGTTCAGGTCTCAAATCCAAACAGAATGTGGTTAAATACCCTATAAAAGTTGTGCCTTCTTGTACCTGTGGACACATCTTGTCTGGAAGGCCAGTTTTGTAGAATTCAGGGTCTAGTGCTGGGTAAGACCCTGAATGCCTCTTCTCCCCAGCAGTCTGCATATACTTTATGATACTGTAAAAGCTAGCCAGCAGGAAGGAAGTTTCCCAGTCAGTTTGGGATTGATTTTTCTATGACAAATGACCAAAGTGTGTGATTCTTCAGCAATTGAGTCTTACCATGCAGTGGGAACCAAGAGCAATAGCAACAGCCTGTGTTGTTTTGGAACCCTCTGGAGCCTCCCTGACCAATAACTCATAGGGAGGTATGCTTTACACTGCAATTTCTGTTAATGATCATTGAAGGCATTGTTCACTCATGTGGGACACTGGCTTGAATGTGTTTTTAAAGCTGTATTTGGAAATTAGCTCATTAGTGGGTTTGTACAAGGTTTTTTCCTACATCCTGAGTTTAGGTCAGTCCCCTCTTTTCACCCTCCCCCAGATTCTAGTCCTTTGAATCCTTTAGTCCCCAGTATTTCCTCTCTTCTTTCATATTGTATGTAGTCTACCACCTTTCCAACTCCATTTCTAGCATGGGCTGTGAGACATCAGGCTTCTGTAGAGCTTTTTCATGCACCCTTATTCCAGGTTCCATGTCCCGTCCCTGATTTCCCCTCACATTCCTGTAATGTACTCATTTAAGCCTTTTGAGTCCGAATATTCCACTTATGTACCTTCATCTTTCTTCCATAACACAACCCCCCCAGCCCCCCGCCAATGTCCCCTTCCTAGTTTCCTGGCTTCCATTTGTGCATCAAGTTAAATACACAGAGCAAAAGACTGAAGCTAGAGGATGCCTATGAGTGAGCACATGTTTTCTTTCTGGGCCTGGATGTCCACAGCACACTTTTATTTTTCTCGTTTTATCCATGCATCTGTAAATTTCATTTTTCTTTTTAGCTGTATACCCATTATAGTTTCCTTATCCACTCATCTGTTGATAGACTTCTCACTTGATCCCATTTCCTAGCTATTGTGAACAGAGCGGCAGTGGGAATGCACATGGAAGTGTCTCTGTAGTGAGATAGAAAGTCCATTGTATGTTATAACTGAATCATAGCAGGTCTATTTCTAGTGTTTTCAGAAACTGCCAGACTGATTTCCAATGGGCTTCTCTCTTTTACACTCTCGCCAACAATGTAAAAGACTTTGCCACGTCCACATGAGTATTTTCTATCATTTGTATTCCTAATGATAACCATCTGACTGAGGTGGGATGGAATCTAAAATAATTTTAATCTATATATACCTAATGGCAAAGGATGTTGAGCACTTTGCAAGTGTTTCCTAGACAGTTGTATTTCTTATTTTGAGAATTATATGTTCAGTTCAATTGCCCAATTTAAAAATAGAATGTTTTCACTTTAATGTTTTGTTTTTCTTTCATCATTTAGTCTAGAGAGTAACCTTCTGTTGGATGAATACCTGGAAGAAACATTTCTTCCATTTTTGTAAGCTTCCCACTCATTCACTAACTTCACAGTTTCCTCTCCTGTACAAAAGTGTATTATTTTCATGAGATCCCATTTGTTGATTGTTCGTCTTATTTCCTGTGCTACTAAAGTCTTATTCAGAATGTTCTTTTTTGTGTTTGCAAATTGAAGTATACTTCTTATTTATTTTTTCCTCTAGAAGTTTCAGGTATTCAGGTCTTACTTTGAGGTTCTTAATCCACTTGGAATTGAATTTTTCCAGTGGTGAGAGATAAGGTCCTCCTTTCATTTTTCTGTATGCCAAAATCTAGATTTCCTAGTAACATTTGTTGAAGATGTTTTCTCTTCTCCATGTATTTTTTGACATCCTTAAAAAAATCAGGCAAATGCTATTGTGTAGACTTCTGTATCATCAAATCTACCCCACTGATTGTGGACCTATTTTATGCCAGTGTGGAGGTATACACAAAGCCAAACCTAACATAATAACTTTCACAATATTGTCAATTCTATTTTTTAACATCTTTACTGAGTTTTAAGTATATATTTTAAATTGTCATTTATTTGTTTCGGCCAATTATATTTTCTTATTACAATGTTTTATATCTTTTCTGTGAACTGAATCTGTTTCTTTGCTCTTATTTCACTATGGGTAGCTAGCTATTCTGTTGTGACATTTAGCAGTGCTATAAAATTTATAGTTTATTTCTCCATCTCACTCACCTTTAAGAGAATTCTCTTCTTTAGATTCTCGAGGGTGATGCTCTCTCTTTAGTGGTCTGTGTATGCCAATCATCCTTGAAGGGTGCTTTTATCTTTTTGCTTCCGCCTCTGTCTGGACATTTAAAAGAAGGAGATAGGTAGAGGAATTGTTGGTTGCTGGAAAAGATTTATAGTTTTCTCATGGCTTTTCCTTATTCTTGTTGAATTACAGAATCAAATCTACCACTCAAAAACTTTTCATTCCTCAGAGCTTTACATATTAAAGTATTAAGGTTTTTTTTTTAATTCCACCCTTGAAATTTTCACTTTTCACCAGGTTTTCATGAACAAAAGCTATTGCCATCTCATAAATTTTGTCCTAGGCCTCCCTTTTTCTTTCTTCCTTCCTTCCTTCCTTTATTTTTTATTAATTTAATTTTTATTATATCCAGATCGCAGTTTCCCCTTCCTCATCTCCTGCCCTCCCCACCACCACCCCATCTACCCCTCCTCTGTTTCTGTTGAGAAAGGGACAGGCCTCCCAGGTCCCCTTTTCTTGAGATTCTGCATAATCTTAGAGGGAACCTTCCATTCTGATCCTCATGTTGCTTCCCATTGTTTGTGTTTTAAGGTCAATGTGCCTCCCAAATAGATGGCTGTATTTGGAAATAGCTTTAGTTACAACAAAACTAGGATAAGGTCATACTGCACTAGAATAAGCCTTAATCCAGTTATTAGTGTCTTTATGAACATAGATGAGTTTGGAGAAAACATCAGAGGGAGAACCTTCAAGTTTGACTGGGACAGAGGTGTGCTGCTGAAGCTGCAGTCAATGGATGGGAAGGATTTTTAGCAGTCACAGAAATTTGGCAAGATGAGAGGATCTTTCCTCAGAACTTTCAGAGAAAGTCAGAGCCTATGGATACCTTGGTTCAAGACTTCTAGGTCCCAGAATGTAAAGAAAATGAGTTTTTGTATTTGAAGACGCCTGGCTTGTTTTGATTTGCCGCAGAGACAGGATTTCACCCACCCCAAAATAATTACCCACCAGTCTTTCATATTGGTACACACCCCAAACTTAGCCTGCATTTCTTAGATTAAAATGGAAAAGGAATAAGAGGTGCTTATTTCTTCTCCATTAATTACTCTTTTGATGAATCAAATTATGGAAAAGGGACGTTCTTTGTTTCTTTATCTAGTCTTATAATTCACACAGCTTTGATAAATTCCTACCAGTTTTGGCAACAACATTTGTTCTTCTTACTTTAAGCCCCCTTTAGTTATTATGTTTGAATATTTGGGGGTATTTTGGACATGTGTGTATGTGAGAAGTTCATCGTATTTGAATCAGAGATACTAATTTGCATTTTCTCATCACCTTTGCCATGCTTTAAATTACAGACCTATGTTAAGAAGTCTCTGTAGTAAGACAGTGGTAGCATCTAATGAGACATTGGTTTACATGTGCTGAAACCTCAAGTGATATTGTATCTTTGTTCCTTTCTCCTATGCCATGCAGCAATTTTTTTGTATTTGGAGATTTCTTGATTACTCCAATCTATCATTATACAAATACAGCAGTCATAATTTTAAAAAATTAAGGAACTTAAAAATTCCTGCTTGTCAATAGTTGAGAGGCTACTGTAAAAGCCCTTCTCTGATAATGATATTGATGACTACCTTGTATGCCATTCTAGGGCCTTCATCCAGTAGCTGATGGAAGCAGAAGCAGACACCCACAGCTAAACACTGAGCTGAACCCTGGAACCCAGTTGTAGAGAGGGAAGGAGTGATGAGCAAAGTGGTCAAGACCAGGCTGGAGAAACCCCCATTAACAGCTGACCTGAACAAGGAGTTGCTCATGGACCCCAGACTGATAGCTGGGAAACCAGCATAGGATTGTTCCAGACCCCCTGAACAAGAATGTCAGTTTGGAGGTCTGGTTAATCTATGGGGCCTCTGGTAGTGGATCAGTATTTATCCCTAGTATATGAATGGACTTTGGGAACCCTTTCCACATAGAGGGATACTCTCTCAGCCTAGACACACAGGGGAGGGCCTAGGCCCTGCTCCGAATGATATGACAAACTTTGAAGATCCTCCAGTGAAAGGTCTCACCCTCCCTAGGGAACAGAAAGGGGATGGGATGAGGGTTGATGGGGGGCAGGAGAGGAGGGGAGGGTGAGGGAACTGAGATTGACATGTAAAAGAAATTTGTTTCTAATTTAAATAAAAAATTCCGGCTTGTAATAAATGGGCTTGTCAGTTCATGGTTATATAATGCACAAAAAGCATTAAGTCAACTTAAAGAACATTAAAAGTAAAGTCGTGTATTAAAATATAAAGCCAAACAACCAATTAAAATGAAAGAGAATTTGGTTGGTTTTGAATAATAAGCCAAAGGATATAACAGAGAGAAACTGCTAAGCAGGTGAAAGAACAAAAAATGTGATATTGGACTTTGCAATTCTTCTGAGTTGTTGCAGCAGCAATTTTTTAGCTTAGATTGTTTTTCAAATATGTCTCAGGAATTTAGTGGAAGAAAAAGTAAATCTAATTCAGAACTTCTTCTATTTCAAGTTAAAAATACTGTTAGGGCCATAAAAAGAACATATATATATATATATATATATATATATATATATATATATATATTATATGATAGCAAAGGCTACACTTTGGCAATTTTCAAGACATCTGTTTACACAGATAGGACACATACAAATGAATACTAGCCAAGATAATTTAAAAAGCACCGAGACTCAGTGAGAAGAAATAAGTATTTTATTTTTATACCCTTACTGCTGTCAATCAGTTCTGTAAAGAAAACAAAGAAGAAAGAAACAACAAAGGACAAAGCAATTTATCTCTAAATGTTCAAAAGAGACAGGTGCTGCTTGTGCTTCACAAATGAAAGAAGTTTTCTTCTCTTTGCTCTTTATTTATTTATTTTTTAAAGAAGACTTCCCTAACCAAGGGGAAAAATGTGATTCTGATAGGCAACTCAGAGTCAATGAAAACTGGTATGTATGTCAAACTTTTCAAATTAATTTTAGTTGCTATGTCTTTAAAGCAAGGGTGTGTCCCATTCATTGTGCACTTCTAAATAATCCTTTTTGTGTTGCTCAGGATAGATATATTTTGAAAGTGACAACTCTATTAACCTTAGCTGTATACCTTTTGGGAAAAACTATCAATGGACTTATGCTTCAGATGGTTCCCACGCTGAGCAGTTGTACAGAATGTTAGTTTGAAATCTAAACAGAATCTTGCCTATGCTTTCCAGGTAGGAGAGAAACAATGGCGTAATGGAGAATGAAGACGTTTCTGACCCCAAATTCCTGCGAGGATATTGTTAGGTGGTATAGGAGGAGCCAAAGAAGACTCAAGAATCAAAACAAATTTATAAAGGGAAGGGGATTCTCTGTGGATGTCACAGTGTCAGATAGATAGGCGATGCTGTATTTGGCGAGTGCTTTGGGACACCAGCCCGGCACTAGCTGTTTCTTGTGATTTAGGCCCACTTTATTCTAACAGGTCTAATAATCCTGGTTTTACAACTGGAAAATCCAATGCCCAGACAAAGAAAGGAACATGGCGGAACTACCATCATTAATTGCTCGTGGAAAGAAGAAATCTTCTTCCTAGTCTAGATACAGCCCTCTAAATTCTTGCCTCTTTACCTACTGAAACTTCCTCCACTGAAGTTCTGATTTAGAAGTGTACAGGATGTAAATGTCAGTGAATCAGTGAGTGGATTATTCACAATTTCCAGATGTATAGAACTATTTTCAGAAGGCTGCTGGTGGACTCTGGTGCTCCTGCATTAATTTTGTCTGCTCAGCATCTCTTTCTCCTATTTTGGCATCAACATCCTGATTTGGCCTGGGGGAACTATTTTTGTCTCCTGCATGTCTGTCTTGGTAATCTGTATTTCCTTGGCTCAAGGGTAGTTATGACACATTAGCTAGCCTGATCAGATGGTCTGTAGCTGAGTTAAGAATCTTGAGGGTTATGACAAAGACCTAAAATAAATGTAGTTTCTCATCATGATGTGAGAATTTGGAGGAGACTGGAAAGAGATATTTCAATGAACAGTGAGTGAGTCTTCAGCTGTTTTGACTTGGCTTTCTTAAGTCTGGCATGTTAGCTTTTCCTGCAATTCTGTGGGCTTTTCAAGATCCTTCTCTAACATTCCTTTCTATCTGAATGAAGATAACTAAATTCTATTTATATACACACACAGGTCATGTGGAGGTCAGTTTTATCTTCCATATTCTTTATATGATTCTGGAGAAGGAAGCCAGGTTGCTTGCAAATTCTTTATCCACTGAGACATCTTTCTGGCTCCATACTTGCTGTTTATTTTGCTGGGGATCAAACTTAATGAATCCATGAGCAATTTATCTTGTTACATCAGACTGACTTAGTGTCCTGTCAGGGCATTCCTGGATTAAAGAAAAGTCCCTCAGGGTTTGGTTTTCTTACTTTTTGACTAGATAGAAATTTGTACCTGCATGCAAATAGCCATTTGCCACTTTGGGCTAGAAAAGTAGAATTCTATTTTGGCAAAAATCAATTCTTTTTTTCACATAGATGCTAATGTTATCCAGTAAAAAGGAACACAGTCAAAAGACAAAAAAAAAATGAATTCTGATATTGAGGAGCTACAAGGATATCTCCAATGGTGCAACAGTGGTACTTCTATCTTAGGCGTAACCACCAGATGTCTAATTGGTGTTAAGACTCACTGAACGGGAAAGGATTTCATACCTGACACTGTAAACCCAGCTATTGGCCCATGGCTGGACCTTACAGGAGGATCTGATGCTACCTCTAAACTAAACTAAACTAAACTAAAATATAGTTTCTATCTGTATTCTAAATATCTGTCTTTGTACCCATAGATGAGCACAATTCTCATACATTCTCATTGCAGCTTGACTACTACAGAAGACTGTTAGAGAAATTCACTACTGGTCAAATGAAGAGAATAAGTGATTGTGGGATCTCTAATTCCAACTGATACATCTGCAATGCAACACCTACATCCGTAGGTGTAGTTCAGTGAAATTACTGGAATAAAGAGTAGAAAGATTGCAGGAGCCTGAGGACAGGCTTTTAGGTGGTTGCCTCTAGACAAAACAGGGAAATTGCAACCATGATTTTTTTTTTTTTTTAGCAGTTTGGTTGCCTGAACAAGATGTGAATAATGAAACATGTTAACGAGGTTAGGAGAAATTCCACAAGGCTCCACAAGGTACCCTCCCTAAATGAAGAGCCAAAGGTGGTCCATGGCTGTTGAGATAGAGAAAGAACCAGTTTGTTCAATCCCAAGTGGTCATCTCAGACACAGGTACACACAAGTAAAGGCTAAATAAATTCGGTAGGTTGTATACACATGGAAATACATGCATACATATGTATGTGTATGTAGCAACAATATTTAAAGAAGAAGAGGTCACAAATTTGGGAGGGATGCCAGAGACATGGGACTTAGAGGTGGGAGAGAGAGGGGCAGAGTAAAGTCAAATGCAGTGCTCATATGAAATTCTAAATCAACACACAAATGACTCCCTGAAAATCAGCCAATTCTGATTAGATCTGACATTAGATCTTATCCCATCCATATTTTTCACTAATGAGGAGAGTGTCACATTTTTCTGAACACTGTTCATGGGTTTGTTCTTGCTTATGTATTAGAGAAACATCATATGAAAAGTTAATAAGCAAGAACCAGGAATCTTCTAAGAAACCGCAATCTCTGACATCAGCAGGCAGTGAAAGTGCTAGAGTTTTATTTAACAGCATCTCAGGGGAAGCGAGCAGGTGGTGGAGGAGGAGGGATGTGAGCAACCTGAATTAAAACTGTGTTTGAGATTTTTAGCTAGATTCTATATTTGAATGGCATGAGGGAGAGGGAAAGAAGGGGATGGAGACTACAGGGAAAATATTCCAGAGTCATCCTTAATGCTTGTATTGTTAGTATGACTGAGCTGCCACATCTAGGTGAGTATTTTACAGGCTGAGCATCACCTCAACAACATAAGGAAAAGCAGTTTCTATAGCAACACTGGAAGCATTTGAAGTGTGACTAGATAATCCTTTGTTATAACCCAGAAAGGTGGGGTGGAAATGTATTAAAGACATATTTCATATACCCAGAGTATTACTTATTCAGGGCAAGTATATTTCTGCCACAGCCTGTCAAATGTCTGACTTAAGTTGTACAACATCAAGTACTGATGTATCCCTATATCTTAATTAATTAAAAAAATTATTTACTTTTTAAAGTTTCATTTTACATTCCAACCTCAGTTCTCTCTCCCATCCCTCCTATCCCCTCTCCCTCAGTACACCCTTGCCCTGTCCACTGCTCCTCATGGGTAAAGGCTCCCATGAAGAGTCAACAAAGTCTAGCCCCTTAAGTTGTGGCAGGACCAAGTCCCTCTCCCATACATTAAGGCTGAGCATGGCATCTCCCCATAGGGAATGGGCTCCAAAAAGCTAGCTCATGTACCAGGTTTGTATTATGGTCTGGTTGCCAGGGACCCTTCAGATAGTTCAAGCTTCACAACTGTCTCCCACATATGAAGGGACTACTTTGGTACAATGGTGTCTCCACAGCTGTTGATCTATGGTTCCTGAGTTTCACAAGCTTGATTTAGCTGTCTCTGCAGATTTCTCCATCATTATCTTGACCTTCCTTGCTCATATATTCCTTCCTTTCTCTCTTCTACTGGATTCCTGGAGCTCTGCCTGGTACTTGGTCGTGGATTTCTGTGTCTCGTTCCATCTCCTAGGCACATAAGCATCATGATTAAGTATATACACAGTACGAAGTCGCCTTTCTGGATTCAGCTTATAGCTCAAACACTTACTCCCTCAATCTTAGTTTGATGATACATCTGTCCTCAGTTTTTCATCTTTAAAATTGAAACACATATAGTATCTCCTGTGGATATTTGTAAGCCTTAAATAAACTAATATGTATGAGCAGCCTAGAACAGTGGCTGGTAAATAAAAATGCTCGCTGAATATTAACTTGTAATTAGCTCCTGTTTTTCAGAGATGAAACCATTTTCTTCTTTCACAGATTCAGTTTGACATCATAGGATGTCCAGCCAGGTGGTGCTGGTGCACACCTTTAATCCCAGAATGTGGGAGGCAGAGGCAGGCAGATCTTGTGAGATGGAGGCCAGCTTGGTCTACAAAGAGGGCTCCAGGACAGCCAGGACCGTTACACAGGCTGTCTCAGAAAAAAAAGTCCCCTCACAAAAGAAACCATAGGATATCCTAATAAATAAAAGTAAATTCAGCTAATATTTCTCAGACAGTGATCTAATCCAAAGCATAATTATCATCATCGTATGCACTAAGATGCTTATTATCAATTTAATGAAGGGAAAAGATATGCAGCTGAGTATCTGTTGCATAGATTCCAGTCCAGCAGGGTTTCACAGGGAGTCAGTTCTTTGCTTCTTTTCTTTGACAACAGATACTGTACCTTACTTTTTTTTTTATAAAACAAGAAATATCCTGACTCAGGCCATATATTTGTTATTGCTTTGCTGGATTGTCTTGCTTAGCTCTCAGTAAGGCTGCATCCTCTCTCATTCAACTCTCAGCCAAGTTGTCTAATCAGGGACACCTTCCTTGGACAGTCTTTCAAAAACTGGGTTTTCTGAGTCAATTTCTGTCAGTCTGTTAGGTCATCAGACTTCAAGGTCATTGGGGGAACGACTTCTTCCCTCAAAAGCAGCCTCTTGTCACAGCAGGAACTGTAACTTCAGGACTCTTCTTACTGGACAGAAGAATGTGATGTGAGTGCTGTCTCTCTGGATGTGGGTAGTGATTCGACATTCTGAGCTGTCTGGGAGTGGAGGCTTTCTGGTAAAGATCAAGGTCATGACATTGTTCCCTCCCTTAAGAGTTAACCTAAATGAATGGACTCTGGGAGTCCATTCCACATAGAGAGATACTCTCTCAGTCTAGACACACAGGGGAAGGCCTTGGCCCTAATCCCAGACTCTGAAGATCCCCCATGGAAGGCCTCACCCTCCCTGGGGAGCAGAAAGGGGATGGGATAGTTAGGGTGTTAGTGGGGGACAGGGGAGGAGGAGAGGGAGGGGGAACTGGGATTGCCATGTAAAACAATCTTGTTTCTAATTTAAATAAAAATAGGAAAAAATGAGTTAACCTAAATGGGGTCAGGGGCTAGAGAGGATGTATCAGTGGCTAAGAGGCTTAGAGGACCTGGATTTGATTTTCAGCAATCACATGGCAGCTCACTACCATCTGTAAATCCATCTCCAGAGGGTCTGATACCCTCTTCTGGTCTCTTTGGACACCAGGCATGTATGTGGTGCATATGCATACATGGAAGTAAAACACTCATATGCATAAGATAAAATAATAAAATAAAAGAGGTAACCCAAATAGGCTGCCACACTCACCTCGAATTATGTGGGTTCTAGGGATCTGAAAACTTGGTCCTCATGGACTTTATCAACTGAGCCATATCCCGAACCCTCATCTGAATCTTTCTGATGGAGATCACAAGGCCTGGGGAGCAAAGGAAAAATGCAGAAGAAGACTTTGATGACAAAAGGAGCCAATTTCATTTTTTATTCCTAGCAGTTTCACAATTTATAATTGTTGACTTTAATTAACTTGTTTAATTAACCATCTCATTGATTGGACTGCATCTTCCAAAGGAAGTGGATGTTTCTGTCTTACTTACAGGGTCCTATTCATTGTTGTTTAGTCCCCAGTGTATAATAGGCACTTGGTAAGAGAGTGAGCACTGAACACAGGGAACCAGACCACAGGAGACATTTTCAGTTTTGGTTAGGAGTTCTACCAAGGTTTTAAGAAAAAGGTGGTTACTCTGGGTCCCAAACACGCCTGAACATTTGAGGCTAGGAACCACAAACATATGGTTAGCCCTAAAGCCAGACACATATGAGCAACACATAACTACAAGGTCAGATTTCACTTTTCTTTTAAAAAGTACTATTCTTTCCCAATTCTAGTGCTTATGTAGTCTTCTCCTTTAGTATCTTCCTTTCTTAACTGCTTTTTCCTCCCACTGAACACATTTTTCTTCCCACCAAGTGTCCCTTGTATTTTTGTTTGAGGCCCATGGCATTTAACTAGGATTGCCTACCTGAAAATGTGTTGGAGGCTATTGACTTGAGCAAGGGCAACTTGTCAGTGGCTATACCAATAGGGACATGACTCCCTTTTCCCAAGCACTATTAACTGCCTATAGTTTTTCAGGGAGGCATGGGGCCTCACAACTTCTTCTGCTCTCCATGATGGAATGTTGGTGGTCCAATCTTGTACAGGTCTTGTGTAGGTAGCCACTATTCTTATGAGTTCATGGATGCAATAGCCATGTCACACCCAGAAGACTGCTTTTCAGTCTTCTTTCCCATTATTTGGTTCTTATATTCCCCATCACCCCATGTCTTCAGAATCTACCTCTCCTTGCCCAGCCCCTGTTATTGTGTAACTTTCCCTGCCACATTCTTGTCACTCCAATATTGCTACCCTTCCACACAGAGAAACACATCAGAATGCAGCAGTGTGATCCTTTTGCTTCAAAAACAACACCATCACATTATTCATTCACCAGTCACTGAATAGGCAGCACAATTGTGTTTATGCCACTGAGAGCAAGAACAGATAAGGTGACTTGTGGAGTTCACTTAGCTAAGAGGTATGGGCTTCCATTAATTGTGATAACCACAGTGTAATTTCACTGCTGGATGAAGGTTGCAAGATAATTAGGAAAAGTGCATGCCAGAATGCCAGTGCATATTTCTCCTAAATTAATACACCCTCATCAAATAGGTTATATTAAAAACAGACACTGTATGATACAAGATCATTGATTGGCTTAATTAATAAGAATCAACAGGCAGAGTCAGGGCCTGCATTAACCTTGGCAGCAGATGAGACTCTGGGAAAAGTAACTGAGTAAAAATGATCTGGTGGGGAATAAATCTGTGCTCACAAATAGCTTTTGAAATGGAGTGTAGCTGCTGTGCACAGATGGATCTGTTCTGCTCCACACTGGGTTATTCTTCCCAAAGAATCTCCCTGTGGAGGACCTACTGTAGCTGGAGAGTAGGAAGGAGAAGACTAAGATCAAAAAGAAACAAATGACAGAAGGAATGGACTAAGGATCCACCAAGAGCTATATGTAAGGGACAGAGCATGCATGTATAGAGAATTTGGACACTACATAAATGAGCCTTACAGGTACATGTGACCCAGGGACAGTGAGCTGCTCACTTTCTTCCTTAGCTCTCTGGTCCACTCTCTTGCTTGGAGGTGATTTCTCTCTCTTAAAAAATTACTTTATTATCATATTTATTTATGGCATTTTGTCTGCATGTATATCTGTGTACCACTTTCATACCTGGAATCCCATGAAGTCAGAAGTGGCTATCCGATCTCCTGGAATTGGAGTTACAGACAGTTGTGAACTGTCATGTTGGGGCTGGGACTCATTTGAAAGAGCAACCAGTGCTCTTAACTGCTGAGCCACTTCTCTAGCCCCAAAAATATCTTTTGAAATATGTTGTCTTTGTTTCTTCTACTTGTCCTGGGATGTAGGATCCTGAAAAATACAGTCATGCCATCTGGACTTCAATAATCAACCCACAACAACACAAGGGTTGTGTGATGTTTAATATTAAATTGTTAACTTGGTAGGATCTAAACCACCTAGGAGACAAGTCTCTGGGCATGCTTGTGAGTGATTATCTAGATTACATCAACTGAGATTGGAAGACTCACTCTACAAATAAGTGGTGGCATTATTCTATGGGGTCCTGAATGACATAAAATGGAACACCGAATGGGCACATGAATTCACCACTCTGTTTCCTGGTTGCTTCAATCTTCTGTTGCTTTCTCTGTCATTTGGGACACTCCCTCCCCCTTGAATTGTGAGCCAAAACCAAACCCTTTATATCTTAAGTTGATTTTGTTAGGGCATGTTATCACAGCAATGGAAAAAAACACGGAAGACAGGTAGATGGTGATCTGGCAGAGAGGCTGACCTCGCAAAGATGTTCATGTAGCTCAGAGTTCATGGGTAGAGATGGAGCAACAACAACAACAATTCAACATTTTCTAATTCTGTTAGTAAAATGGCCTCTGAAATGAAAGCTTGGGGATAATGTGGGAAAACTTAAAAACTAAGAAACGATATTGTCTAAATTTCATAGCACCATATGGTCTTTTCCATAGCACCCCTGATAAGACAGCTGTGTAGCCCAGGTGTAAACCTTTCTGGCATTCTGAGCACTTCAATGTTTCCCATTCTACTTTGTGGGGATTTGGGAGTATTTTATTTCTATGGCTAGGGAGAAACTTTTGTTCTGGTGCAAATGATATTCTAGGAAATCTCCATTTATTTCAAGCACAGCCATTTCTGGGTTGCCACATTTAGCAAATAAATACATGAATGCCCAGCAAAAATTTAAATTTTAGATAAACAGGCAGGATTTGGGACACACTTTTATGAAAAAAATAAGTTTGTGAAATTCAAATTTAGATGAGTGTCCTTCATTTAAACTGAAAACTAACCATCTGTAGTTTTAATTCAGCTGTTTTTAAATGGAATACCTACTGCATTAGCGATGCAGTCTACCACTGAAGGCAGGAATGTGAAAGCAGGCTTGCTTGCTCTTTCACACAGCATAACCTCTAACCAAGGAACTCACTTTGTAGTCAAAGAAATGTAGCAGGAGTCATGGAGATTGCTGCTGTTGGGCTGATAGACAGGCTTATGCTTAGTTACCATTTTATAGTATTCAGGACCACCTGCCTAGGGAATGGTGCTGTTCATAGTAAATGTTTAAATCAAGATTCCCCAGAGAAACAGAACTGACAGAAGAATATATAGGATTTATTAGACTGGCTTACTGATCATGGTCTGACCATTCCGACAATGGCTGCCTCATGAGAAAGCTCAAGAATCCTGTTGTTGTTCAGTTAGAGAGACTGGATGTCTTACCTGGTCATCTGTATACACCAGAATCTTGAAGAAATAGGCTCTAATACCAGTGAAGGAATGAATTTACCAGCAAGAATGAGGGCAAGCAAGCAAGAACAAGAGTATCCTCTTTCCTTTATATCCTTCATATAGGCTTCCATCAACTAGAAGGTGTGGCCCAGATTTAAAGTGACTCCTCTCTGCTCAGAAGACTAGGGATTAGGGTGGGTCTTCCCACTTCAAATGACTCAGTCAAGAAAACCCAATACAGATGTACTTAGCTGTCTAGCTTTTAGTTAATTCTAGATGTAGTTAAGTTGAAACCAAGAATACCCATTACAGCAGTGTAGGTGGGGTTTTTCATCGGTTTGGGACCACAAGTTCCCAAATAACCACACAGAGACTCATTATTAATTATAACTGCTTAGCCAATAGTTTAGGCTTGTTACTAACTGGCTCTTTCAATGTAAATTAACCCATATTTCTTATCTATGCTCTACCATGTGGCAGTACCTTTTTTTTTTTAATTTAGCACAACATGTTCATCTCCTGCTTCCTCTGCATTTGGCTAGTGACTCCACCCTTTTTCTTCCTGGAATTCTCTCAGTCTGGTTTCCTGTCTAACCTCTTTTTATCCAGCTATTGTACAGTTGGCTTTTTATTAAACCAATGAGGGCAAATCATCTTCATAGTATACAAAAGGCACAGTGGGCTTGGCAGGCCTATATTAATCATCAAGACAATCCCATAGACATGCCTATAGGTAAATGTGATGTAGGCAATGCCTTCCTAAAGGCTCTCCTCTCAGATGAGTCTAGGCTAGGTAACATTAATAGCTGCAGCTCTCTTATTCCTTCTCTCCTCACTTTAGAATCCTTACTTTTCCTCTCACACTACCCTCTTCTACTGTCCTGACATTCCTCCTCAGCACTCCTCACACTTGGATTTTGTTTATGAGAGAAAACATGCCACAGTTGTTATTCTGACTCTGGATTATTTAGCTTAACATGCTGATTTCCTATTCCTTCCAGTTACCAATTCTTCTTTGGAGCTAAATACCACTCTATTGTTTATATTTACTATATGCCTTTTCATTAATATGTTGGTTAATATCTAGACTGGTTGTATATCTTGGCTATAATGAGTAGTACAGCAAAAACATGGATGTAGAAATATTTCTGTGGTATTTTGACTTCAGTTGCTTTGGGAATATCAGCAAGGTTGCTCCAGTGGGGTCATGCAGTAATTATTTTTGGTTTTCTGAGGAACCTCCATACTGAGTTCCACAGTGACTGCACATGTTTACTTTCCTACTGTCTGTGTGTAAACATTCCTCCCCCCTCACTCTTCCTCAGGATTTGTTTTCTTGATTGTCTTTCTGAGAAGAGGTAAAACCTCAATGCTGTTCTAATTTGCATTGCTCTTATAGTTAAATAGAATAATATATTTTCAATGGCCCTCAATATAACATTAAAAAGTAATCTTAATATTAAACAGTTAATTATTAAATTACATTTCAATTAATTAATTTTTGGGAAAGAGTCTTTCTGTGTAGTGCCAGCTAACTTTGAATTCACTCTAAATCATAGGCTGGCCTTAAACTCATGATTATTCTGCCTCATCCTTTTAAGCAGGGGGTGAGTCATCATTTCCCACTCTTCAAAAATTTCAATTTGGTTGTTTAGTAAAAATGATTAGGTAATTGTGGCCAATTAGTTAATTGAAACACTTATACAAATGTGATGATTAATTTTGATTGTCAATTTGATGGGATTTAGAATCATGATGGAGACAAGCCTCTGGGCATGTCTATGGGAATTTCTAGACTGAATTAATTAAGGTAGGAGACCCACCTTAACTTTGGCCAGCACTGGTCCATAAGCTGGGGTTCTAGATAAATGAAAGGGAGCGAAGTAACCATAAGTATTCATTACTCTCTTCTTGACTATGACCAGCTGCCTCAAGCAAGTTCCTGCTAGCATATCCTCTCTACCATTATAGGCTGTACCCTCAACCAGAGCCAAAGTAAAACTTCAATTTCCTTTGGTCAGATATATCGACACAGCAAGCAGAAAAGTAACTAATACAGAAAAGTTGATTGTCAATTTGTTGGATCTAGAATCCACTAAGTACCACACCTATAGGAGAATCTGTGAGGCTATTTCCTGAAGGAATAACTGAGAATAGAAGACTCTCAATGAAGTGGAAGTGGAAAGTACTTCCCAGAAGCAGGCTGAGTATAAAAAAGTCTGAGGGAAAAGCAAGGCTGTTTTGCCTCCTCATCTTTATTGCTTGCTGTTGAATACATCTTTTCTGGTGCCTCTGATACTGGCATCATGGGCTAGCTTCTTTGGCTTTCTAACATGGACTAGAGACCAATAGCGCTCCTCAAATCCTCCAGGCCTTTAGTGCCACATTGAGACTGCTGAGGCATTTAACATCATAGACTAAGCAGCAGGGTTCTCCAGTGTGCAGGCAACCAGCTTTCTCTACTGTGGTTGGTTGAATGAGAATGGCTGCTATAGGCTCATACGTTGGAATACTTAGTCATCAGGGAGTGGAACTCATTGATAGGATTAGAAGGGTTAGGTGGTGTGAGCTTATTGGAGGAAGTTTATCACTGGGATTGGGGTTTGAGGTTTCAAAAGTCCATTCTAGACCCAGTTCTGTCTCTCAACCTGTGCATCAGGATATAGCCAATAGACTAATGCTCTGAAACTGTAAGTAACCCCTCAATTAAATGCTTTCTTTTATAAGAGTTGCCTGGGTGATGGTGTCTTTTCAGCAATAGAACAGTGTCTAAGACAACTACTAAGCCTTTACTGGCAAGCCAATCTAATAAATCCCCTGTGTAATTTGGATTCTATTGGCTTTCTTCCAGAGAACACTGACTAGTACACCAACTACTGGGGATCTCAACAGATATGCATTGATGCAGTATGGGTAGCTGTTATGATAAATCTTTCTGCCAAAAGCCGCCTGAGCCCCACCGCCACGTGTGAGCTTTACACCAGCAGCCCGCCGGAGTTAGGCCCAAATGAATACACAGAAACTTGTATTAGGTACAATGCTGCTTGGCCAATGACTAGGATTCTCATCTGTTAGCTCAGTCTTAACTATCATAAACCTATATATTTTATAAGACTTATCTTATCGGATGCCTTATTGGCGTCCCTCCTTACTGGTGGATCACATTGTGCCGCTGGAGCAGGTGCGGAGGGGAAAAGAGAGATGCTTCCTGTTTCTCCTTCTTTAAATATGAGTCTCCTTGCTATGTCACTTCCTGCCTGGATCACCACATTTCTACTACATTTCCCAGAATCCTCTTTGACTCCTAGTCCTGTCTAACTTACTGTTTTATTGGCCAAGCAGAACTTTATTAAACAATAAATAAGATTATCATACACAGAAGTACTTCCCCCATCAGGTAGCTTGTTAATAATTCAATTTTGTGGATGCAAAACCCTTTTCTTCTTATTTATTTTTAAAGAATGTTTTCCTTTCCTGAAAATTTCATACATTTACGAAAGGGTGTTGATTGTATCCAGTTACCACCATCTTCCTCAAACTGTCCATGTCCTATTTCCCTCCAACTTGATGTTCTTTTTTTTATTTTTTGTCACCAATAACCCTAAGTTCAGGTAGTGCTCCCCATGTGCAGAGGTGGGTGGCCATTCTCTGGGGCTTGAGCAGCCTACCAGTGGCCACATCCCCCAAGTGATTCTTTCCAGAAGTCAATCTTTCATGGCTCTCCTCCCCATCTGCTCGTGTTTACATTCTTTCTACCTCTGTCTTCCACGAAGTTCCCTGAGTCTTGTATGGTGGGAGGTTGATGTAGATGACTCATCCTCAGCTGAACACTCAGAATTATCTATAGTTGACACTTGACCACTTTTGAGTCTTGTAACCATCACTGCAAAGAAGATGCTTCTCTGCTCAAAGTTGAGAGCAGCTCAAATCTATGGGTATAAACCTAATTATCTGTAATGCAGCTTAACAGCAGGACCATTAGCAAATGACAATAACAGATACCTCCAGGGCCTACATCTCCCCTAGTCATGGGTTTTAAACTAAGTTTACAGTACTATTGTGAGATCCGTCCTGTGGCATAGGCATCAAATCCAACCAGAAAGTGATTGGTTACCCCTATAACTCTCATACCTCTGTTGCACCAGTGTGCATACCTTACCAGTAGGTCAGTGTTGTAGCATATAGTGGCAAAGCACAGGGTAGGACTATTGCTGTCCCTGCCTCCCCCCGCTACATCCTGCATGGTACCTTTGGCGCTATATAAACATGGAGAAAGTTTTCTGGTCAATTCAAGGTTGATTTTTGTATGGCCTGCACCCAAAGTAAGTGGTGCCTTAAGAAATAGGGTCTCATTATCTGGATATGCTGGGCAATCAGGAGAAATGGCAATAGCTTGCATTGTTTTAAGTGACTCTTGGGACTCATTGACTCATTTGTAGGGAGCTAGCCCATGTCTGGCACTGGGATTTTCACTTAATAACCCATGTGTTTTGAGAGCACTATTTGTCTACCTATACAGAGCACTTTTTCTGTTCAAACTGCCCTTTTAAAGGACTTATGCATTATATTTTAGGATTAGCTTTTTATATTATTTAAACACAGAAAAACAATATATAAGAAAGTGATTCAACATTTTCTGTATTCTTAAAATTTAAGTGTTTGGAGCAACCCTTTCTTAAAGAACTTTTCTGGAGACTCAATATTGTACTCTTTTTTTTAAAAATATAGATTTATTTATTATGTATAAGTGTTCTGTCTACATATTTGCACACACACCAGAAGTGGGCATCAGATCTCATTATAGATGGTTGTGAACAGACATGTAGTTGCTAGGAATTGAACTAAGGACCTCTGGAAGAGCAGCCAGTGCTCATAATCTCTGAGCCATCTCTCCAGCCCCAATGTTGTACTCTTATATTAGCTACTTTTTCTATTGCTGTGCTAAAACACCATGACCAAGTCAACTTATAGAAGAAAGCATTTAATTGGGTTTATGGGTCTAGAGGGTTAGGATCCATGATGGTGGACCCAAGACTTGGAACAGCTGAGAGTTCACATTTTAAACTGCAAGAATAAGGCAGATGGCATACTGGGAATGGCATGAGTCTTTTGAAACCTCAAATCCTGCCCCCAAAGTGATACACCTTCTCTAACAAGACCATGCATATGGTACCTTGCTTCTAAAATCTGTTACTTTCTTCACTGGGTCTGTTCAGCTTGGAAGTAAATCCAGAAGTCTATCATACAAAGAGATGCCTGAGTCTGAGTCCCCTTTTTCAGCCCTATTCTCCCTGGGATACTTCAACACTGCTTGTTCCCATTTATTTCTTTCCCCTGTGATTGGTGGGAAGGTGCCTTTCTCAGGTTGCTGTTACTAAGTTTCCCTCAATCAAGAGTTTCTCACCTTACAGCCCATTATTTAAATTATGACTTCAAGTCCTCAATTCATCATCATCTTTTTTTTTCTTTTTTTGTTTTGTTTTGTTTTTTACTTTTTGGAGTTTCCCAGTAGTGAATTCTTTGATCTGTTCAGAGTTTTTAGTGGTAGTTTCTTAGCATTTAACTCAGCTCAGGTTCTTTATCTTGCTTGACTGGTGGCAGAAGTCTCCTGGTATTTAATTATCTCTGAAGAGGTTGTTTACTTTCTAGATCTTCCTCAATTAATGTTTATAAAGGCATTTTTGTTGAGTTTGAGTGTAATAATTGCTGTGGGAAGCACTACTTTTTGTTGAACAATGAATTGGTATAATCATTTTTCAATGATCAGATAAGTAAACTTGAAAAAATTGATAACAATCAGTTCAGGTGGAAATATAGGGGAGTAAATAGTTTCAATTATTATAGTGTTATGCAAACTAGCACATTATTTTTGCCTTAAAGATTTAAAGTGTGTGTTGCATTTGACTTGGATGCTTACATTTTAAGAGTTTACTCTACAGAAACACTCAAATGCATTAAGTGCATATGTATTTATGTATAATGCATGCACACAATTCATATTTTGCATTATATATAAAACATCATTATATATGTGAAAACTGGAAAGTAAGCTGTTGTCATAGTACATTACAGTACTTTTAAACAAGAAATTTCTATAAAGTCATTAAAAAGAATGTGGCACTTACATTTACTGAAGTGAAACTAAGTGGTTTTATACTACACCTAGAGAAATGCCTGTTAGTGTGTATGTGCCAACTCACCCATCATCTCAAGGAATGTGAAAGTTATCTCAAGCTTGTGAAACTCATTTCAAAATGCATTTTTTTTTTACTGGATGAATGGCTCTTTATTTCCTAAATACCTTTTCTTGCTTTGTGGCTCAGGCTGGCCTTGAACTCACAATGTAGCGTGAGATGCTCTCAAACTTAGTAGCATCTTACTTCAGCTTTCAGAATTCTTAGTTTGCAGGTGTGTGCCATTATTTTCAGTTTGTCGCTTAGCTTTCTGGAACACTTGTGATACTTGACATTTATCTATGGAATTTTCAATTCAGTTTCATTTCCTATCATGCGTTTCTCCATTTCAATGTCAGCCCCTTAAAGGAAATTGCTTCTTTTATTCCTTACTACAGCATGCCAGGATGGAACCACGTCTGACATTGTACAGACACTCAAAGTGCCTCTGATTAAAGAAAGATGCACAGGGGGTGGGAATGGATTTTAAATCTTTCAATCTGTTTTTCTCATATTCCCTTCTTATTATTATTTCACTTATTTCAATGCCTATCACAGTGTCAGGATTGTTATCAATCAAAGAGAGGGTGTGAAGATGCCCTTCTCACACATATTTGAATCATTCTCGATTTGGTAAGTTTTTCTACTATGTGTAAAAAAATGCAGCAGGCTTTAGAACAGAAAGTTCTCCAGTATTTATTTTCCTTCCTAAATGCTTTTTTGTTTGTTTGCTTTTTTGAGACAGGGTTTCAATGTGTAGCCCTGGCCATCCTGGAACTCACTGACTAGAACAGGCTGGCCTCGAACTTGAGATCTGGAGAGCTGCTTTCTCTCTTCTGGTCCTTCCTTATTCCTCACGTTTTCTCCTTTAAAATTTTTCTTTGTGCTTGCTTCTGAATCTTCTCATTGCCTTGTTAGTCCCATGGTCACAAATGGAGTCACTCATTTAACCCCTAAGATTAATTAGCTTGTTTGATATTGATAGATACTCTGAATGTTCCCATTGGTTCACAAGCCACACCTGTAAGCAGGTAGGAAAGGCTAATCAGTTATAAACATGATGGAGAGCTTCAATATTTGGGAGAAGCTAATTTCTAGAGAAAAGGAAAAGCCAGGAAGATACTCCAAAAAAGAAAAAAAAAACTGCAATAGTTAGCAGTTAGTTAATCTCTGAGCCACCTCTAATTGGGTGAGCTATGAATTGGAACAGAATTGAGTACTTGGATGTAGATTTTTTCTCCTGAAAATGGTCATGAGGTATTTTAAGAGGCAACAGATTTTGCTTTGTATTACCCCAGGAAGGAATTCTTGCTAATAACTGTTGGATTTCTCATTTGACCGAAAGGCCCATGTAGATGTGGCTTCTTCCAAACTGGACAAGAAATCAGAGAGGAGAGAGCTTCAAAAGGCATTAACCCCATGAGTCTCATGTCTTCCCACTGAAACAATGAGCCTGAGTAATTATTTGTCATTCTGAGGTGCTACATCACCATTTGGAATACAGCAACAAGCATCTTTCTGTGACATTTGTATTCATCTCTTGTTACCACTGAAACACTTAATTGTTTTGAAAAATATTATGCATCTATCATTTCATTAAGTCATGATCTTGTGTAGCTCAGACTGGCATAGAGTTCACTATGCAATCTAGGATGACCCTGAACTTCTCATCTTCATGTCTCCCCATCCTACGAGTTAAGATGACAGGTGCTATCGATGGACCTCAGGGTCTCATGCATAGTAGGGAAACACGCTACCAACAAGAGCTACATCTCCAGTCCTGGAAGCACTTATTGTTAACCCATTTTAATTGAGACATGGTGTGTGAGAGTATATGCTTTCATTTTCACGTGGCAAGAGGGCTGAAGAAAGAAAACAGGTGACCTTGCACATTTACTTTGTACCTGAAATAATATTTTCACTGGGGATTTAGGAATAACAGTGTTCCAGACTCATCCTTTGGGGATAGCAAACATCTTACATTTGGGCCAAGTGGAGAAACAAAGATTGGTAGAAGATGAGATGGTGAACAAACACTCAGTGTGAACAAAAGACCTAAGCCATTCTACTTTTCCTGCAATGAAAATAATGTTCGTCTTTGTACAAATTCTCTGAATGCACCGGCTCTACCACACATAATCAGTTTGGCAAGTTATTTTTCTTTCCAATTTACTAAAAAATGGTGCCTAGAAATGCTGAATTGTTGGCCTAGGATACCAGCTGGCTGTAATGAAGCTGGGGTTTGAATGCACACATGCCTCACTTCAGAGCTTGTTCACCACCTGCAGTGGTCTTCCCACCTGTGGAAGCCCACAGTGACTCCATTCTGTCTTGACTCAAGGTCAGAGAGTTCAAGCTAGTTCTTGCTCCTTAAGGCCAACTACCAGGATGTTTGGCCAAAGCTATAGTTACTAGATATTTTGAGAATTTAGGAGGTGCTTTGTTTCTTCCTTGTATCATGGTAAGAAGTCTTTTGCCCTCCCCTTTTACTTTGGATATAAAGGGGCTATGGTATAGGAATTTGGGGCTGCTGCAGTATTCACTGTGAGCCCTCACAACTCTATCTTCTGTCTTTTGTCTCTTTCTTTCTCAATCCTCACTCTCCTATTCAGGTACTGTTTGACAGGTGCAGACACCACCTGCAGCGATCTCCCCACCTGCAATGGTCTTCTCAACTTCAGCAGTCTTCCCCCCTTGTCTCCAAGATGGAATTTCCCAGCTTTTGTGAAGTTGTTCCAAGTTCTTAGAGAACTCCCCTAGCATATGTATGGTTCATTTTCATTCAATATAATGTGGATTAAATAGAAACACTCAAATACTTGTTTTGAATAGAATGGGTACTTATTTACATGTAGGGTTAATAGAAGGGTTGCTGTGTAGAGCATAGATGTCTAGGTCGGCATTAAGAGTTTTGATTCTAGATTCACTGGCATAACTCTGTGTTCCTCTAGTTCCCTTATTTATTTATTTTTGGAGACATTGTAGCCCAGGCTGGCCTCCTCCTCCTCCTCCTCCTCTTCCTCCTCCTCCTCCTCCTCCTCCTCCTCCTCCTCCTTCTCCTCCTCCTCCAGGATTTTGAGTGCTGGGTTTACAGTTATATGCCTCCATGCCGAATTCAGTAGATTTACTTAATTTACTTACACTTTAGCTTCTCAGCAACAAAACAAGGTATCAAAAAGGAACCAAAACATTGGACCATGGTGAAGAATAGAAGACATTTTTCAAATGTTATTATGAGGCTCAGCCCAAAGCAATTTTTCTGAACTTCAAATACTTAACGTTTATAAAAGAGACTATATTGCTATTATAAAAAAGATCACAGCCTTTTCCCAGGAGTTTTTTTTTGTTTCAAAATTTTTTTATTAGTTCAAATTAGGAACAAGTTTGTTTCACATGTCAATCCCTTCTCCCTCTCCCTCCCCTCACCCCAACCTACCCCCCACCCCATCCACCCTCTACTCCCCAGGCAGGGTAGGGCCCTCAATGGGGGCTCCACAAAGTCCATCACATCATCCTGGGCTGGGCCTAGGCCCTTCCCCATGTGTCCAGGGCCAGAGTGTAACCCTTCACGTGGGATGGGCTCTCAAAGTCCCTTCCTATACAAGGGAAAAATACTGATCCACTACTAGAGGCCCCGTAGGGTGCTGAGGCCTCCTCATTGACATCCATGTACAGGGATCTGGATCAGTCCTGTACTGGCCTCCCAGACTGCATCTGGGGTCGCTGTGTTCCCCCTTGTTCAGGCAAGCTGTTTATGTGGGTTTCACCGGCCTGGTACCGACCCCTTCGATCTTAATTCCTCCCTCTCTGCAACTAAGTTCCAGAGTTCAGTTCAGTGTATATCTGTTCCCAGGAGTTTTTGTTCTCACTAATGGGACACACAAAACTCACATTTTTCTGTGGTGCCTTCTGTTATAGGTTTGTCCAACCCCCCCCCCAGGAAAAAAACAAACAAACAAAAAACAAAAGAAAGAACCATTAGAAGATAAACAAAAATTGTAAGGTTTAATGTATAAATTTAATTTCCCATTCTTTTTTCAAAAATAGAAATGTAAACAATTGTTACATTGAGTAACTATGCCTGCTTCTCTTCTAAAGTGAAGACTTTAGAAGTCTGATGATTTGACAGAATCAAAAAGGAAGCAACAGAGAATATGTCAGCAACACATTTAGACTTAAGATGTGGAAAGATTCAATGTCTGTGTGGGTCTTTGCTTATATCCACATGCACCGATTTTAATATAGAGAAATGACTAATTTCCCTCTCACCTGCCACAGCAGAGGTGAGCATTTTAGTTACCTTTCTTGAATATATTCCCACAAGATCTATTGGATAGAAAAATGTGTAGTCATCCATTTTTGTTATTAAATAAACTGCTTTAGACTTGAGCTCCAATTTGGGGGTTTAATTCTGTTGAATAATACCAATATTTTTTTTGTGTGTTTTCCTTTCCTTTTGTCAAATGTATTCCTTACTACTAACTTTGGCAGAAAAAATAATGTAAATTAATAATAAAATAATAAATATAAAATAATCGTGTGTTTGGCAGAAATTAGTCTTTGGGCTCTAAGTAATTCTTCTTAATAGAACTGAGAATTATTTCCCTTTGTCAATGTAGAATATTTCCTTCAAAAAAATGCCATATATTTATTGAAATTGTCAAAAACCAAGCAAACAAACTAGCAAAGACTAGCAGCAGTTTATCAACACGTCTGCTGGGCCAGAAGTAGCATTTTCTTTATTACCAAATCACAGTAGATATCATAGGAGAATTGGATGAAAAATCTATCAGCCAGTCTGCAACTAAATAAACAGTGAGACGACCAGAATCCTGAAGAAATGAAAGACCATGCGGTAGTTTAAACAATGAGTTAACGTAAAATCAGTCTGACGAATTCTAAGATTCTCTGGCTTACTTGTGCACAGTAGATAAGTATCTGGCATGTTTTATTAAAAAAAAAAGGCTGTAGGATTTAAATTTTGTGAAAACAACCGATTTCAGAACTGCCTGCTAAGAACGGAGACCTGAGTGGCTATGGAGGTTCCTCTTCCATTGCTGCGACTGAAGGTGGAGCCCTTGAGCTGTGTCCCAGAAGCAACCTCAGTAGGAGGCTTTCCAAACAAGCTTTTGCAGTTTGCAAAAGGACACAGTGCAATTTTGCAAGGTGGGGGGAAAGTCGGGGGAGGAGTAGCTTTTCGCCTAACTCTGGGCTTGCCACCTTCCATAGCTTGTGGAAACGGAGATTAACAGGATATGATAAACTCAGCCATGAACCTCGCTGAGGTTTGGAAGTTGAGTTTTTTTCTTTTTTTTTCTTTTTTTCAGTGTCTTATACTTTGGCCATTAGGTGGAAAGCACTGCTCTATGAGTTCTTCCTTGGACTCAACTTTCTACGCGGCCTCAGTTTCACCATTTGTGAAGAGTGGGATCTATTGCTGTTTTCTGTTGTGTTAGAGTATTCTGTAAATCTAAGGGCCTTTTAAAGCGTTTTTCTCCCAGATCAGCTTTGAAATGGGAAAGACAAGTGCTAACAGACAAGAGCTGCCGACTCAGGCTCTGTACCCAGAAATTCACAAGCACTACCTCATTTTCCTTCCAATTAGAACTTCCTGAAGGTCATCAACATTAAGTAATGTATGCACATATTGAAGAGGAGTGCTGAGTTTTGAACCCAGACCAACTAAACTCCAATTTGAGGCCATTTCCATTGTAATCAAAACTTTGCATACATTTGCAAGAGGTAATACAGAAAGCAGATTTTTTCCCCCTTGAGGTAAATACAGAGTTTGAATTAAAATCACATTGCATGAATTTAAATTACATTGCAATGTTATTTTTTGCCTATCAGTATGGCAGAAATGAACATGTGTGTTGCATAACTAACTTTTCCTAGTCATTTCAGATAGAAAAGCCAAGGACTAAACAAAAAAGTATTCTGTCCACATGCAACTTACAAGAGCAGGGATGGCTCTGGCAGCTGTGTTAGTAAAATTTCCTCCCCTTGCATGACGAGACTCATGCGGACTGTTAGTGAAGTCCCCAGAGTAACCTGCAGGCAGCTACTCCACTGAAGGGTGTCCTCTTGCAGCAGATACTGCTCATAGAGCCTCCAGGAGGGTGCTGAGTCTGAATGTTCAGGAGCCTCATGAACCTTCCCTGTTTCTTAAAGAGACAACTTTCCAATGCAAGGAACCAGCTACACAGCATTGTCTTGACAAAACTGGCCATGATGAAGCAATGTTGGGCTATAATTCACATATTTCAGAAACTTTTCTGTATTATTTATACTGTCATATGCAAATATATTGGCCTTTTATTACTATTATTTTTATTTTATTTTTCAGAGATAGGGTTTCTCTGTGTAGCTTTGGACCCTGTCTTGGAACTTCTCTGTAGACCAGGCTGGTCTCGAATTCAGAGAAATCTGCCTGCCTCTGCCTCCTGAGAGCTGTGATTATGTGCCCCACCTCTGCCTGGCTTCTTACTATCTTTCCTCCTTTCTTTCTTTCTTTCTTTCTTTCTTTCTTTCTTTCTTTCTTTCTTTCTCCTTAATTGAGTTTTTCCCCAATTTGAAAGAATAGAAAGGTTTCCAGATTTTTCTTTTTTAAATTCACACACACACACACACACACACACACACACACACACACACACACACCAAATAGTAACTGGGGAAGATGATACTATCAGTTTGAGAGTGTGGGGGAGACAAGAAGGAGTTAGAGAAAGGGGAACTAGGAGAGTCTGGAGGGAGAAGACTTGGCAGGGGCTAGACAGAGAAAAGGGAAGGGGAGAAGTGATATAAAATATTTTAATTTAAAACATAGTATTTTTTGACCATTCATACTGCTTGTAGTTTTGCATGTGAAGACCTGAGCATGTGAAGTTCTTTTCTTGTATGTGGCTAGAGAAGGCTAGAGTAATATACAGGATGTACATTCTGGTCCAAGGCTGGAGGTTGGGGATGCTGTAGAAAGGTCTCTTTAGGCTGGGTGGGCAGTGTGATTTAGGACCCTAGCTCTGTCTGAGGTTTTGAATGAGTGCAGGAAAAGTAAAAAAACAAAACATAACATTTATTTATTTAATTGTGTGTGACACTGCATATGTAAAGGTCAGAGAACAGTTTTCAAAAGTTGGAAAAATTACATTCATTTTTTGGGGGTGGGACACAGTGCATATGTAAAGGTCAGAGGACAACATGCAGGAATTGTTTCTTTTCTCAGAACAAGTGGGCCCCACATATTGAATTCAGGATATCAGGCTCAGTGGCAAGCTGATACCTTTCCAGTTCAGGTATCTCTCTGGCCCTAAATGACTCTTTCAACGACTTAATGTTTCAGAAAATACTATTATTTTGAACAGTTTATATAGGTATATGAAAGATTCAGTTTTTCTTTCTTTTTATTTAAATTCTTTAATTACCACTCATATTTACATATCCATTCCCCCGATTCCCTCGCCCTCCCATCATCCCATGTTCCCCACCAACCCCCCAACCCATCCCCCAATTCCTCCCCAGGGACAGTGAGGCCCTCCACCAGGGACCTTCAAAGTCTGTTTGAGAGAGGGCCCAGGCCCTCCTTGCTGTATTCGGGCTGCAACAGTATCCCTCCATAGGGAATGGGCTCCCAAAGTCCATTTGTGTTCTAGGGTTGAAGACTGTTACAGGTCCCATAGACTGCCCTAGCCTCCTAGCTGGCACCCACATTCAGAAGGCTTGGTTCGGCCCAATGCTGTTTTCACAGCTTTATGACTAGGGTCTCCATGCTCTCACTAGGGCAGGTCCACTGTTTCTGCAGGTCTCTAGCCCCATCTTGGCTCCTTTGCTCATCCTTCCTCCCTCTCCACAACTGAATTCTAGTAGTATGGTTGAGTGCTTAGCTGTGGGTACCTGTTTCTGCTTCTAACAGCTACTGGATGAAGGCTCTAGGAATGGTAACCAAGGTAGACACCAATCTTATTATAGGGGAAGGGCATCAATGGCATTTTCTCCACCACTGCTTGGATTCTCAGTTGGGGTCATCCCTGTGGATCCCCTAACATTTCCCCTGTGCCAGACCGCTCTCCATACTTGTACAAGATTCAGTTTTTCAAGTAGATACTGGGTTGTGTTGTTTAGGTTTTTATTTTTTATTTTTTTGTCAACTTGCCACAAGCTTGAGTCATCTGAGAAGAGGGAACCCCAATAGAGAAAATGCTTCTACCAGTTGGCCTGTATGCATGCTTATGGAAATTTTCTTGATTTATGATTGCTGTGTAATGGCCAGTGCACTGTGGGAAGTGATATCCCAGGGAAAGAAAACTTCAGCATTTCTCTGTGGTCTGTGCTCCAGTTTCTTCCTCCAGGTTCCTGCCCTGACTCCCCTCTATGATAAAGTATAAATTGTAAGCTGAAACAAACCCTTTCCTCTCCACGTTGCTTTGTCATGGTGCTGTATTAGGGCAGTAGAAAGTTGGCCGATGTGTAGGTTTGTCCTAATGCTTCTCATTGAGTAAGCCATCCTTTCTTTATTGAATTGAGAAGACCTTTAACATATTTCAAGTTTCCATACGAAATTGGGCCTGTTTTTCCATTTTCTCTTAATGGAAGGGGTAGCATACTGCTTTCATTATTGTTGTTTTATATTTTAGTTCTATAGATTTCGTTGCATTTAACATTCTATTTATTTATTTTAGATCATTTTCCTGGCTATTCTTTTTTTTAAGAATTCATTTGTAAAGATCTCCTGAGAAAATTGGGAGCATGGGGAGAGGAGAGAGGGAGTTAGCAGAAAGAGAAGGGCAGAAGAGGAGGGGAGAGGAAGACATGAGGGACCAGGAATATTGAGTTGGGGGAAGAATAGGGGAGAGCAAGAAAAGAGATACCTTAATAGAGGGAGCCATTATAGGTTTAAAGAGAAATCTAACAATAGGAAAATGTCTAGAGATGCACAAGGATGACACCCAACAAAGGATCTAAGCCATGGATGGTGGAAAGGCTGTCTTAAATTCCCTTCTCTAATAATGAGATTGGTGATTACCCTATATACCATCTTAGAGCCTTCATCCAGCAGCTGATGGAAGCAGAAGCAGACACCCACAGCTAAACCACTGAGCTGAAATCCTGGAATCCAGCTCCAGAGAGGGAGGAGTGATGAGCAAAGGGGTCAAGACCAGGCTGGAGAAACCCACAGAAACAGCTGACCTGAACAAGGGGGAGCTAATGGACCCCAGGCAGTGGGTGTCACTTAGGAGGCCTGGGCAGTCTATGAGGTCTCTGGTAGTGGATCAGTATTTATCCCTAATGTACAAAAGGACTTTCAGAGCCCATTCTATACAGAGGTATACTCTCTCAGTCTAGACACAAGAGGGAGGGCCTAGGCCCTACTCCAAATGACTTGACAGACTTTGATGATCCCTCATGGAAGGCCTCACCCTCCATGGGGAGCAGAAGGGGAATGGAATGGGGGTGGGGGGCATGGGAGAATATGTAAAACAAGATTGTTTCTAATTTAAACTAAAAAAAGAGAGAAAAAGCAAAAAAGAGAGAAAAAAATTCATTTGTAAGAGTCTGGAGAGATGGCTCTGTGGATAAGAGCGCTTCTTGCATAAGCATGGGGATCTTCACTGGGGCCCCAACACCCACAACACCCACAGCTGCAGCTCAGTGCTCCTGCAGCCCAGAGGGACAGATTCAATAGAGCCATTGGTACTTTCAGGCCACCAGCCTAACTCCAAGTCCAGTGATAGAAAATGTCTTTTTAAGTTTTTTAATAATAGTTTTATTTTTTTTTTCTGTAAGCTTCACTTATGTTCCTAGGACATGGGTAGAGTACAGCCAGGTTATTTGCCAGAATATCACATAAATTACCCCCAGCCCAATTCCCAGGTGTGTATATAGTCTGCTCTGAACCTGTCTGAGCTGAGCCTTGGCTCTCTGCTCTTCTGTCTGTATTTTGGTCTTCTAAGCCCAGCAGAAAGGCCCGTCAATCTCTGCTTATAGCATTCTAGGGTTTTTCTAGCCCAAAGTTCCAAACTCTTCACATTCTTTTTACTGTCCAGTTTCAAAAGGCTTACCACTTAGGCAGATTTATCATAGCAACAGGCTCTATCATAGAAACAGGCTCACTTCTGGTACCCTTTTGTATTAATTATTTTATGCATTGCCGTGAAAAGAAACACTGGATAAAAGCAACCGAAGGGAAGTAGTTATTTTGGATTGAAGTTTAAGGGTCCAGTCCACCCTGAGAGGGACACCATGGTGTGGGAGTGTGAGTCAGCTGGTCACATTTCATCTGCAGCCAGGAAGCAAAGAACAATGAATGCCGCGCTCAACTTCTTGTCTGCTTTCAGCCGGATCCCAGCCGGTGAAATTCTGATGCTCACATTTAGGGTGGGTCTTCCCATCTTGGCTTACTCTAGAACCGTACTCACAGGAGGATGCAGAGGTTTGTTTCCATGGCAATTATAAATTCCATCAAGTTAACTGTCGAGATTAACCATTGTTAGTATTTAGGCATTTGTACTGGCCTGTCCTTAGAGTTCTGACAAGACATGCCCTCAGCTGCCGCCACTAAGAGCACCACCTGTGCCCACTCACTATGTTCATTTTCAAAAGGGCCCTGCTCACTTCCTATCTTTCTCTCTCTTTCTCTCCCTTCCTCCTCCTTCTTTCCTCTCTTCTGCTTCTCTATCCCCGGAGGCTGGTCTCCCCCTCCTCTCTTCCCCTCTTTATGATCCCTTTCTCTAATAAAAACCCCATCTACTAGAACCCTGGGGCACCATGTGTTTCTCTCTCTGCTGCCACTTTTTTTATTCTTAAAATTACAACCATTGTAGCTCATTTTGCAGTGTTCTATCCCTTTTTTGTATTCTGGGTAGTCATTTTTCATGATCAGTATCAATATTATATTTTTAAGTTTATATACAGTCTACTTTTATGTCCTATTAACAGTATTTTTATTGAAATCTTTTCAGTTAGTATACAAGGATATCATCTTCAAATTTTAAATGTCTTTTTAAATTTATTTGTACTGAATAAGACATTCAGAATAATGTAAAATTGTGAGTGTAAACAACCACTTGTTTCTGTTTTCTGTTAGTAGTTTTCTGAAGTTAAGCCACATCTTTGTTACTGGAGTCTGAGCAATTTGCTATTATTTTAATATTTTGCTGGATTAATTTAGCTAATGATTCTTTTATCATCACAAATGAGACTGCTTATAATTTTCCTTTTATTACATTTTGATTTATTTTCATAGCAAAATTATTATTGTCTCATAAAATGAATTGCCAACTTCTTAATCTGTTTCTCAGCTGGAAACTGTTTCCAATAAAAGAATGAATGGTTCCTTGAAGGTTTGGGACAATACGTTCCTGAAACATGGTTGTTGCATGAACTTCTAATCCAATACTTTGGTAATTAATCTATTGCAGATTCTTAAGGATGAGCATAAGGCTTATAAAAGATGCTGTAAGAAAAAGTACATTTTATTAGAGATGCTTCACGCCACTTATAGAGATGGATTTACTTTTTGTTTGAATATGGTGAGCTGTGAATATTGATTTTTAAATGTTAAACTGCCCCTTCTTATATCTAACATCTGCTTACCAATACTGTATTATTATGGGTTGAGAATAATGTGATTTTTAAAAAGAGACATTTGCATAATATTTTGAGGAGGGTGGGCTGGTACTTTTTGTCCTATTTTTTTAAGTTTTCCTTTCATAATTATGTAAATCTTACAAAATAGTGAAAAATGCAATTACTCTTTTTGCTGTAAAGTTCATTTAAGATTTATGCCACTTTTTGTTTAACTGTTTGATATCAGAATTGAACACTGTTTGAATCGAGAGTTTGGGATGGCAGATAATGAATTTAATTTTTCTTTTCAAGATAGAATCTCACTATGTAGCCTTGGCAAGCCTGGAATTCCCTATATAAGCCAGGATAGCCTCAAACTAGCAGAAATCTGCTCCCACTTGCCTTCTGAGTGCTGGGATTAAAGGTGTATTCCACCATAATTGATGCTCAATTCTTTAATATGAGTATTCATGTTTTTTTCCTGTCTCACACTGTTTTATTTATACGTACTTGTCTTCTAGGAATTTGTTTATTTAATCAATCTCAGTTATCATATTTGCTGTCACAAAGTTATTAGTAATATTACTTTTAAAACTTATTGTTGATGTTCATTTTCATATAGATGTGAAAACTTCTAACAGAACATACATATTTTCAAAAATTATTTTAAAACATATTTTTTTGTTGAAATAAACTTCTTAATTTTGATATACTTTTTCTTTTGAGGGGATGGTGAGACCAAGTCTCACCATAAAGCTTAGGATGGACAAAACTCATAATTTTCCTGCCTCAGCCCCCTGATTAGGTGGGTATAGTTGTGCTATATCTATCTTTTAGTACAATTTTGATTTGTCAAAAGTCTACAAAAATCGTATGAGTTCTCATCTGTCCCTTCCCCAGTTTTGTTTGGCATTAACATCTTATGGTATTCTGATACATTTACCCAACATTAGTACATCGTTATTGCCCATCCCCTACATTTTCCAGAGCTTTACCCAGATGTCCCTCACTCTGTCATTATCCTCCTCTGATCTGTGACATTTTCATGGATGATCTTAGAAACTTGAGGCCATTTTGGTGGTGACTTTTTTTCACTTGGATTTTTTTTCTATCTCACAATTAGCATGAGATTGCTGAAGAATGGTCACAGACATGCAATCCATCCTCATTATATCACATCAAAAGGACAGACTGTCACCTAAATGAGCAGAGATTAGTTGCATCACCTGTCAAGACCTTCAATGTCAAGTTGCTTTTTCATATTTTCCCATGCCTATATTCACTGGAAATAAGCCATTAACTGAATCCCATGTCGTGGCCCGGCTTGTCTCAGTCCCAAACCACAGAAGCCACGAGGGCTGGCCTGAGTCGCGGAGTGTGGACTTGGAAATTCTTAGCAACCTAACAGCAATAAAGACCAGATACAGGCATCTTGTCATCTTTGGAGAGCTCTCAGTTCCATGCTTCCAACTGGAGACTCCCATTTATTGCAGGATTTTCCTCACCTGCTTTCTAGCCATCCCCCTGTGATAGCAGAGGCCATCTCTCCTGAACCTCTCCCTCAACTCTTTCTGCCAAATACCCCCAAACCATCTCTACTCATGTAGACCCAGCCCTCTGGCCTGGTGCAGGACTATTCAAATGCTTAGTTCAGTAGAGATGCAAAACTAGGGGACATTCTCCACTGAGGTTATGCCATTCAACAGCAAATCTGCAATACGATGCTGGAACTGGAGGTTTGGACCCCAAGAAATCCTCTAATGGAATTGTTCTCAGCTCCCGACAATCCCATATTTATGAGATGGAGCATTATTCTTATTGCAGAGACAGGGGACAGTGCCCATTTAAACTATTTGGAATTCTCTATTCAGAATGTATTTCTTTTAAGGAAAATTGTTTACTGAGCCATTTAATTGGTTTTCCTTTTCCTTATTTTATAAAGCAATTTTGGGGGTTTGAGAGATACCTCAGTGGTTAGGAGCACTTGCTTTTTCAGAGAACCCAAGTTTCATTCCAAGTATCCATAGCAGTCTCCCCCAAACCACCAGCTTCGGGAGATAATCCTTTTTCTAGCCACAGTGGGCACATGCACTCAAAATCACACACACATATATGTGTAATTAAGAAAAAAAATTAAATCTTCAAAGTAACAATATAAGACTATTGTGGTAGTTTGATTTGCTAGAGGCCCCCATAGGCTTATATATTAACATGCTTGTTTCCAAGTTGGTGAAGGATTTAGGGGTGTGGTCTTGTTGGAGCAGATGATGGAAATTAACTAAGCCTCTGAACCTATAAGCAAGTCCTCAGTTAAATGCTTTCCTTTATTACAGTTGCCTTGTTCTTGATGTCTCTTCCTAGCAATAAAACTCCGAAGAAGACAATTATATTCTTATTGGGTAACATGGCCAAATGTTCTCTATTTGTGTATTATGGCTTCAGTGGTGGAAAGGAATTCTTGGACTATGATTACTGTTGAAAATATTTTGTGAACATTTGAAATGATCACATATGTGCCCTGTTCCTTATGTATATGAACTTCATTGTTAAGTAAATATTTTTGACCCAGGGTATTATCTCATCACTTGGTCTGTTATTCATGAAGTATGTAATGTGCCATGGCAATAATATTTGTGATTTTTAAGAACTATTTTTCCACATTATCATTTTAATTTTGTAATATTAGGAGCATATTTCTTCCTGAAAGCTTTTATGTACAATGTAAACTCAGTGACTATGAAGCTCAAGTTCATTTGATAACTCCTGCCTTAAGTTCTACATTGTCTAATATTTTCTCTGCCATTCTTTCTGTTCTCAAATATCTGATGTTTGATTTCCTTTCCAAATGTACACATAAAGATGAAGCTGATTAATAAATGTCTAATGGCTTATGGCCTCTTAGTAGTCTTGCTTGCTTGTTTAAGCCAACTCTTTGTAACTAATCTGCCCAAAAGTATAGATTATTTTCTCCTTGGCTTGTATGAATAGGGATAAGTGTTCTTTACCATTATCAAATTCCTTTAGCCTGATCAAATAGGCATTCAAACTGTTGTTCCAGCCACTGTGAAGCTGAGACAGTAGAATAGTGAATTTGAGCCCAGTCTGGAGAACATATGGCCTTGTCACTCATACAGAAAAAATAGCTTTGCTCTGAGAATAGAGAGCTTGAGGGAATGGGGTTGGGGTGTTGGGGGAGGGACAGAGAGGTAGAGCAATGAAAGAGATATCTTGGTAGAGGAGCCATTATGGGGTTAGGGAGAAACCTGGTACTAGGGAAATTCCCAGGAGTCCACAAGGATGACCCTAGCTAAGACTCCTAGTACTAATGGAGAGGATGCCTCCTCTGTAATCAGATTGGTGACTACCTCTAATCAGATTGGCAACTACCTTAATTATCATCATAGAACTCTGTCAAGTAACTGATGGAAGCAGATGCACTAAGCACAGGGTCAAACTTCTGGATTCCAGCTGGAGAGAGGGAGGAGGATTACATGAGCGAGGGGGTGTCAAGATCATGATGGGGAAACCCACAGAAACAGATGACTAGAGTTAGTGGGAGCTCATGGACTCTGGACCAACAGCTGGATAGCCTACTTGGGACCAAGCTAGGCTTTCAGAATATTGAGGACACTTGTGTGGCTTGTTCTGTTTGTGGGGCCCCTGGTAGTGGGACCAGTATCTGTTCCTGGTGCATGAGCTGGCTTTCTGGAGCTCATTCCTTATGGTGGAATGCCTTGCTCAACCTTGATGCATGGGGGAGGGGCTTAATTCTGCCTAAACTTGATGTGCCAGGCTTTGTTGACTCCCCCTGGGAAGCCTTACTCCTCCTGGGGAGTGGATGTGTGGTGGGGTTGAGGGAGGTGGGGGAGTGGGAGGAAGGTAGGGAGGGAGAACTGTGGTTGGTATGTAAAAATGAGTGAAAAATTTAAAAAAGACAAGAGTAACTATGAACAGTAGGAATAGGAAAATACTGGGAGAATGCTTTAAATAAACAAACCACTACTCTTGTGAGGTAACTACTATTAGACATTATAGGTGATAAAATATTTACAGAGAGTTGAAGCCTCTTATATAAGAAGTGTCAAAACTGGGTAGCTACTGGTAGGAATACCATTGGTTATTCAGGCCGTGGAGACCATGCTTTGAGACACCATAGCAAGAGCACTTGCTGACTGCTATTCAAAGAGAGAACAGAAAGTTCTTTTCAGTGTTGCATGTGTATGACATTATCTTAGTTCAGTTATATTCCATTTCCGGAACTCATGCTTTTCAAATATTTCTCCTCTGCTTATTTCCCTAGTCCTGGCACTTCCCACTTTGCTTAGAGGATAATTTATTCACATTCTGTACAGAATTGAGATGTTTTGTAGCTGCAGTGCCCACTCTAGAGGTAAGCAGTTATCCCTGTGTTACTAGATGGGACAGCTGAGGATTAGAGATGTTTCTCAGGATGCTTGACGTGGGTCATATATTACAAGCAGCTACTTTGTACACACTGGCCCACCCATTAATTACTCTAGCAGTGTCCCAGGTTATTTACGGCTCACTCTCAGTTTAGTGTTTCTGTGTGTCATCATTGAGAATTGTGGCCCAAGAGTGTCCCTTCTTTTGTCTTTTTCAGATTGTCTTTTATTTAGGCAGATCTTCTATGATCCCTATTTTACTTGCTCCCTGCTTTTCACTGAATCACTCCAAAGCTTGGCTCATTGATAGAATGAGTTTCTGTTTACTAGTAGTGGTCTGGGAGGTGAAAAAGTGTGTTTGGAGTTCAAGAGATAGTTCAGCAGTTCAGAGCATGTACTCTTCCTTCAGAGTACCCAAGGTTCAAGTTCAATGCCCAGCACTCATGTCAGGTGGCTCACAACTGCCTAATATCCAGCTCCAGGGGAATCCATTGATTCTGACCCGCATGAACACCTGTACTTGTGTACATGCACACACCCCCACACACACTAAAAGCAAAACATCTTAAAAAACCAAAATTCTTTTTATTTCAATAAGATTTTAGCAGGAAAAGGGGACATGGACATATAATTGTTTTACAATCTTCTGTCAGAAAGTTAACACATTTCCAACACTTTAACATGATATATGATGGGTGGATAAAGAATTGATATAAGGACTGGACAGATAGTTCATCTGTCAAAGGCTAGGCTCACAATCAAACTGCTAGGCTCACAATCAAACTGTCAAGAAATGGCATAAAAAGTGAACCTTGTCTTTTCTGAAACTATTAAGAAAATACTCTTCTTATTTAATACTTCAGGAATGGAAGCAGTGGTTCTTGCAATAGTTATTATCATAAGCCACTTGGATTATGTGAAGAGGAAATGCAAAGGCAAGTTGTATGTGTCCACTGCTTTTTATCAAAAGTCCCTCTTAGTCTTCCTCTTCTTTACCTTCCACATTAGTTATTTTTCTCAGTGCTGTGAAAAATAATGGTCAGAAAGCCACTAAAGGGAAAAAAAGGATTTATCTTGGCTCACAATGTAAGAACAGAAATAGTCCCACCTAGCCAGAAGCTGTGGTGGAGGGTGTGTATAGCAGATGGTCACAATATATACACCCTAGGGGAGCAGAGAGAGATGAATGTATGAACGATGGCTCCCATGCTCCATTTTTTCCTACTTCTTCATTCTGGGCATCCAATTCTTGGGATGACGCTTTAGGGTGTGTTATCCCTTTACATCTAAACCTGTCTGCATCATCACAGGTACACTCAGAGGTGTGTCTCCTAGGTGATCTCCATTCCATTCAAATTGATAATGAAGGTTGAGTATCACACCTTCTTCACTTCCTCCTACTTTGCTCTCTTCTTTTCTTGACTAGTACAGAAGTTTAGAAGTTTAGCTGTTCTTGGGATCAAACTTTTTCTTTGCAGTTTCATTGGTTGATATAAACAAATTGTATATCTGAAGATTTGTTAACATATTTTTGTATGTGTGTGTGTACTTGTGTATGTGTATGTGTGTGAATTGTGCATATATCCAGAGCTTGATGTAGGGTGTCTTCTCCAGTTTCAGTTTGGAGACAGGCCTCTCAGTGACTCTAGAGCTCACTGCTGGGAGAAAGGCTGTGCCACCAGCCTCAGGGACTCTCCTGTTTCATCTCTTCAGCATTGGGATTACAGAGATGAGGCACTGAGTCCAGCCTTTTCATTTATTTATTGACTTTTTTGGACATAATTTTTTATTGATTCTTTGGGAATTTCATATCATACACACCAACCCCACTCATTTGCCAGTTCCTTTGTATCCTCCCTTCACCCTCGTAGTGTCCCCCACCTAAAGAAAATTTTAAATGAAATAAAAATAAAATTAAAGATTAAAAATATTAAACAATCAACCCCAAACCAACAACAACAACAAAAGCAAAACAAAAGCAACCAACCAAACCAGCAATAAAACCACTTCACTGTTCTGTCTTTCCCACCTCTGTATCACACCTTCATTTATCTTAGTGGCATTGGGAGCTGCAGTAGACCTTTTTGTCCAAACAGCTTTACTTGCAACTATTCATTGTGTAATGAGTTGTCAGTTACGTTCAAGGCTTCTGGCTTCTGGTATACCACAATATTGGCCCCTCCCCAAACTCTTCTCAGATATCCTGCTGTCCCTCTGCATCATGGAGATCAGGATCAGTCCCTTCACGCACTCCATCACATCATAGATTGGATAGATGCTGGGCAGTAGCAATTCAAAGCCCTGGATATTTGCCTGCGTGGAAGCTGAGTTGGTCAGTCTGGCCAGCTGGGACCATCTTCCTCAGGCAAGGGGCATAGCCAGCTCTTCCACACCCATGGTGACAGATGGGGCCAACTTTCCCAAAGGAGCAGAGTTCTCCTGTGATGGCAGGGTCAGCTTTTCCAGGGCCAGTGAGGATGGAGCTGGCTCAACATTCCCCTCAGACTTCAACACTCTTGGTTCACAGGGGCCCCTGTGTTAACATGGGCAATGGACATCAACATAGACCTTGGCTATAGCAGAACCACAGACCCAGACATGACCCTCAGCAGAATCTCAGCCTGGATATCACCATGGCCACAGATGGCAGTGCAGGCCACTCAGATTGTCACAACTCTGGCAGCAGCACAGCTCTCAGACACCAACATGGTCATAGGTCACTACCTATGTCCAGATCCTGGGCATTAGTGTGGCCTTTGATGACAAGTTGGGACATAGACATCAATACAGACCATGGCTGCTGTAGGACCAGAGACCCAAAATGGTCCTTGGCAGCAGCCTCTGCCCATTTGTCAGCATGGTCCTGGGTGGCAGTACATGTCACTCAGATTGGTATGCCCCATCAGCCTTTTCATTTTTAATATTAGCTTTTGGCTGGTTATAATGGTACTACCTGCCACTAATGCATGAGCTATCCCTCCCCCACCATGTGATACTGTAGGAGCATTAGTAGTATTTGGGGACATCTATATATAGGCTATGAGGCCATGTCACAAGACAATACCATACTGCATCTTAATTTTAAAGCATCTTCATGTGGGAATATTGGGGGTTGATGAGCTTTGAACATTTATTCAATGTACACAGTGTCATGATTGCACTATTCCCAGTGTGGGTGGAAGCTAGCAACTCTGATTTTGAATTCTAATGCAGAAGTGAAGGCTTGTAAGGATGACATGAGCACTGTAGGCATTGCTTTAGCTCTGCACAAAAATATTGCAGTGAACTCAACTTCGCTGCAAAGGCACCTGGTGGGAAACACCAGGGCTTCTATTTTCTATTGTTAAAAAAATTGATGTCAGGAAGTAAAATGATCGCAGGAACACATCCTGAAAAATGTGGGCACAGAGTTTGATCTATTTAAGAAGGCACTACAAGACATTAAAGGGCTAGTATGTACCAACCATACTTTTTCTTCTTACTGTGATTGGCTTGATGTCTTTAATGGCATTGTCATGAAACATCCTTTTATATGAACTCTGCCATTATGTAGCAAAAGATAATGTTAATATTTGGGATGATATACCTCTCTAATACTATTATACTAATATGTAAATATGATGGGGGATGTCTTCTGTATGCTGTGAACATATGTTTCTCTTATTGGTTGATGAATAAAGCTGTTTCTGCCAATGGACAGGCAGGATTTATTTTTACATTTTTTAATTTAAAGTAGAAACAAGATTGTCTTACATGTCAATCCCTGTTCCCTCTCCCTCCCCTCCTCCCCTGACCCCCACTAACACCTTACCTATCCTGCACCCTTTCTGCTTCAGAATCTGTCATATCCTTTGGGATAGGGCTTAGGCCTTCCCCCATGTGTCTAGGCTCAGGGAGTATCCCTCTATGTGGAATGGGCTCCCAAAGTCCATTCCTATGCTAGGGATAAGTACTGATTTAGCCAGGTGAGAAATCCAAACAGAATAGAGAAAGGTAGTAGTTATAGTCAAGGAGATGCCATGTGGCTACTGGGAAGGTAGGATGTCTGGGCATTTTCTGGTAAGATAAGGCCATATGGAGATACACAGATTAATAGTTATGGTTTAATAATTAAGAGAGAGCTAGCCAGTAAAATCTTGAGCTATTGGCCAAACAGTTTATAATTAATATAAGCCTTTGCATGTTTATTTGGGACTAAACAACTGGGGACTGGTTAGGACAAACTTCCATCCACATAAATATGAACTTTTTTCAATGTTATGCTCTTATAGACACATGTACTGTAATTTAACTGGTTTCAGAATATTAAATGATCATAAGTAATACTATTGGACATATATCTTTTTGTACAAACCAGTTCAGGCCACATCAACCGTCTTATTCTTGTACCTGAATGTAAGTGAAATATGATTGACAAAAATATGCGTAAGTTTGAAAGCTATTAAATGGTGAGAAACTTACTTCTCTGTTAAGAGTAGGGTATTATTTTAGTTTGATGCAAATGAGGTCCTAGGTTACTAGCAGGTATCTAGGTACATTTTTCAAAGAAAGGTATATGTGCATAGTACATGGAGGCAAAATTCAGCCAGGCAATGGTGGCACACACCTTTAATCCTAGCATTCAGGGAGGCAGAGGCAAGAGTATCTTTATGAGTTTGAGGTCTTCAGAGTGAGTTCCAGGATAGTCATATATACATAGAGAAATCTCAACAAAACAAAACAAAACAAAAGTCCTAGGCTGTCAGTTGAACTATTAAAGTGCACTACTAGAAAAGGGTGTGTGCATAGCACATACTTAGTGGAGTCTCAAGTTGCTTAACTACTCCTTATGCCTGTCTGAATCACTATGAGATGTATCGTGAATCCTGTCTCAACTTTCAGCTGGAGGAAGACTACTTTCTGTAGTTATTATTGATAGAACTCAGAGTTGAAAAGAGAAAGATTTCTGCTACTGTGCCTTGCTATTTTATTTCTTCAACCACCTTATTTTGGGCTACTCTAATCTTCTGTAATTGTAAGATGGACACAAAAATCTACCCCACAGAATTGTTAGGAAAGTTAAAGATATAAGGATCTTTGTCGTGGCCCAGCATGTCTCAGCTTTAACACACGACAGCCATGAGGTTCTACCTGAGTAGGGTTGTGTGGACCTGGAAGCTCCTAGCAACCCAGCGACGATAAAGACCAAACACAGGTATCTTGTCATCTTCAAAGAGCTCTCAGTTCCATGTTGTAGAACTAGAGTCATTTCTTTATTAGCCATCTTTTCTGGTGTTTCTTAACCATCCTGCCATGACCATGAGGGAACCATCTCTCTTTGTTCTCCTCTCTCCTCTGGTCACTCTCCCCTAACTCCTAACCTTCTGTAATTACAAGTTACTCACACACCTCTGCTCTCCCTGCCCAGGTGAGGGCCTATTCAGATGCTTAGGTGTATAGAGATGCAAATTAGGAGGCATATTACCCTGAGGCCATGGTAAACAATAGTAGCTTTACTGGCATTAACAATCAATAGTGGGCTGGAGCTTTCCAGTGCTCCATGTTTAGTGCAACCAAAGGCTGGATCTCAAAATATTCCATAGAGGAAATTGGACAGTGCCAGAAACCAGAAATTGCTCATTGAACATTGTCACCATCTAATGGCTAGAATAATTTGTTTTCTGAATTTAATTCTGTCCTAGGTCATATAAAGTGACATGTCACAGCAAGGGTTGTCTGAAGTTTTTACCTATGTAGTAGTTGAGATTGGAATTATTTTTTAAGATAAATGTTTTTATTTGTAATTGTGTATATTTGTGTGTACCTGTGTGTGGGTATGTGCATATGAGGGCATATGGAGACCAGAAGAGGTCACTGAAGTCCCTGGAACTGGAGTTATAGGCAATTGTAAGCTACTTGATTTAGTGCTAGGAGCTGAACCTGGGTTCCAAGAGAGACCAGTACTCATTTAACCATTAAACCACCTCTCCAGCCCAAAGATTATGATTCTTAAGATATAGAATCTTCCTCTCCTGCCCTTGTCTTCCCTCTTGCCCCTCTCCCTTTCCCCCCTTTTCCCTCTCCTTTTTTTCCTCCTCTCTCCTTCCCTCCTACTCTCTCCTCTCCACTCTTTCCTCCCCTCCTGTTCATGCCACTATGCCTGGCTAGATATATCAATTTTATAACTGGCTTTGAGATACCTTCATAGTGTCTCACTTGGAAAACCACTAGATGCTTGACTTTTTGGGTGTATTTGAAATCTCATCCTCTTTAATTTCAAACCATTTGTGGCAATCCTCATAATGTATTAGTGAAGTGGTATAATACAGTTTAGAAATTAAGAAAATTATATCAGAACTTCTTGTTCCTAGTTATTTTATTGCTGAGCCATGAGAGAGCAGCATCTATTTTGGATACTACTTAACTAGAAGGTAGGTTTTTTTTTTTTTCAAACATTTTAATTTATTTATCTTCTTTGTTTGTGTGACTTGTAACAGAGGAGAGCCGGTATAAATCCCATTGCCTGTCACAATCCTTATGATTCAATATGTATCATTTCTGAATCAGTGTGCATGGATTTTCATCATTTTTATGGTTTTCTGAACCACAACAGAGGTTCCAACCCAGTTTTCCAAGATTGATTGAAACAGGGGAAGAGATGGGGGCAGTTGTGTACATTACCAGTGGTACTAGGGAAGACTTTATTTACTTGTGTTTTTTTTTTCCTGTTTTGGAAAAGAATACAAGATTCTGTCTGCTTTGAGAAGTCTAAGGTAGGTAACAGGAGACAGAATGTCAAATTAACTCCCTTCTCTGTCCCTCCCTTCTATGAGTGATAGAAATAAGGATACATAGAGCTACAGAGTTATGCCACAGATTGGAGACAGATGACACATTGTCAGAGTTTAGAAGCTGGTGTGGGGAAGGAGCTGTCTATATAGTGTGTGTATTAATTGCACATATATGTATGCATAAGCACTCACATTTGAGTAAAAAATAACCTCTGAGAGGCTATTTTATTTTTATTTAATTTTTGTAAGGTCTCACTTATCCTAAGCTGGTCTGGAACTCACTACATAGCAAATTTTGACTTTGAACATCGGATTTTCCTTCCTTAACCCACTTTTGTACCATCATGCCCAATTTATGCAATCATCTTTGGACACGTACTCTCTGTTTTATCCTTATGAAATTAAGAAAGGAGAGAAGACACTATCTTGCCCCTTTCATTGTAACAACTTTGGGATAAAAAGACAGGGACCACTGCCCTGTCACAGGAGGCAGAGGCTGGACACTTGAGTGTCCCAGACACAAGGTGATTAACATTTTAGAAGCACTTTAGGACTTTTTAGGGATGTAAAGGGAAATAAGTATATACTCCCCTTTTGCCTATGAAGAGATTTATATGCAATAGGACATGGTGTTATATTGTTTTTCATGTTTCTGTTTTTCACTTTGGGACATATTTGATGTATTTCCCACGTTATCTTATGTTAATGAATGCACCCTTTCTACAGGCTTTACAGCACTCCACAGTATGGATTTACTGTAATTAGTTTAGCTTATTCAGTGCTGTGATAGCTCTGCAAGTATTTTTGAACATTCATCTAGAGTTTAATAAACATTTACTTGACATAGAATTACTGTTTTGGAACGTACACATATTTAAAAGTTAACCCCCCCATAGAGTACACTAATTTATCCCCCTGCAAACAGATAATTTCCTGTTATTTTAAAAATTTCTCCCCGGATTCTCATCTTATGTTAAGTTCTAGCAGTAAATGTAGTGTTTCATTTTTGTCTTAATTTGTTTTTCTTGAAGAATAAGTGAGATTGGACATCTCTCCATCAGCCTCTTTTTGACACATAGACCACGTAGCTTTATAAACATCACCAAAAAGTCTCTTTCCACAAAACTGCTTGCATCTCTGTTTTTATTGCTTGAGATTGCTAAGGAATCCAGGATAGAGGCTTTGGAGGTAAGTTTAGCTGTAGCACCAGGCGTGGGGATTACTATGCAAGTACTAGGCTGCTCCTCTCACCACTCAAATTCAAAAGAAGCAGCAGAGTAAGTAAACCATGGCTGATTTGTACTTCTAGGGAAGAAGATGAGATTCTACCTGTGGGTTCTTTCCTAGTCATGTTAAAATGATTTAAAAACAGACTCTTTAGGAAGCTCCAGGACAGTTATTTATTTATTTAGTTTTTACATTCCAAATGTAGTTTCCCCTCCCCTTTCTCCTCCCAGGTCTCCCCTCCTCACATCCACCCCTATCCACTCCTCTTCCTCTGTTTCTCTTCAGAAAAGGGCAGGCCTCCCATGGATATCAGCTAGTTATGGTATATCAAGTTGCAGTGAGACTAGGCACCTCCTTTTCTATTATGGCTGGATGCAGCAACCCAGTAGGAGTAAAAGATCCCAAGAGCAGGCAACAGACTCAGAGACATTCTCTGCTCCCACTGTAAGGAGTTCCACAAGAAGACCAAGCTACACAATTGTCACATATATGCAGAGTGCCTAGGTCTCTGCTACTCATTTTTGAGTTAAGGCTGAGAAAAGCACAAAGACTTAACAGAGTTTCAGCACCAAAGTTCTGTAAGCAACTGCATGAATGGTGGGTAAGGATTCTGAGAAAGAAAAAGAAGTACATTATTTCACCATAGATATAATTAACTCATTCATTCAACATAGATTTTAGGTTAATCAGCTTTCCTGAAGGTGGTGTTTCAGCCAAGAGACTGACAGGCCCAACTGGATTGACTCTGAAGGGAGGAGACAATTGTAGGCAATGTTCTTTTTTTTTGGAGCAGATCATGATGCCGCATTTCCACCCATGGCTAGAAGTAGATTCTGTTAGTGAGGTGGCCATCCTCTGTGGCTTGGAAGGCTTCTGTAACATTTTCTAATCAAGTGTTAGGACCCAAAAATCATTTGCAAGATGGAGTGAAATTTGAGCATATATATAACCCATTTTTACCACGAAAATTCTGAGATCCAGTCCCAAAGATGTTTCATTTCACTAGAAATGAAAGCCATCAGTGTCTGGACAGGAGATTTTGTGAGAAGCTCACATGTACACCAGAACTCTGCTCTGACATTCCTGTCTTCAGCAAGGACATTCCCAAACTGATTTTCAGTGTCCTCACCTTAACCCACCTAATAAGCTTGTACTTCCTGTCTATATTATTTGGCTCTGAAATTAGTGACTCACCCTTTCTTTTTCTGATGGATTTTGCTTTTGGAAAGAAATTCATCAGTCTGACTTCACCTTACAATACCGTCAGGTATTTTGGATTATCTAATTTACAACACTTGGAAATGTAGGTCACAGTTATTTAACATCTTAGCCTTGAGTTGGATCAGGCATCAACTTCTGTGGAGGGTATGCATACAGTTGTCTATTATATTAGCTATCCTTTATGCTGGTGGCTTTTCTCCCCAGGCTTCAGTTCATATTGGGTATAGACAGCTTGTAGCTCTCAATTGCAGAGGCATTCGAAGTAAAAATGTGATTGGTTATCTATATGGATGGAGAGATGTATGATGAAGATTGAAGTGGTACTCATGCAATGTCACCTGGATTTGGCACATGTGCTGTGATTGTGGTTTTAAAATTTATCACTGTTTCCCATGAAGTTCAGCTGATCTGACTCGTTTATATTCTCTAAGCATTTCTTGTTTGACTCGTTCATCAGATTCTACTCTTAAAATTCACCACATGGCCTCTGCAAACCAGGACAAGCTCTAAACCATTGCAGCCTTTGCTAAACTTAGAGTCCACATTTTCTCTTACTTTACTCTGATACATACATTATGTTTTATTATCTCTCATACAATTTTCCTCTTTCAAAGTGCATTCCCGAGTTTACTGTTATGCATTTAGAAACTGAGCTAATTTTCAAGTAATAAAATTCTGGTATCTTCCAAGCTTCTGAAGAAATACAAAGAATAATAATATTGGAGAAGCCTCATAGCATCATTTTCCCCACATCTTTCTAAAATTCCCATAATAATTGCTTGTTGTAGACTCACTAATATAACCAATGTTTTAAAATTAATGTCTGGAAGTAATAGTATTTCCTTAAAATAGGACAGAAATAGACAAGTCTTTGTATGTTATTCTAAAATTCATGACCTATCCTGTGAAAGGTAAAGAGTTTGAAGATTAAGTTTTATACAAAAAGTCTTTTTACATGTAAATATTTTATACTGGATTTTTCCCTAATGATTTATGATTTTGAGAACTATAGGTTTTAGTTAAAATGTATTGATTTGGGAATTTTTAAGCTTTTAGGATAATCATCATGATTTTAGGGTGGTTTTTGTAGTATATCAGTCTGGTCAAATGAATTTGCTACTTCAAAAGTTATTATTAAAGAAAACTAAGAAGAGGCCAAAGGGAGAGCTCAGTCTATAAAGTGCTTGCTATGCAAGCGTAAGTTAGATCCTCCAAAACCACATAAAAAAGCTGGATGCATACTTGTAATTCAAGTGATGGGGAAGCAGGATAGACTTACACTAATTTTTAAAATCAAATGCCAAAGCCATGCTCATTCTTTCACACATAATTAATAGCTCATTAGTATAAGAAAGAATTTTTTAAATTACATTATTCTTCCAAGATCATAAGACTACTGAATGATGGATAAACCTTGTTTGAGAGATACTTTCCCAGCTAGGAGACTTTATGTAGTTTATCTTATTCATTCAGATTTTATTGTAGTCATTTTCTGTGTATGCTACATGGTATACAGTTTTCGGTAGCTGTGCTAAACAGTTTCTATTAGTGTATGGCAAAAGGACCAGTAGAGCATGTTGCTTTGTAAGGATGGGAGTATATGGAGAGCCATTCATGTCAGCAAAATAAGTGAGGACATAAAGAGGAACAAGATGTAGTTATCAAAGTGTGGGATGACCCAATACTAACTGCTAGTTTCAGTATGGTCTTCATCATTAGCTAAGGACTTGCCTCCCCAGAGTAGATGTTATGGGGATAGTGTCCAGTATCAATTGTCCGCTCTTTCCCATCTTACCACAGGGTGACTTAAAGGTGGAAAGCAGTGTTCTGTGGTTTAAAATACCTTCCCTGTGGCATGGTTCTTTTTCCAAGTGAGTGTGTCTGAATCAGTTACTTACCACAAGCATTCCTCTGCCCAGGCAGTGGTTTACACACAAAGTTTCTGGTCTGTCTAGACAGGAAACCATGAAAGGTTTTTTGTTTTTGAGATTTTTCTTCTCACTACTAGAGAATTTTCTTCCTTTCTTCTTTCCTTCCTTCCTAAAAACAATTAGTTATGTGATATTTTATCCTTATAATTATATCTTATAACAGGTTATTTTAAAAATGCAAATAAAAACTAGGATAGAAACAGATAAAATCAAGTTTATGATGAGATTGCTGTTGTTGATAAAGTTTTATTAGAACATAGCCATACCAACATTTTGCTGCTTTGCTAAAATTGTCACAGAGACAGTTTAGCTCTCAAAGTCCAATATGTTTTTTATTACTAGGAAAAGTGATCCTTTGATATAGGACAATAACTTAATGGTTTCTACAATCCCAGTTAAGACACAAATTTAAAAAATAGAGATATTTTCTTGGAGGGATCATTTTGTTCTTTTCTTAATTTCAAATAAGAGAAACAACAGCTCAAGGATCTTGCCTTGGAACTCTGAAGGATAGCTAACCTCTGACTGCATCTGATACTTGAAAGGCAGAGCAGAGAGAGGAAAAGGATCCGGCTCCCTGATCTTGGGACTGAGCTACTGAGCTAAAGCATCCCAGAAGGAGACCTTTTCTCTAGACTTGATAATTGATCCAATTGCCACTTTGTGTTTTTTAGAGTGCTCATATGACTTAGGCTTTCTATTATCATCAACAATTCTAAACTCTTCCTAGTAGTTACCTGTACAACATTAAGAACATCTCTATTATGTGATAGTTCTTTTGTTTCCATTTTAGAGTGGGGGAACCAAGACCTAGAAGGATACATAATTTGAACTTATGTTAGTAGTATGGATAAAGCCATTGGCACTTGAATTCACAGGCACATGTGCACACACATGCCTGTGCACACACACAAATAAAAATAAATCCTTACAAACATAAAGACAATATGGAAATGTATATGTCTGGGCTACAGCAAACAATGGAATCTGGAGGAGGAGTGGCTGAAGATGACTGCACTGGCAGGGATGTAAGTATGACGGTATAAGTGGCCTGGAAGCTCATACATTCTGGCCACTATATCCAACTCACAAGTTTGGAGACTGAGGAAAAGGAACAGCTTCTCATGCTGCATCTGCATATGTGGGCTCCTTCACAATTCTGCCTCCAGCGGATCAAATCCTGCTGGAAGAAAGGAGCTGAGGTGGTTATGGCAACCTGAGAGCCCTCAAACAATATTAATATTCACAAACATATGGCACCTGCAGTCAGTCCTTTGAAAACAACAGAACATCAGCAGTGGCATCAGCAACAGGAACAACCAGGGTAATTTGTAACTTGTCTCTGGAGAAGCACGGTGCTGCATATATTACTTTTTTTTAAATAATCAGTCACAAATTAACTAATTGCTGCAATCCTTAAACCCATCTTTCCCTCTAGTTTGTCATTATTTGTAGATGTCAAAATGAGTAGAATAAATGGACTGGATTTTCTTCAGTTGCCTCTTGTAAATCTTTCTTTCCCTACAAGTATTATATCATTTTGATTGCAGGAGGCTTTTCTGAGACCTGATCCTTTAAACTCCTTCCTTTAAGAGTGGATCAATATGTCAGCTTGGCAGTCCCCCCTAGATCTTCTCCTAAATGAGAAAGCAAGTTGAAGCACTGATCATGCTCCAAGCTGCTTTCACTGGAACCAAAGAGGTCAGATGAGAGTCCACCATGCCTGCTTTTAGCACAAGGAGTGAAAAAAGACACATAGAAGAAAACAGGATGACAATAGATACCTATTGCATGTTACTCACACTCCTTTTCTGAACAGTACAGTTCAGGCTTGAGAAAGATGCTGGAGGGAGAGAGAGAGAGGGAGAGAGAGAGAGAGAGAGAGAGAGAGAGAGAGAGAGAGAGAGAGAGAGAACTCAGGTATTCCATAGTGAAAGACAACACTGAGCAAATCCCCAGGGTCCTGCTGATGGGGCAACACCTACATACCAAGTCTCTGGCACTGCCTTGGGTCAGGTGGCTGTTGGTAATAATGAGGATTGGGTGTCAGAATGAGGAGCAAGATACTATCTATTTGGGAACAAGGTACAAAATGTCCCATAGGTATTTATTATAAGCTCAGTATTGATATTAGCCACTGAAACTCAGGACTTTATCAAAGTGAACCCCATACATGATACCAGAGGACATAGCTAGAACCTCTAAATTGGCATAGGATTTGGCAGAGACCTGAATGTGGTGGACACATTTGTATTCTGGCTACTTGCTTTCTAGTCTTAGAGTGGCCTTGGGTATACACACCCATCTCCTCAGACTATACAATAACTCATGGCTATGGCAATCAGATGTTCTACTTCTAGCTTTAGTGGTCAAATGACTGTTTCCACTATGCATCCCCAATGTTGAGCGCACCACTTTGAGAGCTGTGCTCACACAGGGCTCTAGAACTACCTTGCCAGTAGACAGAACACCAGCTTCCATGGTAACCCAAGACAGTACATTTCTTGCAGCTAGGAGACTCAGGTATGACTTTTATCATTAGCTGGGGTACAAGAAAATTGTCTTCATCAATACTGCCTCAACATTGGTCAATACATCCCAAGTATAGGACCAAATTTGCTGGTAGTAAGACAGAGTAATAAACATAATATTTTGCACAGTAATACAGTGCAGGGCTTATGAAACCAGATACTGGGAAGATTCCAATAGCCTCCACTATCAGGATAGCCTGTGGCTAAAATCTCTGGAATAGCCCCATTCCCAAGGGAAGAAATGCAGACCCAACTTACCAGACTGCTTTGTAGCATCACTCATAGTAGGTTGAAGGGTTCTTGAGCCATGAGTCCATCTTAGCTGTATGTGCCTATAGAAACATGTATCTGGTTCTACCGCAGTATCATGCCAGATGGTGGTCTAAGAGCTCTAGTGGCATTTTTGAACACATGGGCAGCATAAGGAGCATCAGGCTATCCATCAGGGGTGACTCTGTCCAGAGGTAGGCAGAGTTTTGATATGCATGACACAGGCATCTGGACTTACTACTCTTACTAATCTTAGGGAGAGTCTTGTGGAGATCGCCTAATCTGTTAAAGAATTCTTGCACATTTTGAATCAGACACAATGAATTTAATTTTGGATTGACATCTAATATTGGGAAGATGGCATTACTAACAAATGTTCATCAAATCTGGACTTGAGTACCATCCTGTATGAAAATAGTGGAAGTGCCCATAGAATCTCAGAAAATGACTAGTCTGCCTAGACTCTTTAGAAAGACTGGGCCAAAGCATCCAGATTAATGAGACTAGAATAAATACCAAATCCTTCAATACCTAGATGATATTGCACAGAAATAATACGCATCAAGAACATCCAGTTAATCATGACTTAACATAATAGTTCAAAATAAGATACTAAAAACGAATCAGGCAGTAATCTGCATGAGGAAGATTTTTGGATAGTGAATTTTAAAATGTACTTGCAAGTAAGCTCAATGAACTTGAAGAAAATGCAAAAAAAAAAAAAACCTTCAGAACTCTAAACAAACTTAACAAAGAGATTGAAGCAATTATAAAGAAACCAAACAGAAATTCTTGAGCTGAGCAATACACCAGGTCACACTGAAAGGAAATCAGTTGCAAGACAGAACAAACAGAAGAATCAGTGTCAGGCTATTAAAAATACACAGTTGGAGGACAATGAAGAGAAAAGGAGGGAATAAAGAAAGTTGGTAGGAACTTTGGGTCAGGGTTAATGTAGGAAATGTGGAGGGTATTGAAGTTCAAGAAAGATGTGAAAGTCCCAATGAAATGGAAAGCTCAAAGAACAAATAACAGAAAACTCTAATCTCAGAGAAGTGCACGACATGTAAGAAAATCAAAGGTTACCAGACAAATTAATTAAGCCAATTCTACCTTAAGTCATCTTGTAACTAACCTTTCAAAGTTGAGTCTTAAGGCTCCAAACAATAAGTAACAAAGAACAAATAAAGGGGTTCAAACTGACTCAACAACAGGTTTTTCAGTAGAGTGGGATTGCCATCACACTCAATGAAAACCAACCCAAAGCCAACCCAGAACTTAACCTTGTCAATGGAGAAATTGCACTCAGCAAAACAATACTTAAGGAACGGAGGAGCTATAAGGGAATTATTGAAGAAACAAAATGTGAAAAAACACATTGTCATCAGAGTTGTCCCACAAGAAAGCCCAAGGAAGATCTTTAAACTGAAAGTGATTTTAGTGAGTAAGAGGATAATATTGAAAGACACAAAGCTCACCAGTCAAAGTAATTGCACTGACAACTGACAGGCCTTCAGTATCATAAGCATGGTACAGAAAATATTCATAGTATTGGTTTGAAGACCAAATATCAAAGTAAGGTAAGAATACTGATAAATTAAAAGATAAGAAGTATGGACATATGTAAACTATAAAAATTCAAACTATGATGAGTATACAGTGTTTTATTGTACAATATTTTATCTTACTGATTTTTTGTTTATACTCTTATCTGTTTTTTTTCAACTTTTTTAAAATTTGAATTAGAAACAGGATTGTTTTACATGATAATCCCCGTTCCCTTCTCCCTCCCATCCTCCCCTACACCCTTCCACCCCCAACTAAAACCCTACCTATCACATATCCTTTCTGCTCCCACTGGATGGTGAGGCCTTCCATAGGGTGTCATCAGAGTCTATTGTATTCTTTGGGATAGGGCCTAGGCCCACTCCCCTGTGTCTTGGCTCAGGGAGTATTCCTCTATATGGAATGGGCTCCCAAAGTCCACACCTATGCTAGGGATAAGTACTGAACTCCTACAGGAGGTCCCGTAGATTTCCCAGGTTTCCTCACAGAAACCCATGTTCCTGGGGTCTGGATCAGTCCCATGCTGGTATTTCAGCTATCAGTCTGGGGAGCAAGAACTCCCGGATTTTCAGGTCAGTTGTTTCTGTGGGTTTCACCAGCCTGGTCTGGACCCATTTGCTCATCACTCATCCTTCTCTGCATCTGGGTTCCAGTTCAGTTCGGTGATTAGTTGTGGGTGTCTGTTTCTACTTCCACCAGCTGCTGGATGAAGGCTATAGGATGGCATATAAGTCAGTCATCAATCTCATTATCAGGGGAGGGCATTTAAGGTAGCCTCTCCTCTGTTGCTTAGATTGTTAGATGGTGTCATCTTTGTAGATCTCCAGACATTTCCCGAGTTCTTGATTTCTCTGTAAACCAAAAATGTCTCCCTCTATTATTGTATCTCCATTCTTGTTATCATCCATTCTTCCCTTGACTCAACCTTTCTGCTCCCTCATGTCCTCTGCATCCCTGCTCTTCTCCCCTTCTCATTCTCCTAGTTCCCTCCCCCTCTTTCTGTTCTCCCAATTTGCTCAGGAGATCTTGACCCTTTTCCCTTCTACAGGGGACTATGTATCTCTCTCTTAGGGTCCTCCTTGTTTATTAGCTTCTTTGGCAGTGTGGATTGTAGGCTGGTAATCCTTTACTCTATGTCTAAAATCCACATATGAGTGAGTACATACAATGTTTGTCTTTTTGAGATTGGGTTACCTTGTTTAGAATGGTTTCTTCTAGTTCCATCCATTTTCTTGCAAATTTCAAGATTCCATTGTTTTTTTTTTTTTCTTCTGAGTAGTACTCCATTGAGTAAATTTACCATATTTTCTCTATTCATTCTTTGGTTGAGGGGCATCTAGGCTGCTTCCAGTTTCTGGCATTACAAATAGTGCTGCTATGAACATCGTTGAACAGATGTCCTTGTTGTACGAATGTGCTTCTTTTGGGTATATGCCTAGGAGTGGAATTGCTGGATCTTGGGGTAGACTAATTCCCAGTTCTTTGAGGAGTAGCCATAATGATTTCCAAAGTGGCTGTACAAGTTGGCACTCCCACCAGCAGTGGAGAAGTGTTCTCCTTTCTCCATATCCTCTCCAGCATGAACTGTCATTGGTGTTTTTGATTTTGGCGATTCTGCCAGGAGTAAGATTGTATCTCAGAGTTGTTTTGATTTTCATTTCCCTGATGGGTAAGTATGTTGAACACTTTCTTATGTGTCTTTCTGCCATTTTAGATTCCTCTATTGAGAATTGTCTATTTAGCTCTGTACCCCACTTTTTAATTGAATTGTTTGGTGTTTTGGAGACTAGCTTCTTGAGTTCTTTTATATTTTGGAGATCAGCCCTCTATCAGATGTGGGGTTGGTGAATATCTTTTCCCAGTCTGTGGGCTGGCATTTTGTCTTGCTGACTGTGTCCTTTGCCTTAGAGAAGCTTCTCACTTTCAGGAGGTCCCATTTATCAATTGTTGATCTCAGTCTCTGTGCTACTGGTGTAATGTTCAGGAAGTGGTCTCCTGTACCAATTAATTCAAGGGTATTTCCCACTTTGTCTTCTAATGGGTTCAGTGTATCTGGATTGATGTTGAGGTCTTTGATCCATTTTGACTTAAGCTTTGTGCAAGGCGATAGGCTTGGGTCTAACTTCAGCCTTCTACATGTCCACAACCAGTTAAGCCAGCACCATTTGTTGAAGATGTTCTTTGTTCCATAGTATACATTTGGATTGTTTATCAAAAATCAGGTGTTTATAGTTGTGTGGGGTAATATCAGGGTTTTCAACTCTATTCCATTGGTCTACCTGTCTATTTTTGTGCCAATACCAAGCTGTTTTCAGGACTATAGCTCTGTAATAGAGCTTGAAGTCAGGGATGGTGATGCCTCCAGAAGTCCCTTTATTGTACAGGGATGTTTTGGCTATCCTGGGTCTTTTATTTCTCCATATAAAGTTGAGAATTGTTCTTTCAAGTTCTGTGAAGAATTGTATTAGGGTTTTGATGGGGATTGCATTGAATCTGTAGATTACTTTTGGCAAGATCGACATTTTTACTATGTTGATCCTACCTATCCAAGAGCATGGGAGATCTTTCCATTTTCTGGTATCTTCTTTAATTTCTTTCTTTAGAGATTCAAAATTCTTATGATATAGGTCTTTCACATTTTTGGTTAGTGTTACCCCAGGGCATTTTATGTTTTTTGTGGCAATTGTAAAGGGTGATGTTTCTCTGATTTCTTTCTCCACCATTGTGTCATCGGTATATAGTAGGACTACAGATTTTTTTGAGTTATTCTTGTATCCTGCCACTTTGATGAAGGTGTTGATCAGCTGTAGGAGTTCCCTGGTAGAGTTTTTCAGGTCACTTATGTAGACTATCATATCGTCTGCAAATAGTGAGACTTTGACTTCTTCCTTTCTGATTTTGTATACCCTTGATCTCCTTTTGTTGTCTTATTGCTCTAGCTAGAATTTCAAGGACAACATTGAAGAGGTTTGGAGGGAGTGGACAGTCTTGTCTTGTCCCTGATTTTAGAGGAATTGGACCGAGTTTCTCTCCATTTAATTTGAGGTTGGCTGTTGGCTTGCTGTATATTGCTTTTATTATGTTGAGGTATGTTCCTGTTATCGCTGTTTTCTCCAAGACCTTTATCATGAAGGGGTGTTGGATTTTGTCAAAGGCTTTGTCAGCATCTAGTGAGATGATCATGTGGGTTTTTTCCTCAGTCTGTTTATATGGTGGGTTACATTGATGGATTTTCGTATGTTGAACCATCCTTGCATCCCTGGGATGAAGCCTACTTGATCATGGTGGATGATTTCTCTGATGTGTTCTTGTATTCAATTTGTCAGTATTTTATTGAGAATTTTTTGTGTGGCTTGGATATCTAGGTTATGATAGCTTCATAAAGAGTTTGACAATGACCCTTCTGCTTCCATTGTGTGGAACAATTTGAGGAGTATTGGTATTAGCTCTTCTTTGAATTTCTGGTAGAATTCGGCAGTGAATCCATCTGGCCCCGGGCTTTTTTTGGTTGGGAGACTTTTGATGACTGCTTCTATTTCCTTAGGGGATACAGCCCTGTTTAAGTCACTTATCTGTTCTTGATTTAATTTTGGTAAGTAATATCTATCCAGAAAATTGTCCATTTCCTTTAAATTTTCCAATTTTGTGGAGTACAGGCTTCCAAAGTATGACCTGATGATTCTCTGGATTTCCTCAGTGTCTGTTGTTATGTCCTCCTTTTCATTTCTGATTTTGTTAATTTGCATATTCTCTCTTTGCCTTTTGGTTAGTTTGGATAATGTCTTGTCTATCTTGTTAATTTTCTCAAAGAACCAACTCTTTGTTATATTGATTCTTTGAATTGTTTTCTTTGTTTCAACTATATTGACTTCTGCCCTCAGTTTGATTATTTCCTGGCGTATGCTCCTCTGGGGTGAATTTCCTTCCATTTGTTCTAGAGCTTTCAGCTGTGATGTCAACTCTCTGGTGTGGCTATTCTCTAGTTTCTTCATGTGAGCACTTAGAGCTATGAACTTTCCTCTTAGTACTGCTTTCAAAGTTTCCCATAAGTTTGGGTATGTTATGTCTACATTTTCATTGAATTCTAGGAAGTCTTTGATTTCTTTCTTTATTTCTTCCTTGACCCAGTAATGGTGCAATTTTGTGTTGTTCAATTTCTATTATTTGGTAGGTTTTCTGCACTTTGTTTTGTTTTGTTTTTGAATTCTAACTTTAAAGCATGGTGGTCTGATAAGACACAGGGGATTATTCCAATTTCTTTGTACCTCTTGAGGTTTACTATGTTGCCAAGTATGTGGTCAATTTTTAAGAAGGTTCCATGTGATGCTGAAAAGAAGGTATATTCTTTTCTGTTTGGATAGAAAGTTCTGTAGCTGTCTGTGAATCCCAATTGGGTCATAACTTCTGTTAGTTCCTTTGTCTCTTTGTTAAGTTTCTATCTGGTGGTCCTGTCCAGTGGAGACAGTAGGGTTTTTAAGTCTCCCACTATAACTGTGTAAATTCTTATTTGTGATTTGAGTTTTAATAAAGTTTCTTTTACGAATGTTAGTGTCTTTGTATTTGGGGCATAGATGTTTAGAATTGAGACTTCTTCCTGATGGATTTTTTCATGTGATGAATAGGAAATGACCTTCTTCATCTCTTTTGATTGATTTGAGTGTAAGTCTCACTTGGTAGATACTAGGATAGACACCCCAGCTTGTTTCCTGGGTCTATTTGATTGGAATATCTTATCCCAACCCTTTACTCTGAGGTAATGTTTGTCTTTGAATTCGAGGTGTGTTTCTTGTATGCAGCAGAAGGATGGGTTCTGTCTTCATATCCAATCTGTTAGCCTGTGTCTTTTTATACGCAAGTTAAGACCATTAATATTGAGGGAAATTAAGGTCCATTGAGTGTTTATTTTTGTTTGTTTTTGATTTGTTGTTGGTACTGGTATTGTATGTGGATTTACCCTGCCTTCTATTTTGTGTTTTTGTAGAGTGGGTTTATCTATTGCATATGTTTATGTGAGTGTAGTTAATTTCCTTAGGTTGAAGTTTTCTTCCAGTACTTTCTGTAGGGTTGGATTAGTGGTTACATATTGTTTAAATCTGGTTTTGTCATGGAATATCTTGTTTTCTCCATTTATAGAGTTTAAAAGCTTTGCTGGGTATAGTAGTCTAGGCTGGCATCCATGTTATCTCAGAGTTGGTAGAATATCTATCCAGGTCCTTCGGGCTTTCAGAGTTTCCATAGAGAAGTCTGGGGTAATTCTGATAGGCTTGCCTTTATATGTTACTTTTTCCCTTACTGCTCTTAATATTATTTCTTTATTCTGTACATTTGGTGTTTTAATTATTATGTGCCGAGGGGACTTTCTTTTGTGGTCCACTCTATTTGGTGTTCTGTAGGCTTCTTGTGCTTTCATTGGCATGTTTTTCTTTATGATGGGTAAGTTATCTTCTATCATTTTGTTGAATATGTTTTTTGCACCTTTGAGTTGGGTTTCTTCACCTCCTTCTATACCTATTATCCTTAGGTTTGGTCTTTTCACAGTGTCCCCTATTTCCTGAATACTTTTTGTTATGGATTTGTTGGACTTCAGATTTTCTTTGCTTCATGAGTTTATTTCCTCTAGTTTATCTGAGATTCTGCCTTCCATCTCTTGTATTCTGTTGGTTATGCTTGTGTCTGTGGTTCCTAATTGTTTACTCAGCTTTTCCACTTCCAGCATTCCCCCAGTTTGTGTTTTCTTTATTATCTCTAATTCAATTTTCATGTCCTGAACTGTTTCCTTCAGCTGTTTAGTTGTATTTTCTTGGCTTTATTTTTGTCTTCCCTTGATTTCTTGCATCTTTTGGTTCGTCTTTTCTTCCATTTCTCTGAAGGATTTTCTGATTTCCTCTCTTAGGTTCTCTATCATTTGAATGAAATTGTTTTTAAGGATGCTCTCTTCTGCTTCTTCTGTGTTGGGATGCTCATGTCTTGCTGGTGTAGAGTCCCTTGACTCTGGTGGTGTCATATTGGTTTTCCTGTTGTTCTATGTGCTATTATATTGTTGTCTTCCCATGTCTTCTTCCAGTGGGTACAGGTGGTGTCACTTCCTTTCTCTTGAGTATGGGTCTTGTGTTCTTTTCAGGTGGGTGCAATTGGCTTCAATACTCTGATGGATCTCAAGTTGGGTCTGAGGCACTAGTTCTCCAGGTGGGTGAGAGCAGGACTGGTGCAAAGATGTCAGCAGACTCTGGGTTGCTTGGTCCTCAGGGGTTGAGTCATCCTGTCTGCAGCCCCTTGGGCAGGACTTGCCAGGGAGGGCAGGGGGAAGTTGTGCCCAAGGCAGGGGGTGAAGCAGCTCACCTCTGCACTCTCTGCACTCTGTGGGGGCCTGAATACCCGGCGATCTCAGCAGAGACAGGGTCCCAGGGTCCTCATGGACTGATTCAGTCTGCCTGCAGACCCTGGGGCAGGATTTCCCAGGGTGGGCAGGTGGAAGTTGGGCCTAAGGCAGGGGCTGAAGCATCTCACCTCTGCACTCTGTGGGGGCCGGAATAGCCCAGCAATCTCAGCAGAGTCAGGGTCCCAGGGTCCTCAGGGACCAATTCACTCTGCCTGCAGACCCCGGGGTGGGATTTCCCCTACTCTTATCTCTTTTAAAGTGTGTGGTTACTCATTACAATTGGAAGATCTTTTTTATAAACCTTGAGGTAATGAAAAAGAAAATAAATCTATTATAGACATACAAATAATAAACAGAGATTCTAAACAGTGCTATAGGAAATTAGAAATTATTACATATGAGAATTATAAGGAAAGGAGAGAGAATGAAAGAAAGAGAGAAAGGAGTTGCAGTTTAAATAATGCCTGTAGTAAAATCTTATCAAGTATAATTCATAATTACTTTGAATGCAAATGAATTGCATTCTCTAACTGGATTACAAGACTAAATGACTCTAAAATAAACCCAATAGGAAACTCACTCATATTTAAGATACACATAGACTATAGAGGAAAGGATAAAATTTTGTATTCCATACAAATAATCCAAAGAAAGTAGGAATGATCATACCCATGTTTGAGAAAAATATACTTCAATAAAAGCATTGGATGGAGAAGTAAGATCATTCATTATGAAAAGAGTCAATTCAGCAGAGGAAAATATTACAAAATATATTCATACAATATTGTAGCATCTAGTAATATAAAGAAAATCCAATAGACTTAAAGGGTGGGACAGACTCTATTACAATAGTAATTGGAGGTTTAAATAAACTACTTTCAGCAGTGGATCCCTGTCTGCATTGCAAAAACAAAATAAAACAAAAAGCTAGGGTAGATAGTAGATATCACCACAGTAAACAGCTAATGATTCTTGTTGAGAGTGAAGGAAACCCTGAGTGAATGTGTAAGGAGTGGGAGATGTCTTGAGTGACTGTGTATTGACACCTGTGTCAAGGTCAGGGAATTGTCCCAGAGTCCTTCTAGCCCAAGTACAGTGTTTATCAATGACTAAGCACTGTGTATAAAGTCAGCTACCAGACCTTCCTCCCCCTGCACCTTTAGAGCCTGAGATTGCTTCCAGACAAAGACCTCCTACAAATACGCTGGGGTCCTAGCTTGTTTATCAGTGGGTACCATGCCATTACATCAAGCATGGCCTACCCAGTCCCAGTTTTTCTGTATGTGTCTTTGTATCTGTCCTTTCTTCACTCCTTCATTCCCACAGTCAGATTTCCAGGACCAACTTATGCAGAATGTGGTGAGTTTTTACTTAATTTTCTGTTTATCATGTTCTGTAGTTGGAATGCCTTATTTCTTTTTGTTTTCTCAGCCATCTGTTCTCTCTGCTTCACTATTTTCCTCATTTTGATGAGGAATCTAAAATAGAGAGATCAAAGAAGTTGATTAAGGTCATGTAACTCATCCGTTCGATACTTTCATCTTGTGGGTAGGGTTGATTAGGTTCCTTTCAAGGCCATATGTAAGCATCAATTTATTAGAAATTAAATTTGGAACTGAGATTTAAAAAGCAAAAATTTGTTGCTATATAAACCCAATTGTTAGTTTCCAGATCATTCATGATTTAATCTTCTTGCCAAGAAGTCCATTTTCCTATTACAAAGGCTCATAATTTATGAAGACTGCAAAGCAGCTACCCTCCTCTGCAAGATACTTATTGCTGAAATCCTTTGTTATCAAAGAAAAATTAAGATAACTTGTATGAATAAGTTTCATGTTCATTGCTGAAGCACCGGCTTCAATCTTG